>NC_087342.1:231154822-231457415 GCF_030014295.1 Loxodonta africana | reverse complement strand
GGCAACTGGTTGGCCTTCTCATTGCACGTCTCTGGCTTGTTCATTTCTTATCTATAGACAAAAGTAAAACAGAGACCTAATAATAAAAATGTAGTTCATTCATTCAAATATTATTTATTCAGCACCGTTTATATACCAGGTACTTTCCTAGTCAGGGTATCCAATAATGAAACCCAGATGTAGCCCCAGCCCTCCCAGAGACAAATGGCAGAGACAGGAGACAGAAGTGATTCAGATGCCTTTGAGGGAGCAAACAGGATGCAGCAGAAGAGATTGATGGGTCAGTGGGGGGCTGGGAGGGACCTGCTCTAGCTAGGGCACACAGAGAAGCTTCTCCAAGAGGTGACTTTGAACTGGAGCCAGAAAACTATAAGAATCTCAGGTTGGGACTGACAAAGAGTTAAATCTTAATTGTTTTGCTTGTCATTCACCCAAATAAAGGAATTTTAAGATGTGCATGGTCATCCACAACCCAGAGCTTGACAAGCACAGATCATCCCCATTCAAAGAGGTGTCCTTCATGCACGGATAAGTACAAGGTCCCCAAAAAAGATTCAGATGGTTACAGCGCATCACTGAATATGAGCACTCACCTCCCTATTATCCACATGTAAGCTGAGACTTACCCAACATCTGTCATGGTTATCAATTTTCATTCTTACGCCTCCATACACATGAAAGCAAAGAAAAAAGAGTGTGATAATCCTTCAGATACTAGAAGAGAAAAATTAACTATAATGTACTGCTGTCATTTGGGGGCCATATTTTTTCAGATGAGGACGTCAAGCCAGACCTGGGCAAGGATGCCATAAATTAAAGACAATGATATCCCCAGACCCATAGCTGTTGTCAAGTCCCTTCTGAACGTGCTGCTGCTTGCTATTGACGGGCCAAGGTCTTGCCATTATCAGCACATTTCTCCCTTAATATGATACCAAAATGTGAGGGGATTTACAGAAAATACAGACTTTCTAAAAACCCCAAATAAAATGTCTGAATGCATGCCCAGCTCATCCAATATTTTGGCCTTCATGTTATGAATGACGTGGCAGTTGATATCTGCTGCACTAGAAAAGGGCTGTCATCGGTGTCGTGATCGTTGGCACCATCCCATTTATTTATGGGAGTCTAGAATGCGTGGCCTGAGCATGATTTCTCATTCGGATATTGCCAGCCTAAAATATAAGTCACTTTCTTCAAGGGCGTTTTTTTCTTCTTTCTTTTTTCCTTCCTTTCTTTTTCAGTTTCTCCATTTTTTCATAATTTTTTCAGTAAAGATAAAGGGAAGATAATAAACAAGAAAGTGGAGCATAAACAGAAAAATTATGTAGTGGAATATAGCATTAATCAAAGAAAGAGAGGAAATAGGTGTAAAGTTAATTTCCTTTGAGTTTTATTTTTGTTTTCTTGGTCATTTCGATTGGTTTATTTGTTTATTGTTGTTGTTAATTGTTTGTTTTTTCTTTTCCTTGCTCTTCCTGCTGTTAATTTCTACTTTGACGGCATTGTGATCAGAGGAGATACTTTGTATTATCTCAATGTTTGGGATTTTGTTGAGGGTTGCTTTGTGGCCTAAGATGTGGTCTACTCTGGAAAACATTCCATGTGTGTTGGAAAAGACTGTGTGCTTTGCAGCTGTGGAGCAGAGTGTTCTGCATGTGCCTGTGAGGTCAAGCTGACTGATTGTGGCCTTTAGATCTTCCGTATCTTTGTTGAGTTTCTTTCCAGATGTTCTGTCCTTTACCAAAGTGATGTGCTGAAGTCTCATGCTATTATTGTGGAACTGCCAGTTTCTCTTTGCAGTGCTGTTTGAGCTTGTTTTATGCATTTTGGAGCCCTGCCATTGGGTGGGTTGTTATTTATTATGGTTATGTCTTCATGGCAATTGTTGTTTTGTCTTCAACTAGAGAACTAAGTTGGAGTCATTCGTTAATACCTTTTATGTGGATCTCATACAAATTCCAAATGATTTCTTGACATGAAGGCTAAAAAAGCCTTTCTTTTACTATGGATGTTTCTATAGTAATAACTTATTAGCAGAATCTCTATATGGACAATACAAAAGAATTTAAGTTCTTTTTTATCAAAATTATTTTCTTCTAAAATTGACTTAATTCTAAGTTCTTTGTCCATCATCATAGCCATTCTTTTGGTTAAGTATATAACAAGCATCTCTTTGCCACCACTAATGTTAAATTTCTGACTATCCAGAATCTCAGGACATACCAGGATAATCCATAATTTCAAACATTTGGCTTATTTCTCTGTATGTTTTTTAACTCTTTATGTGATTTGTACTGAGCAGATCCTGCACATAAATTCATCCTACATTAACTTTGTTGAATCTTTAATCTCTCTCTGAGTATCTAATTTGATCTCCTTAGAGAAGTATACCCCCACATGTCTGTCAGTTTGTCGTACTTGTGTGTTGCTGTGATGTTGGAAACTATGCCACCAGTATTCAGATACCAGCAAGGTCACCCATGGTGGACAGGTTTCAGCTGAGCTTCCAGACTAAGACAGACTAAGAAGAAGAACCTGGCGGTCTATTTCTGAAAAGAATTAGCCAGGGAAAACCTAATGAATAGCAGCAGATATTGTCTGATATAGTGCCGGAAGATGAGCCCCTCAGGTTGGAAGTCATTCGAAATACAACTGGAGAAGAACTGCCTCCTCAAAGTGAGTTGACCTTAATGACATGGATAGAGTCAAGCATTTTGGACCTTCATGTATTGAGGTGGCATGACTCAAAATGAGAAGAAGCAACTGCAAATATCCGTTCATAATCGGAATGTGGAATGTATGAATTATAAAAAAAATGAATTATACATCTGGGAAAATTGGAAATTGTCAGAAATGAAGTGGAATGCATAAACATTGATATCCCAGGCATTAGTGAGCTGAAATGGACTGGTATTGGCATTTTTGAATTGGACAAACATATGTTCTACTATGCCGGGAATGACAACTTGAAGAGGAATGGCATCGCATTCATCGTCAAAAAGAACATATCAAGATCTATCTTGAAGTATAATGCTGTCAGTAATAGGATAATATCCATATGCCTACAAGAAAGACCAGTTAATACAACTATCAACGCACCAACCACAAAGGCCAAAGATCAAGAAAGTAAAGATTTTTACCAACTTCTGCAGTCTGAAATTGATCAAACATGCAATCAAGATGCATTATACTTATTGGTGGTTGGAATGCTAAAGTTGGAAACGAAGAAGAAGGATCAGTAGTTGGAAAACATAATCTTGGTGATAGAAATGATTGATACCAGAGATCACATGACAGAATTTCACAAGACCAATGACTTCTTCATTGCAAAAGCTTTTTTCACCAACATAAACAGTGACTATACACATGGACCTTGCCAGATGGAATACAGAGGAATCAAATGGACTACATTTGTGGAAAGAGACAATGGAAAAGCTCAGTATCATCAGTCAGGACAAGGCCAGTGGCTGACCATGGAACAAACCATCAGTTGCTCATAGGCAAGTTCAAGTTGAAACTGTGGAAAATTAGAACAAGCGCATGAGAGCCAAAGTACAAATTCAAGAATATCCCACCTGAATTTAGAGACCATCTCAAGAATAGATTTGACACACTGAACCCTAATGACCGAATATCAGACGAGCTGTGGAGTGACACCAAGGACATCATACATGAAGAAAGCAAGAGGTCATTAAAAAGACAGGAAAGAAAGTAAAAACCAAAATGGATGTCAGAAGAGACTCTGAAACTTGTTCTTGAATATTGAATAGCAAAAGTGAACGGAAGAAATGATGAAGTAAAAGAGCTGAACAGAAGATTTCAAAGGGTGACTCAAGAAGACAAAGTATTATAATGACATGTGCAAAGACTTGCAGTTAGAAAAACAAAAGGGAAGAAGACATTCTGTATTTCTCTAGCTGAAGGAACTGAAGAATAAATTCAAGCCATGAGTTGCAATATTGAAGGATTCTACAGGGAAAATATTGAACAACGCAGGAAGTATCAAAAGATGGAGAGAATACACAGAGTCACTATACCAAAAATAATGGGCCAACATTCAAACATTTCAGGAAGTAGCATATGATCAGGAACTGATGGTGCTGAAGGAAGAAATCTAAGCTGCACTGAAGGCATTGGGAAAAAAACAAGGCTCCAAGAATTGACAAAATACCAATTGAGATATTTCAACAAATGCATGCAGGGCCGGAAATGCTCGCTCATCTATGCCAAGAAATTTAGAATACAGCTACCTGGCCAACTGACTGGAAGAGATCCATATTTTTGCCTGTTCCAAAGAAAGGTCAAAATTGAATGCAGAAATTATTGTATAATATCATTAATACCACAGACAAGTAAAATTTTGCTGAAGATCACTCAAAAGTGGCTGCAGCAGTATATCAACAGGGAGCTGCCAGAAGTTCGAGCTGAATTCCGAAGAGGACGTGGAACCAGAGCTATCATTGCTGATGTCAGAGGGATCCTGGCTGAAAGCAGAGGATACCAGAAGGATGTTTACCTGTGTTTTATTGACTATGCAAAGGCATTTGACTGTATGGATCATAACAAATTATGGATAACATTGCGAAGAAGGGGAAATTCAGAACACTTAATTGTGCTCATGAGGAAACTGTAAGTAGATGTAGAGGCAATCATTTGAACAGAACAAGAGGCTACTGGCTGGTTTAAAGTCAGGAAAGGTGTGCGTCAGGGTTGTATCCTTTCACCATACCTATTCAGTCTGTATGGTGAGCAAATGATCTGAGAAGCTGGGTTGTATGAAGAAGAATGGGGCATCAGGATTGCAGGAAGACTTGTTAACAACCTGCATTATGCAGATGACACAACTTTGCTTGCTGAAAGTGAAGAGGACTTGAAGCATTTACTGATGAAGATCAAAGACCACAGCCTTCAGTGTGGATTACACCTCAACATAAAGAAAACACAAATCCTCACCAATAAGCAACATCATGATAAATGGAGAAAAGATTGAAGTTTGTCAAGGATTTCATTTTACTTGGATCCACAATCAACACCCATGGAAACAACAACCAAGAAATCAAAAGACTTATTGCATTGGAGAAATCTACTGCAAAAAACATCTTTAAAGTGTTGAAAAGCTAAGATGTCACCTTGAAGGTGGGCCTGACCCAAGCCATGGTGTTTTCAGTTGCCTCCTATTCATGTGAAAGCTGGACAATGAATAAGGAAGACTGAAGAAGAATTGATGTCTTCGAATTGTGGTGTTGGAGAAGAATATTGAATATATCATGGACTGCTAAAAGAAGGAACAAATCTGTCTTGGAAGAAGTACAACCAGACTGCTCTTTAGAAGCAACGATGATGAGACTATGTCTCACATACTTTGGACATGTTGTCAGGAGGGATCAGTCCCTGGAGAAGGACGTCATGCTTGGTAAAATAAAGGATCAGTGAAAAAAGAGGAAGACCCTCAAGGAGATGGATTAACACTGTGGCTGCAACAATGGGCTCAAGTAACAACGACTACGAGGATGGTGCAACAACAACAGAGCAGAATATAAATCAGGGCTGAAAACAGATCAAGAGGTAAATGCAGCTTTCTGGTCTACTTCCTTCCTGTGATCTTAAGAGTCTCCGACATCCCTTCGTGAATGGCACTGTCAGCATGGAAAAAGCCACATAATCCGCTGAAGCTGCACCATACTTCCTAACCACCCTCATGTTGATCCTTCTTAATCTTTAGTGAAGATTGAATGTAATTTCTGCACGGGCTCAGGGTGTTGGTTATGACCCAGAAAGCAGCTTACGTCCAGGCCTATCTGCCAATACCCAATTCCCTTTTGACCGCTTTTCTACAACTTTTGGATGAAAATTCTACATTTACTAATTAATTATTTGGAAAGGAACTGATTTTGCCTATTCGAAGTACCCTGAGCATATCCATGTATGTTGAGAATTGGGCATGTTTAAATTAATACTTATGTGCCCAACTTAAGTATCTGTTACCTGATTAGGGTCCGTGCCCTGGAGCAGTCGAGCCAATGAAACATACTCCAAGTCAGAAGGAGTGAGAAAGGTTATTAAGGAGATGTATATATCACCAGGGACCCAGCAGCAACACAGGCTGTCTCTATGGAGTCCCAAAGAGCAGTTTTACATTAGAGCTTATATAGAATCTTACAAGGGTTAGAAGTGTCTTTGTAATCCCCTGCCAGACATTTCTTTATTAGGTAAAACAAAGAACAAAGTCGTTAACATTTGGTCAAAACAAAGTCATTAACAAAGGTATGTAAAGGAGGCAGGCAGAGGAAGAACAACTTATAGGTTTATCATGGCCTTAGTTATGTTAAGCTCTCAGTTACCCATTTTGAAAAAGGAGAAAACATGCTGGGGGGTATCGGGGTCACATATCCAAACAAAACAACAATGCATAATGCCTTTACTATTCCCTGTTATGGCTTATGGGAACCCACAGTGACCCCAGATTTGCCTGGATGTTAAGGGCTCACCCAGATGGACCTCAAGTTACTTCTTACTGTCACCACCCAAAGGAGTAAGGAAAAGAGAACTGTCCTTTCCCCACTTACTTTCTTTCCCAGTCACTGGCCTTCTGTCCTCACTGTCTTCAATGGTTCAGGTACAAAATTAAAGTGAGCCAAGACCAAAACCAAACATGTTGCAATTAGTCGATTCCAACTCATAGCAACCGTATGGGACAGAGTAGAACTGCCCTAAAGAGTTTCCAAGGCTGTAATCTGTACGGAAGAGGACTGCCACATCTTTCTCCCACAGACCAGCTGGTGGATTCGAACCACTGACCCTCCTGTTAACAGCCAAGCATTTAACCAGTGTACTACAAGGGCTCCTTAAAGTGACCAAGGAATAGAAATTCCAGGGAAACAAAATCTATGGAGTTGAGGTAAATCACAAATACTATAGCACATCACTTAGTATGGCAAAGTGAAAAACGTAAGGTCAGGCAAATCAGAGGTCAAATTCTGTCTGCACATGTCACTTAATCTCTCTGAGCTTCAGTTTCTTTATTTGTAAAATTAGGGTACTAATTTTAAAAAAAATAAAAATAAAAAAACTAATTCTAGTCATCGTGTCAAAAGCCCATCAACTCTGCCTGTTTCTAACAATTGGCATTTGTGGTAACTTGTATATTGTCACATTAAATATGTAAACAAAGGGACTTTAGAACTTTCCAGAACTATCCCCTCCACAAGTAGAGGTAGTTCTGCCACTACCTTTTAGAGATACTGTGAAGTCTAAGAAATGTGAGCGAAGTGCCCAACAATGGTGTCTTAGTTATTTAATGCCGCAATAATAGAAATACCACAAGTGGATGGCTTTAACAAAGAGAAATTTATTCTCTCACAGTCTAGGCTAGAAGTCCGAATTCAGAGCACCAGCTCCAGGGGAAGGCTTTTTCTCTCATTGGCTCTGGGGTAAGGTCCTTGTCATCAATCTTTCCCAGTCAAGGAGCTTCTCAGCACAGGGATCCCGGATCCAAAGGATGTGCTCTGCTCCTGGCCCCGCTTTCTTGGTGCAGTGAGGTCCCCCTGTCTCTCTGCTCACTTCTCTCTTTTATATCTCAAAATAGATTGTCCTACAACACAATATAATCTTGTAGATTGAGTCCTACCTCATTAACATAACTGCTAATAATCCTGTCTCATTAACATCATAGAGATAGGATTTACAACACATAGGAAAATCACATCAGATGACAAAATGGTAGACAGTCACACAATACTGGGAATCATGGCCTAGCCAAATTGATGCAAAATTGGGGACCACAATTCAATCCATGACAAATGGTAATCATGTTTTTGATTTAGTACAGTGTTAAAGTCACTTTCCATTCCAGGTTTCTTCCCTCATCACTCACCTTGGTGGTCTGTTCCTCTCCAGTCCACGAATTTTGTCTAATTTTGCTAACCCACCCATGTTTTCCAAGTGATGGCCATTTGGCCATCTCTTTGTTCCATCTCTCTTTTGCCTAAGACGTCAGGTGTCTTAAAGCCCTCATAACAGGGCTTCAGGACACAAACTGGTGTTGTCACCATTGTCTACCACTCCTGCACCCACGCCTGTCCCCAGCTGTCAGCAGCCCACCAAGGTGCCGGGTAGCTTCTAATCAGAGCAGGTCCGACTCCTGTCTGAGGTTCCACCTACCACCATCTTCCACTCGCTCTCTGCTCTCCAGCAGCACTTCCTTCTTTCAATTCCTCAAATGCTTAACGCTTGCTCCCTCCCCAGGGCCTTTGAGTCCTGCTCTGAACATTCTCCTCCACCAAGCACCACCCCAGCATAGTCCACTTTCCTGAGGTGATACCTGCTCCTGGCTCAGACTTCCTTTCCTCCAGAGTCCTTCCAGGAAGCCCTTCTTGACCTCTTCATCTTGGCCACCCATTGCTGTCATGTCAATTCTAACTCATAGCAGCCCTATAGCACAGAGTAGAACTGCCCCATAGGGTTTCCAAGGCTGTAATCTTTTTTTTTTTTTTTTTAATCTTTACACAAGCAGAATGCCGCATCTTTCTCCCACAGAGCAGCTGGTGGGTTCAAACCACCCACCTTTTAGTTAGCACCCAGGCACTTAGCCACTGCACCACCAGAGCTCCTTTACCCTGGCTAGGTGCCTTAAAGATGTAAGACTATAGCACTGTATCCTTGCTTTTGGAGATATTTGCAGTTATCCGTGTGTTGGTGTGAGCATTGGTTTAATGGTTGTCTCATTTCCCCTGTGCTCCATGTCAGCAGATTCTGCACTAGTTTACTCACCAATGTGGCGCACAATGCCTGGGGTGTAATAGTCACTAAGTACCCACTGGTGAACAAATGATTCCGATTCCAGTGGCCCTCAAGTCAAGTCTGACTCATGGTGACCCCATGCATGTCGGAGTAGAACTGTGCCCCACAGGGTTTTCAATGGCTGACTTTTTGGAAGTAGATCACCAGTCCTTTCATCCAAGATGCCTCTGCGTGGACTCAAATCACCAACCTTTTGCTTGGCAGCCAAGCATGTTAACCATTTGTACTACCCTGGAATGAATAAATGACTAGATTACTGTGTTAATAGAGAACTAATCCTGGTGGTACAACAGTTAAGTGCTCAGCTGCTAAACGAGGTGTAAGCAGTTCAAGTGTACCCAGCAGCTCCGTGGAAGAAAGACCTCGTGATCTGATCCCATAAAGATTACAGCCTAGAAAACCCTATGGGCAATTCTACTCTGTCACATGGGGTCAGCATGAGTCAGAATCCACTCTAGGGCACCTAATAACAACAACAGATTGTAAGTCAGGGAAACTGAGGCAGAAGCCTAAGCCCATGGTCTGGTCAAACATGGAAGAAGTTGGGAAAACAGGAAATTCTAGGCTTTAAAAGTCCAGAAGCTCAAGCTGAGGACCTTTCCTGGATCTGGGGTCAGCAAGGGTTCATTTCAGGCAGATAGCAGAAGGTTTCATTTCACTTGGATCTACAATCAACACCCATGGAAGCACAGTCAAGAAATCAAACGATCCATTGCATTGGCCAAATCTACTGCAAAAGACCTTTTTAAAGTGTTAAAAAGCAAAGATGTCTGTTTAAGGACTAAGGTGTGCCTGACCCAAGCCATGCTGTTTTCAGTCGCCTCACATGCATGTGAAAGCTGAACAATGAATAAGGAAGACCGAAGAAGAACTGATGTCTTTAAATTACGGTGTTGGTGAAGACTATTGACTATACCGTGGACTGCCAAAAGAAGGAACAAATCTGTCTTGGAAGAAGCACAACCAGCATGCTCCTTAGAAGCAAGGATGGCAAGACCTCTTCTCACATACTTTGGATCTGTTATCGGGAGGGACCAGTCCCTGTAGAAGGACATCATGCTTGGTAAAGTAGAGGTCAGTGAAAAAGAGGAAGACCCTCAATGAGATGAATTGGCACAGTGGCTACAACAACAGGCTCAAACATAAAGATTGTGAGGATGGTGCAGGACCGGGCAGTGTTTCCTTCTGTTGTACATGGGGTCACTGTGAATCGGACCTGACTCCCGGCACCTAACAACAACAGAGCGGAAGATGAGGCTACCTCAGCCCCTTACACTTTTGAAAACTGCTTAACACTATCCCCTGACTTTTCTCTACACATTCGGGAGGAGGATATTTTACTGCACACACATTATTATTATTATTTTTAAAATGTTTTTGTTTTAATTTACCAAGTGTCTTTTATGTGCTGGCACTGTTAGGAACTTTACTAAACACTTATTTCTAATCCTTACAACAATCCCACATTGTTGTTTCCTGTGTTCCATCAAGTCGATTCCAACACATAGTGACCCTGTAGGACAGAGTAGAACTACCCCATAGGCTTTCCAAGGAGTCGCTGGTGGATTTGAACTGCTTGTCTTTTGGTTAGCAGCCAAACTTCTAACCACTGCACCACCAGAGCTCATGATCCCACGAGTAGATATCAATATTCTTATTTTCCAGTGGAGTAAATTCAGATACAGTAAGTAAATTGCTCAAGACCACTATGACTTGTAAGTGGAAAAGTCAGAATTTGAACTCAGATCTGTTGATCAAAATCATTTTCGACACAAACAGAATGTAATTCTTTTTCCTGCAAGCCAGAAGAAAGGCCACCTCGTACATTGATTAAGAACTCAGATTTTGGAGTCAAAATTATCTGGTACAATCATAACTCAGTGTGGCCCGGGGACGTCACTTGTCCTCTGAAAGCCTTTGTTTCCTTGTTTGTAAGGATGGTAAGACTTTGTCTGACATACTTTGGGCATGTCATCAGAAGGACCAGTTGCTGGAGAAAGACTTTATGCTTGGTACAGTAGAGGGTCAGAGAAAAAGAGGAGGTCGTCCGTGATATGGATTGCCACAGAGGCTACAACTGGGCTCAAGCATAGCAATGATTGTGAGGATGGCGCAGGACCGGGCAGTATTTCATTCTGTTGTACATGGGATCACTATGAGTTGGAGCCAACTCAATGGCACCTAACGATAACAACAACAGCAACCTCAAATGCCTGTTAGGGGGATCAAGCGAGATAATGTCTATAAGACAGATAACTCCATGTCTAGCACATTGTTGTTGTTGTTGTGTGCCATCAAGTCGATTCCGACTCATAGCAACCCTGCAGAATAGAGCAGAGCTGCCCCATTGGGTTTCCTTGGCTGTAATCTTTATGGAAGCAGGTCTCCAGGTCTTTCCTCCCAGGGAGCGACTGGTGGATTTGAACCACCAACCTTTTGGTTAACTGCCCAGTGCCACTAGGGCTCCTTTCTAGCCCATTATGCTCAGTTTTAAAAAAATTGTTATTATTTTCATTATAAATATATTTATCATACTGTATCCTTGATGTAAAAGGTGTGTTTGCATTTAGCGTACATGTTTTTAGAGACCGCTTTAATTTTTTTTTTTTTTAATATCTGCTTTCTAAGCCGCTGTGATGTGTGAATTGTTTCTACGTAGGCAGCATAGACATTGTTCTCTGGTTTATGTTGTCCTAGAAAGCTCCATTTTCTGTCTGTGAAAATGTCCATCTACTTTATCAGCATAGTCAGCCACTAAATGTTTATGGGGTCGGGCAGTGAGGGCTGAGCACAAGCTTGGTGTAGAGGGAATTCCTACAACGGTGCCGAAGCTCTAGAAGCACATACCATGTGGGAGGCCATGCAAAGAGCGAGTTGTTGTTCACACTTCAGCTTTGATTTGGAGACACCTGTGAAAGAAAATAATCCTTTCCCAGTACTTACTGGTTATTTTATTTTCAGAAAACATGCTTGTTATTTTAGCCGAGGTAATTGCCTTGGCTTTCCCGTAAGATTTGTGATAAATGAACAGTGACACCTACCGGTGGAAGAAGATAATAACTTACTAAGAAGAGCTACTGTTCTCACTTTGCGGTCTGTGAGCCCCAAAATAGTACCCAGTGTTTTGATTTCGGGGAGCAAAGAGCCAACATTGGAGTTGAAAAGCAAAAATCAAACCATATAGAAACACAGATATGAATATAGATGAATACACTTTCTGGTATGAAGTTGCTCTTTTCTCCTCAAAAAAAAAAAATTTTCCCCCTATAAAAATAGCGTTTTCAGAGCTGCTCCAAGTGGTTTAGTTCAAGTGCCAAGTAAAGACTTTTGGCTTGCATCACCTGCTTTTCTTGCCTGCATTGATTACATGGATTGGCAGAGACTGCTCCAAACACACTGTTTGTCTAGCTTGTTTGTTCTTGTTGTTAACTGCCATTGATCAAGTTAGCCCCCAACTCATAGCGACCCCAGGCACAACTGCCTGGTCCTGCACCATCCCGGCGATCGGTTGTGGATCAGACTGTTGTGATCCACGGGGTTTTCACTGGCTGATTTTCTGAAGCAGATCACCAGGCCTTTCTTCCTAGTCTATCTTAGTCTCGAAGCTCTACTGAAACCTGCCCACTATGGGTAACCTTGCTGGTATTTGAAATGCTGGTGGCATAGCAGCATCACAGCAGTATGACAGACCACAAACTGACAGACAGGTAGTGGCAGAGGGGAAGAGGGATAAGTAAATAGCCCAGATTTCCAAAACATTGTGAAAGTTACTTAACCTTAGTTTCCTCGTCTGTAAAATTAGTTTCCTCGTCTGTAAAAATGTGTGCCTTGCAGGATTGTTATGATAATTAAAGGAAACAATGGACGTGTAACCCTTAGCCCACAGCCTAGAGCCTAGAGAGTTTTTTTAGCAAATATTAATTCCTTTTCTCTTCCACCTTATAAGCCACAGATCCCACTCTCAAACCGGTTTGTAGGAAGGTAAATTTATACACTTTAATTCAGAGGGTAAATCAATGAAATAAGCTCCTGAAGTCATTACGGGCCATCAAAAAGCAGTTGCCTGAACTTTAGGTACACAAAGTTCTGTCTTGGCTCTAGGCCAGGTTATGGAAAGTCTGCTCAGTGTAAACTTAACCACACCTCCTACTCCTTCCTTGGCTCCGTGTCACCCCAAAATTCTTCCCTGTGTCTTCCTTTCTTCTCTTCCTTGGCAACCTCATCCAAAAGCTTTAGCTGGGGTACTTCTCCAGTAGAGATGACTTCCAACTCCAAGTCTCACGTCCTGACCTCTCTCCAAAGCCTTCAGTCCTGCCCTGCAGCTGCCTGCTAGCCCTGTGGATGGGGTGTCTTCTAAGAGGAAGGACAGGCAGGGTGGGGTCACGGTTGGGTATGACAGTGTATACCCATCCGAGCAGATATGCCATTGAAAACAAGAACTAGCCCAAACCCTCGGCCAGATCACGCGAAGCCTTCCCTTACTGCCCTCAGACACTAAGAGCTCAGAGTTCCCAGGACTCGACTGTCTTATAGTCAGAGGCACAGGGAATTCTTTCACGCTGGTGTTAATAAGATTACAAGCTGACAAACCAGTTGCCGTGGAGCTGGTCTCAACTTGTGATCACCCCATATGTGTCAGAAGAGAACCGAACTCCATAGGGTTTTCAAGGGCTGATCTTTCAGAAGTAGATTGCCAGGCCTTTCTTCCAAGGCACCTCTGGGTGCACTTGAACATCTAACCTTTCAATTAGCATCTGATAGGGCACACATGTTTTGTCCTATCCAATTGTTTTATGGCCAATATATAATGTGTGTCTCTTTGGAGGCAGTGGGAAATACCAGAATGGTCTGTCTCTGCCATTCAGCCTGGTGTCTTAGTCTGGGCTCTCTAGAGCAACTAAACCAGTGAACCATATACATACAGTGAGAAATTTACCTTGAGAAAATGGCTTCTGCCATTGTGGGGGGCTGGCAAGTCCCAAATCCATGGGTCAGACAACAGGCTGAAGACCTCTGCTGACTCACACGGTTGCAGGGGCTGACGAACCCAAAATTTGCAGGTCAGGCAGCAGGCCAGAGACTGCTGGAGGCTAATGTTCCAAGAACCAGAGGTCAGGCAATGAGAAGAGTGCAGGGTCAAAAGAGAGAGCGAGCTTTGCCAGAACATCCATTTATATTCTGGAGGCAGGCCACATCCCCAAGGATACTCCCCTTTCAACTGATTGGCTGCCCACATCAGATCACATCATCAGAGGTGATTACATAGGGTCTGCCAAATCACTGGGAATCATAGCTTAGACAAGCTGACACACAGCATTAACCATCACACCTGGGTTTAAATTTGGACTCCTAGAGCTGGCCGTAGAAGGTCAGTGAAAGAGAGAAAGACTCTCAAGGAGATGGATTGACACAGTGGTTGCAACAATGGGCTCAAACATAGCAACAATTGTGAGGATGGCGTAGGACCAGGCAGTGTTTCATTCTGTTATACATAGGGTTACTATGAGTCGGAACCGACTCAACCACACCTAACAGAGCTGGCTAGCTAGTCACTAGAGTGACTTTGAGCAAGTCATTTACCAACTCCGGGCCTCATTCACACGTTTGATTCAACAAGTGTGCACTGAGCGCCATTTTGGTGCCAGGTGCCAGTCTAGGTATTTGGGACCCATCAAAAGAAACAAAGATCCCCACCTCCAAGCTCTGACATTCTAACAGGGGAAAACAGAGCAAGAAAACTAAGCCCAATAAATTACTCAAGTATCCAGTACACTAGTGTAGGGTCAGCACACTTTTTCTGGAAAAGGCCAGAGAGTAAATATCTTAGACTTTTAGGGCCATGCGGTCCCTGTTGCAGGGACTCTACTCTGCCCTTGTAGTATGAAACAGCTGTCAGGACACATGCATGAATGGGCACCACTGTGTGCCAGTAAAACTTTATTTATAAAGTAGTGTGTTGAAGCCTGTGTTAGAGCATGGCAGTCACTATGAAAAAGAAACATGCAGTGTGGTAAGGGGGACAGCAGTGCCTGAGGAGAGGGAAGTTTTAGCATAAAATAGAGTGATGGGGTGAACCTCATTGAGAAGGTGCGATCTGAGCAAAGACAGAGGAAGTGAGCAAAGACTTGACAGGGAGGGGGGTAGTTGAGTGGACATCTTATACGAATGGCATTCCAGCAGAGAGAAGCGCTGGACCGGAGCCCTTGGAATGTTCTAGAACAAGCAGAAGGCCAGTGTTGCTGAGGTGGACAATGGAGGTAAATGATGGGCAATGAGATCAGAGAGGAAATGGGTGGAGACTTTGTAAGACATTTGGCTTTTACGCTGAGTGAAATGAGGAACCACAGGAGAGTTTGAGCAGAAGTAGCGTGATCAGACTTAGCGTTTGAAATATACCACTCTCTTACTGGGTGGCTATGATTAAGAATCGACTCGTCAGCAACGTGTGTGTGTGTGTGTGCGTGTGTGTGTATGTTTGGCTGTGGCTGCTGTACTGGGAATAGACTGTCCAGGGCAAGAGTGGACGTGGGAGATCTGTTGGACTTTTGCAGTAACTGGGGCAGGAGGTGGCTGTGGCTCAGATCAGAGGGGACGCAGCATTTTTGAAGGATTCAATGAGGCTGGCTGTCAGGACAGAGGAGTTAAAACATTCCCTTAGCTGGAGAGAATAACATTGCCTAGTCGGAATTGGCCCAATGGCACTGGGTTTGGTTTTGGTTTTGCACATGGTTGTTTGAGGAATAAGTAGCTTAATTAACGTAAAGGGCTCAGCAGAATACTTGCACGTAGTCATTGCTCAATGAATGTCACTGGGTTCCCGGGGCTGCCATCACAAAGTACCACAAACTGAGCGCCTTAAAACAAGAGAAGTTTATTTTCTTACATTCAGGAGACTAGAAGTTCGAAATCAAGGCTTCGGCAGGGCCATACTGTCTCCAAAGGCTCTAGGTGAAGTTCCTTCCTTGCCTCTTCCTTTGGTGGTCCCAGGCGTTCCTTGGCTTGTGGCAGCATCATTCCAATCTCTGCTTCTGTCTTCACGTGGCTTCTTCCCATCTTCCCTCTGTGTCTCTTCTCCTTTTTTATAAGGATGCCAATCACGTTAGATTAGGGCCCAGACTGCTACAGTATAACCTCATGTTATAGCTAATTACATCTGCGACCACCTTATTTCTAAATAAGGCCACATTCACAGGTACCAGGAGTTAGCACTTCCTTCAGTGTGCCTTTTTGGGGGACACAAATCAACCCATAACTATAATCATTGTCATTGATGGTGATGATGAAGTTATTATTATTATGCCATTTGAAACCTGGATTCGAGTGTAAGCTAAATCACTTACTAGCTTTTTGACCTTGAAGTCTTCATCTCTCTGAGTCTCTATGTCCACGGATAAGCCTACCTATGTGAATGCTTGCGGTGGGAATCCAATAAGCCCTTACTGGCACTTAGTAGGCCTTCATTGTATACTGCTACTTCCTCACGTCATTCCCAGGCATCCTTTGATTGAGTTACTAGCCATGCTCTTTCTCAGTTTTCCCCCCAGCTCCCCTGCCCTGTAGTCAGCCGCCAAGCTGTTCATTCCATCGAGTCATGTTTATCATGTGCTCACGTATAGGGCACGCTGCTCCAGGCTGGAGGTAAGAAACTGGTGGTGCGGCTGTTCCTGTCGCTCTGTCAAAGGACAGGCCCGATGTCACTTCCTCAGAGAAGCTGTCAGCTCTGTTGAGAGAGAAGACAATAAATTCTTCACAGGCCTAGCTCCTTTCCAAAATGATTTTAATTTCCTGTGAATGATAAGAGTCTTATTTAAAACTGAAACCCATTCACTTACAGCCTGTGCCTAATACCATTTTTGGCAACCGAGGGCTCTCCCCACACCGCTCAGTGGCTGTCCCCATCCACAGAGACCACCATCCAGAGTAATTTGTCTTTCATGCCATGTGAGCCTTGAGCTTCATTAGGAAAAGATTACCTTACTCCATTAAAAAAAAAAAAAAAGTAAAGAAAAAGAAAACATCATTCACACTACATGAAGTAGTGATGATTGATGTACTGAGTAGATCACAACTTAACAGAGGAATAAAACCCAGATTACCTGACTTTCTGTATTCTTTAGAACATGTCTCCACTGGAAGGACAGATGTTAATAATTACAGAGCTGGTCTCCTAAATAATACTTTAGCACTCAGTGACTTGTTTCCGCAGGAGGTTGGAGGAAAACCTGAGTGGCAGTTTGCACTTCGGTGAGTTGCTGCAGAAGCCCTAGGTGGCTGCCAAGGCTATCTCAAGCCCACTTGTATGGGCCTCTGGTCCATTTAAACAGGATCTGAGGCATTAGCTATAAAGGTAGAACATCAGAGATGAAAGAGACCAGTGCTTCCTTTGACAAGCGAAACACGGAGCACGCCGGGTCTGCTCATCCCAGTCACGTGGAGAAGGGGCCCCAGGGTACAAAGCGGCAACATCTTGGGAGATGATGGTTGGGAAGATCCTCTTAAGCTAGTCGTACTTGGAGATCCAGACCTCAGTCTTGGTCTCTGCCCACTTTCACTGCATTTCAAAACAAAATCAGCAGTGTCCTCTCTGGAGAACCATCAGGAGCACAGAAACAGAGTGGGAATTAAAATCACACCAGTGGGAGTCCCTGGGTGCTGCAGACAGTAAAGCACTTGACACAGCTTCAAGGTTGGCAGTTCGAACCCACTCAGAGGCACCTCAGAAGACGGTCTGGTGAGCTGCTTCCAAAGGTCACTGTCTGAAAATCCTGCGGAGCAGCTCTGCTCTGCACACAGGAACCAAAAACCCGTTGCCGTCGAGCCTATTCCAACTCATAGCAGCCCTACAGGACAGAGTGGAACTGCTCCCTGGGGCTTCCAAGGAGCACCTGGTGAGTTTGAACTGACAACTTTCAGGTAGCAGCAGGAGCTCTTAGCCACCCTGCACACCTGGGGCGGGGGGTCACAGCAGTGTCCTGCCCTCACGTGCCCCCCACACCTGGCCCCAGGGAGACGTTGTGAAGAGTTGAACTTTCAACAGCTTGTGCCTGTCCACTTCGCCCATCTCTTCTCTCTCCTCCCCATTTCTTCTTTTCCCTTTCCTTGACTGGCTCTTTGTCTCTCTCTCCCACCTCAGTCTCACCACTTGTCTCCTCCTCAGGCTCCTCCTACGATAGCAGGAAGAGTGAAGAATGGGAGGTGCCCATCTGCCTGATGTCACTCCGTAAATGTCTTCTCTCTCGGGGAGGTTTTCTTTTTTATTAACAATTGCAGCTTTAAATTAGCTTCCAAGAGCTGGGTGACTCGACATCTCATTTGTTTGGCATTTATCCTTTTTTGCTGCAATGACCACGTTTCCCTTCTCGATTTACCCATTGGGAAGCACTGAGCACAAAGCAACTGCCCCTTGGCGGCTGGCCAGGCCATAGGTGGCCCCTGCTCCCAGCCCAGCCGGTTCTGCTGGGGCTTCCTCCTCAAAGCCCTGACCTTCCTCCGTGCTGCCACTTGTTATGGGTTGAATGGTGTCCCCAAAAAAGATAGATTGAAGTCCTAGCCCCTGTATCTGTGAATGTGACCTTGTTTGGAAATCGGGTCTTTGAAGATGTTATCAGTTAACAAAGTCATACCAGAGTAGGGTGGGTCCTACTCCCTTCTGAGTGGTTTTCTTAAAAAAAGAACAGGCAGGGAGACACAGCCACATGGCGGAAAATACCACATGCAGATGCAGCCAGGAACATCAAAGATTTTGGCCATCACCAGGAGCTGGAGAGAGGCATGGAACCACTCCCCTCTCTTGAAGCCCTCAGTAGGAACCCCATGGCCCACACCCTGATTTGGACTTCTAGTCTCCAGAACTGTGAGACAACACATTTCTGTTCTTTAAAGCCACCTACTATGAGGTACTCTCTTAAGGCAGCCCTGGAACACTAAGACACCCTTTGTCCAAGAGTTTCCCGGCCCCCTGCAGCCCCAACCCCAGCCAGTTCCTGTCCTTTCTTACCTGTGCCCACCTGGTTTCTAGCAATAGTCCCATCTTGGCTTCTAATTCTACCTGACCAGATCCCTGGACCTTCCCAGGTAGTGGCTAATCACTGTCCTGTATTCAGTTAGCCCTGGTTGATATGCTAATGAATTGCTAGATCCTTCATTTCCTTTTTTAGAATACATATATAAATGTTCAATGGCCTTTCTTCTAATGAAAGGCGGCTCAAGCCAGAGACAGGAGAGGAAGAGGGAGGGTGGGGCCAGGGCAGGTGGGTGAGGAATACACATGTGAGGGGGTGTTGTACAGAAGTGCCCCTCTAATCATGCCTCCAGGGCCGCCCCCCAGGAGCCTCAGCAGGTTTACACAAATCAACTAGACACACCTCAATACCCAGGCTCACCTAGTGTCCTGCCTTCTGGTGTTATTTAGGCAACTGGAGAAGGTGATGCAGTTTCCAAAGGAGCCTAACTCACTGCCAGAATAAAGCTGAAGTCCTGAAATGTTCAAGTCCAGTAGACAGGAGGCTGAGTAGGGACGATGCATAGGCCGGTTTCATCATTCTGTCTTCCATATAACTCAGAGGCTAATGCGTTAACCGGTCACCAGCTCCCGTTGAGCCGACCTAACTCATGGCAACCTCATGTGTGTCAGAGCGTTTTCAACGGCTGATTTCTTGAAGTAGATCGCCAGGCCTCTCCTCCAAGGTGTCTCTGGGTGGACTCGTACCTCTGACCTTTTGGTTAGCAGCTGAGTGTGTTAACCTTTTGCACTGCCCAGGGACACCAGGCTGATGCATATTGCATTGTTAGCTGCTGTCGAGTAGGCTCCAGCTTTGTAGTGACCTTAGGTATAAGAGAATAAAACATTACCTCGTCCTGAGCCACCTTCATGATTGCTGGTATGTATGAGTCCATTGTCATGGCCATTGTATCCATCCATGTGATTGAGGATTTCCCTTGTTTTCACTGACCCTGTACTTTACCAAACATAGCGTCCTTTTCTAGCGATTGGTTTTTCCTAATGATGTGTCCAAAGCAAGTGAGCCGAAGTCTCACCATCCTTGCTTCCAAGGAGCATCCTGGTTGTATTTCTTCTAAGACTGATGCAAAGCTGATACTTAGTAAGCATGTGTCAGATGGATGGGTGGAAGGACGGATGAATGGATGGACGGACGGATGGAAAAACAAATGAATAAATGTGTTCCTAGGCCATGAGGTCACACCACACTATGCTTTCTCAGACAGCCAGTGTGTTTACGTCTTCCTCCGTGCCCATCGGCACGGCGCCCAGAGCTCCAAAACTAAGTATCTCCGTGACCTCGTCAGCAAAACAGAGGTAATGAATCTGGCCTCACAAGGAAACTAGAGCTTACAAGCCTCCTGGCCAAGCTGGCATGGTTTATGTTAATGCTTACAGGTTAACGTGTTGATCTGCACAGTAAATCAGTTACAGGGAAGCAGTGGATGTTGATCCAATGCCGGAAGAACGGTTTTGTTCAGTGCTAGAATTGTGTAGGCATCGTCAGATGACCATGTGGCCCGTCCTCGTATTCTCGTGTGCGGCTGAGAAGTTTCTCTGTGTGGTTTGTTATTCATTCGTTCGTTCATTCATTCGTTCCTTCTTTCGTTCCTTTGTTCATTCGTTCCTTTGTTCGTTCGTTCCTTCTTTCGTTCGTTCATTTGTTTTAAGGGATCTTAAACCATTCTGAAGATTAAACATTCCATAAGTTCCTCTATTAATTTGCTATACTTGGTGCTACTGAAACCTAGACCCTTCAGAGACCATTTCCCGAGAAGAGATGATGTATTTCAAATGGCATTTGTTCTGGACCTCACACATTCCCGCCAAGTCGTCTTTGCTGCTTTCCTCCCTCGCTCCCATACGGTGGTTCTTCCCCACCACCCAGCCGCACCCTCATGATAAACCATACAGCCTGTGATGAGAGCCAGACTGTAGGAAGACCCGTCCTTCCCATCTCGCTGTGGAGTGTACAGGCTGGCTCGGACCTGGGACCCTGGCAGCATAGGTCCAGAACGGGGGTGTAGGCAGCATGAGCCCCCGGTGCAGGCAGGGAGGCGCACACTGCAGCCCCCTTATAGCTGATCCAGGGACCTTTTCTTACTGAGTGGCCAAGCAGCAGACCACAGCCGGGGAGTTGTCTGAGCCCTGGGGCTGGGAAAGGACTGCAAGCGAAGCAGTTGAGGAGGTAAGAGCAGGCATGGAGCTGCATGGAACCCACCACCACTCCCAGACCCGGCAGGAGGGCACAGAGGCAGCTATTCTGGTACAGGGGCCGCCAGCTGCCATTTGGCTTGTGCTCCTTATGCAGACATTTGGACCAGCTGTGGTGGCTCAGCTGTTGAATCTTCTTCACCTTCCACTCGAGAGACCGGGGCTTAATTCCCTGCCAGTGCACCTCATGTACAGCCACCCCCTGTATGTCAGTGGAGGCTGTCACATCGCTATGATACTGAACAGGTTTCCAGTTGAGCTTCCAGACTAAGACAGACTAGGAAGAAAGGCCTGGCAATATACTTCTGAAAATCAGCCAGTGAAAACCTTATGGATCACAACAGTCCAATCTGCAGCCGATCGTGGAGATGGCGCAGGGCCAGGCAGTGTTTCGTTCTGTTGTGCGTGAGGTCACCTTGAGTTGGGGGCCAACTCAATGACAGCTACTAAAGACATGTCTCCATATAAGTGTGCATATTGCACCCATATGAGACACAAGGAGACACATACACACACACGCTCACATACCCTCAGGTTACCTGCCAACATCTCTGCTCCAGGCCCCTGCCACTTGCTCTGCTGGATATGCAGAGTGTTCCATGTCCACCTCTTAAGGGGCAGCAGGAGACTCTAAGTGTCAGGGTGCTGACCCCAGCAGTTCCAGGGTGCACTGTGGCCTGTACCCATGACCTTTCTCATCTTGGTACAGGAAACCAAAAGGTCCTTGGTGCCCGGCTTAGCGCTTTTATTCATGGTACACATAAGAAAATATTTAATCTTCCTGTCTCAAACACTCCCTGAAATATTTTTCAATTCTGCTTCTTAGCTGAAAAGCAAGCTGATAAATTTTATGAGAATGGATCTGCTACTCAGATTTATATAGATACATAGCAGTTCTATTGATCTGCAAGAACCTCGGTAATAAAAAAGGCAAACCATGGTCAAGAATGCGTGTTTCTTTAAGCTGGCATTGAAGGTTGTGGGGTAATGTGGAGTGGGGCTGTGAAAGAGCTGGGTTTGTGCAGCACTTGGTTTCCAATCGGGTTTTAAATTCTTATTCCGTGTATTATTGTTTATTGCAAAGTATCATGCCAAGGCTGGGGCTTGCTTTCATTTTTATAGTGACAGCCTTCTGTGATTCCATTGTACATTTTCACAATCTAAAAATATTCAGCCAGTGTGCAGCTTTCCTTTGAACTGACAAGTGCTTTCAGTGCAAAATTCCTTAGACAATTCCCTAAGAAAAGAGCCGCCCCAAGAAGACTGAGAGCTTTCCCATCTCAGTGTATCCATTGGTGTTAGCATGCCAATTTTTGTGTGCCATTGGGTAATTTATTCTTGAAGCTGCTATTCTGGGAGCCATATGGCCTTTATAACTGGCACACTGTAGAGGACATAATGGTCTGATAGTCCAAGATTGTCCATCCAAAATACTTGTCGTATTGAAGAGCACTCTCAACCTCATAAATGCATGGTGTTTGAAAAATTGACTTCCTTAATACGGTATCTGCAAGATTCGCGGGACGCTTGTGAACTATACTCCAGGACAGTATGTAAATGAGGAAAGGCAACTCCTTTCTGGATAAGATTTCTTTAAACTGAAAAAACCAAAGCCTTGCTGTTGAGTTGGTTCTGACTCATAGTGACCCTATAGGACAGAGTAGAACTGTCTCATAGGGTTTCCAAGGCTGTAATCTTTACAGAAACAGACTGCCACACCTTTCTCCTGAGGAGCGGCTGGCGGGTTCGAGCCACAGAACTTTTGGTCAGCCGCCGAGCTCTTCAACCACTGCGCCACCAGGGCTCCTGTAAATACATATATATATACACTCCTTTTCACGTTTGCCCCATGATAAGCAATGTTATTTCTTTGTCGTTAGCAAATTTCTATGTTTATAATTCACTAATAATTAATTAATTACCATTAGCATCTCTCTTAGAAATAATAATAATTTTGGCATGATTTTTTTAATTCTCCATGTAGATTTCGCTTAGTGTAAAAAAACGTGAAACTATATTTTCAAACATCTAAAGAAATTTTAATGATAGACATTATATAGGCCCTTCTGTAAATATAATTTGGTGATCTTATATCAGATTATGAGAAAAACAGTAAGTTCCTCCGAAGTCCCATCGTACTGAAAGTGTCAAATGATGCACAACTCTTGGTTGGCCTGATTCCAAAAGCCTGTGTCGCACTGCGGCCCAAAGCTGGTGAGGAGGCCTTGTCTTCACTCTGTAGCACGAGTGCTGGGGCTGCCTTCTTTACATCTGTGTGCATTTCCAAGTTCTTCGGTGTGATTGCATTGACATCTTAATTCATTATCTGAAAACTGGTCATAGATTTGCAAATTCCAGATTGTGGTGCTATCGTTGAACATGGCTCAGTGACAGAAAGAAGTCATGCTGGCATCTGAACTGCTTTCCGATCACTGAACATGAAGATAGAAAAATCCATTTTACTCTAAAATACCGAGAACACCAAACCCATTGCTGTTGAGTCTATTCCAACTCATAGTGATCCTACAGGGCGGAATACAACTGCCCCATAGGGTTTCCAGGGAGCAGATGGTGGTTAGCAGCCGAGCTCTTAACCATTGTGCCACCAGGGCACTATTCTACCCTAGTGGAATGGAAGTTATGGGGAAAGGGAGGGTTTAGAAATTGCTTATTGAAAATCACTTTATTGCCATCAGCTTAAAACACGTTTCCCTTGGGCTAAATACTGTCTAAGGAGCCACTTTGTGGTGATATATAGGTCATTGTATGTGGAGTTCTGTTGTTACTGACATTGTAAGGAATAAGTAGGCCACGATTGAGAAGAACAGAGTGAGACAGAGCGATTGAAGCATTGAAAGGTTTGTGTGTACTCCGCTGGTATCTCACTCCAAAAGAAGAACTTGGAAGCAACCCATTTTATGCTTTTGATGGATTTGAGAGAAATAGCTGAAAATGTGCCAACGGAGGCTCTAGCTTTCCTTCAGAGAGCATGAAATGAAACTTATGGTTTTTAAAAAATGACAAAATTAGACCCTAAGCGGGAAGATTTAAGTGTAAAGGCAAAAATTATGTCAAATCAAGTTTCAGGTATGTATGAGGGAAAGAAAACTTAAAACCTGGGGGTCATGAGGGCGATTTCTTTTTACACACTGTTTAATGTCTTCACTAGTTAACAAGTCTGTTCCCAATGCTGAAGCTGCAGCAAATACACTTTGAGTTTATATTCTTGAGTCTAGCTTCATTTTCTTCTTCAGCAACACAAAGCACGTTTTTATAGTGGACAGGGTCCAAACTGCACTCTGTTAATTGAAAACAACAAGTGTCTGCCTCACATTTAGCTCTCCGGTCCTCTGTGCCCACTTCCTAAATTTCCTAAGGGGGTGTGAAACTCGGAACATTGGCACCATCTGGATGCAATCTTTCACGTTCCCATTGGCACGAGGCTGCCAGAAATACTGATCTGGCGTGCTCCATGGGGTTTCCACAGGCCGATTTTTGGAACCAGATCAACAGGCTTTCCTTCCTATTCCATCCTAGTCCAGAAGCCCTGCTGAAACCTGTTTAGTGTCACAGCAACACGCAAGCCTCCCCTGACAGGTGGCGGCTGCGCGTGAGGTACACAGAATCGAACCAGGGTCTCCCGCATGGAAGGGGAGAATCTACACTGAACCACCAGCGCCCTCCGAGGAAGGCACACCTGCTTCCCAATAAAAACACAGAGTGGCAACTTGCAGCCACCCCAAATTAGCAGCAGTCTTGAAAAAGAAGTACGTGAGTGTGTGACAATAAATCACAATTAATGACTGTGTGTGTGTGTTTTTCAATCTCCTGTAAATCTCGTCACTGTACGCAAAGCCCGTTCCACACCGTAGAATTTGTTCTTGTTCTGTAACAACGTCAAGGCCTGTGAGGTATCTGGGGACACACATCAACATGCAAGTTAAAGAGTCGGAGGGCTGGGGAAGACGGCAGGAAGCAGTTTTATCACTCAGTCCATCCCCCTGCCTTCAATGAAAATAAAAAATAATAACCCTATGGTAGAATGTCTCCGTAAGAGAAGAATTCGTCCCGTTTTTTAAAGATTGCAACAGAGAACGTACTCTCTGGCTGGGAGTCCATCCTAGTATTCACCGCCATGCAATCTGTAAGTGCCCTAGAAGTGTGCTGCTCCTGGTGGCTTGAAAGAGGGTGTCAGGTTCTCTGTAGCAATAAAGGGGAGGGTGTGGTGGCCGTCTGTGCCGTTTGGGTGACTTATTTGTCAGGAGCATCGGTTTCCGTAGATACAGAGGCTTGCCAGTGGAGAATATTTCATTTTGACTCGTGTCACTGCGCAGTGAGTGATACACGCCACGCAGCATTTCCCTACAGAAAGGTCGTTCCGAACGCAGACTCATAGAAGTGCCTTACACAGGGAGCGTAAACAGGGGAACCCAGGAGCATTACACGGGGAACGTAAACAGGGGAACCCGGGCGCATTACACGGGAACGTAAACAGGGGAACCCCGGCGCATTACACGGGGAGCCTAAACAGGGGAACCCCGGCGCATTACACGGGGAACGTAAACAGGGGAACCCGGGCGCATTACACGGGGAGCCTAAACAGGGGAACCCGGGCGCATTACACGGGGAACGTAAACAGGGGAACCCGGGCGCATTACACGGGGAACGTAAACAGGGGAACCCGGGCGCATTACACGGGGAGCCTAAACAGGGGAACCCGGGCGCATTACACGGGGAACGTAAACAGGGGAACCCGGGCGCATTACACGGGGAACGTAAACAGGGGAACCCGGGCGCATTTTTGGTGACTCTCAATTTTCTGGAACTTGCAGATGCCATTGGCACCGTTGAGATAGGAAAAGACGTTCAAGCTGTATAGCTGGGTTCGTTGACACTAACGATATTGGCTCCATTCGTGGGACTGTCCTGTTCTCATCTCAATGAATCTTATTTACCCTTCGAGGCTCCAAGTGTCTCCAGGGCTGTGAAATTTGGCCAGCCTGCCCAGAGAAAGTCCCCCATTCCTTCCTATTGTTCTACCCTCCAGCATGGCCCATCCCACATTGTAGTGTCTGTGTGTGTCTGTCTCCTTCTTTCCCTCCTTCCTTGAATAAACTTTTATTAAGCATCTACTCAGTGCCAGGGACATTGGTGGTTCAGTGGTAGAACTCTCACCTCCCGCGAGGGAGACTCAGGGTTCAATTTCGATTGACAGCCAGTATGCCTCAAGCACAGCTACCACCCATCTGTCCGTGGAGGCTTGTGTGTTGCTTTGATGCTGAAATTCAGCAGATCTTCCAAAATAAGAGGGGCCAGGAAGAAAGGCCTGGCAACCTACTTCCAAAAATCAACCAATGAAAACCCTACGGGTCATGATGATCCAATCTGCAACAGATTATGGGGGTGACACAGGACCAGGCAGCATTTCTTTAAGTTGTACATGGGGTCACCATGCATCAGGGCAGCTAACAAATTCGGACCTTTGTGCTTGGCAGTATTCAAGTCTTGGGCAATTTTTTTAGATGCAAATATTATGTCGCAATAATAGTAAGCACGTCAGAAGAAAAAGGCAGTTGCCAACTAGCCGACACCACTCGTGGTGACCTACGAGTGTCACAGTAGAACTGCGCTGCATAGGGTTTACCGCGGCTGATCCAAGAAACCCTGGCGGGGTAGTGGTTAAGTGCTACAGCTGCTCACCAAAGGGTCAGCAGTTCGAATCTGCCAGGCGCTCCTTGGAAACTCTGTGGGGCAATTCTACTCTGTCCAATAGGGTCGCTATGAGTCGGAACTGACTCGACGTCACTGGACTTGGTTTCGTTTTTGATCTTCAGTAGATCTCCAGGCTTTTCTTCTGTGAAGCACTCTGGGTGGTCTCAAACAAAGGGGAGTTTTCTCTCAGGGCCCTGGGGCTCTAACACTCTCTGCTACGAAACCAAGTCCGAGGAAGGGTGCGCGAAGAGTATGTTTACAATTTTCAGTTTCATTGTTATTTGGCTTAGTGGGCATCTCTGATGGCAACGGACGAAAGGTATTATTAGCAAAGAGGTGGCAAGGTAGCTGACATTTCATTTCACTTACGTGTGACCCGCGCGCCGTCAGGAGCAGCCCTGGGACACAAAGCGGAGCTGCTTGCTCTTTAGCTGCCGCTTAATGAGTTTCTCTTTCTTTAGCAGAGCAATAAAATTGGGAGGGGGGAAAAGCTTAGGCAGGGGAGAGAGTCCTAGAGGGCTGGGTTTTATTTTATAATTTAGTAAGACACTCCAAGATGTGAGTGTTGCCAAAAGATAACATTTTTCAGGTCACCGAAGGCGGTGGGCATCACCTCTTGCTCACAACACCCAGGAGGCCTGTGTTATCTTGTGCTAACAGGCGGCCTGACGAGTCGTGGAGAGCCGGCCTTGATGGACAGGGCTGCTGTCAGGTCTCCATGGGAATGGTCTCTTTGTCTGTTGGTGGCTGTAACCATTGTCTGCTAGTCAGAGCTGAGATGCTTATCAGGGGGCTAATGGGAGAAATGTCCCCACCATTATGAAGCAGCCCCAAGCAGTGAGCCTTCTTTTAGCAGCTTAAGAACATAAACAGAAGCATTAACTGGCTTAGCTCCAGGGAGATGGGTGCGTGAACAAACTCCAGGCCCCTGGACCTCTCATCCCTTTTCTCCCGCTTTGAACCAGAATATTAGTTATTAATACTTAAGGGCAGAGACTTAGACGCCTGAGGGCCAGTGGAACCTTGGAGAGGAGAGGACTGGCCCCAGAAATCTAGATGTCCAGTGGCTATGGGAACCTCGTGGAAGGCGGGCCACTTGGGCAGTGCGTGAGGGGCTTTCAGGATTTATTTCCACTTCTGTCATTAGGATGGGTTTAACTTCAAGGATAAAATCCCAGTCATGATTCTAACACTTAAAATTCATTCTTTTGGGTAACCAATGTCACTGAACGACTTGTGCAGAAATTGTTGAATGGAAACCTAAACTGCTGTGTAAACCTTCACCAAAAACACGATGAAGTGTCATTTTAAAAACTAATAATAAAATAAATTCTTTCAAAAATATTGCTGGTCTTTGGCAGGGTGGCCTTTTACCTCATTTCACCAGGAGTTGTCTGAACTACCAGGAATGAGAGTCCCGTTGATAGAATCATGCCAGACTGAAGCCTGCTAGCGTGAGCTTGGTACTTCATTCACGTCTTTAAAAGCAAATGTCTTTAACACAGACACGTTGGTCGGCCAACTTAGGCCAGGTGCCGTGGCGCTAACTCCAACTCATGGCGACCCTGTGTGTGTCAGAGCAGAACTGTGTTCCACAGGGTTTTCAATGGGCAATTTTTCAGAAGTAGATCGCCAGGGCTTCCTCCCGAGGAGCCTCTGGGTGGGCTGACACCTCCAACTGTCGGCTGACAGCTGAGCGTATGAAAGGTTTACAGCACCAGAGAAAAAAACTTCTTCCTAAATTAGGAAACTGCAGTAGGACTGGGTCAAAACTAATATGAATCACAGTTGTGGATTTCCACGACTTTACTGAATTCATCCTGTAACATCACTTACAAAAACGCTGGTGTCACAGACACCAGAAGCAGGTGTGTGTTTGCAGAACCCTCGGATCCATGGCCGTCTCCCTGATGAATGGTCTGGGCGCTATCTGTCCTCGAGACAAGATTTGACAAAGTGAGCAAGCAGCTAAACCAGACACTCCAAGTCTTGGTGAAAGTTAGAGATAACCTGGGTGGTCCGTAGTCCCCTGCTTTCCTTTAACAAATTATTCACCGTGTGTGGCAGATAAATCCATCCATGCTCACTCTCAACAGTTACACCTCATTTTTCGTAATCTGACTGATTTTCTGCACGATGAATTCTTTTCCCCAGCACAGTGCAGAGGGAAGGTTCCCATGACTCTTCCAAAGGCTAAAAAGATACAGAGCATCTTTCATTCTTGTTCTTGCTGTTGTTAGGTGCCATCGAGCCAGTTCAGACTCATAGCGACCCTATGTACAACAGAACAAAACACTGCCCAGTCCTGCACCATCCTCACAACGGTTGTTATGCTTGAGCCCATTGTTGCAACCACTGTGTCAGTCCACCTTGTTGAGGATCTTCCTCTTTTCCACTGACCCTGTACTTTACCAAGCATGATGTCCTTCTCCAGGGACTGATCCCTCCTGACAACATGTCCAAAATATGTAAGACACAGTTTTGCCATCCTGGCTTCTAAGGAGGATTCTGGTTGTACTTCTCCCAAGACAGATTTGTTCGTTCTTTTGGCAGTCCATGGTATATTCAATATTCTTCAATAACGCCATTATTGAAAGGTGTCAGTTCTTCTCTGGTCTTCCTTATTCACTGTCCAGCTTTCACATGCATATGAGGCGATTGAAAACACCATGGCTTGGGTCAGGTGCACCTTAGTCCTTAAAGTGATATCTTTGCTTTTTAACGCTTCAAGAGGTCTTTTGCAGCAGATTTGCCCAATGCAACGCGTCTTTTGATTTCTTGACTGCTGCTTCTGTGGGTGTTGATTGTAGATCCAACTAAAATGAAATCCTTTACAACTTCAGTCATTTCTCCATTTATCATGATGTTGCTTATTGGTTCAATTGTGAGGATTTTTGTTTTTTTTTTTTATGTTGAGGTGTAATCCATACCGAAAGCTATGGTCTTTGATCTTCATCAGTAAGTGCTCCAAGTCCTCTTCACTTTCAGCAAGCAAGGTTGTGTCGTCTGCATATCGCAGGTTGTTAATGAGTCTTCCTCCAATCCTGATGCCACATTTCTCTTCATATAGTCCAGCTTCTCAGATTATTTGCTCAGCATACAGATTGAATAGGTATGATTAAAGGATACAACGCTGACTCACACCTTTCTTAACTTTAAACCATGCAGTATCCCCTTGTTCTGTTGGAACAACTACTCCTTGGTCTAAATACAGGTTCCTCATAAGCACAATTAAGTGTTCTGGAATTCCCATTTTTGGCAATGTTGTCCATAATTTGCTATGATCCACACAGTCAAATGCCTTTGCCTAGTCTTTGAAACACAGATAAACATTTTTCTGGTATTCTCTGCTTTCAGCCAAGATCCATCTGGCATCAGCAATATCCCTCATTCTACTTTCTCTTCTGAATCTTGAATTGCTGGCAGTTCCCTTTCAATGTACTGCTGCAGCCACTTTTGAATGATCTTCAGCAAAATTTTACTTGGGCTTGATACTAGTGCTGTTGTTCAATAATTTCCACTTTCTTTTGGATCATCTTTCTTTGGAATGGGTACAAGTATGGATTTCTTTCAGTTAGTTGGCCAGGTAGCTGTATTCCAAATTTCTTGACATGAAAGAGTGAATACTTTCAGCACTGCATCTGTTTGTTGAAATATCTCAGTTGCTAGTCCATCAATTCCTGCAGCCTTGTTTTTTGCCAATGTTTTCAGTGCAGCTTGGACTTCTTCCTTCAGTACATCAGTTCTTGATCGTATGCAACCTCCTGAAATGGTTGAACGTCAACCAATTCTTTTTGGTACAGTGACTCTGTATATTCCTTTCATCTTCTTTTGATGCTTCGTGGGTCATTTAATATTTTCCCTGTAGAATCCTTCAACATTGCTGCTCGAGGCTTGAGTTTTTTCTTCAGTGCTTTCAGCTTCAGAAATGCTAAGCATATTTTTCCCTTTTGGTTTTCATCTTCTGGTCTTTGCACATGTTATTATAATTCTTTACTGTGTCTTCTTGAGCCACCCTCTGAAATTTCCTGGCCAGCTCTTTACTTCATGATTTCTTCCTTTCATTTCAGCTACTCAGCACTTAAGAGCCAGTTTCCAAGTCTCTTCTAACATCCATCTTGGTCTTTTCTTTCTTTCCTGTCTTTTTAATGACCTGCTTTCTTCATGTGTGATATTCTTGATGTCATTCCACAACTTGTCTGGTCTTTGATCATTAGCGTTCAATGCATCAAATATATCCTTGGGATAGTCTCAAAATTCAGGTGAGATATACTCAAGGTTATACTTTGGCTGTCATGGACTTGTTTTAATTTTCTTCAACTTCGACTTGCATGTAAGCAATTGATGGTCTATTCCACAGTCAGCCCCTGGCCTTGTTCTTACTGATGATGATGTTGAGCTTTTCCATCGTCTCTTTCCACAGACGTAGTCAATTTGATTCCTGTGTGCTCCATCTGGCGAGGTCCATGTGTGTAGTCACCGTTTACGTTGTTGAAACAGGGTATTTGTGATGAATAATTCATTGGCCTTTCTAAATTCTACCATGCTATCTCTGAAGTCGTTTCTATTACCAAGGTCATATTTTCCGATATACTAATCCTTTGTTTCCAACTTTCACATTCCGGTCATCAGTAATTATCAATGCATCTTGATTGCATGCACTCAAAATACAACCGGTGAAGAGCTGCCTCCTCAAAGCAGAGTCGACCTTAATGACGTGGAAAAGTCAAGCTTTCAGGACCTTCATCTGCTGATGTGGCATGACTCAAAATGAGAAGGAACAACTACAAACATCAGTTAATAATTGGAACATGGAATAAACGAAGTTTGAATCTAGGAGAACTGGAAGTCATCAAAAAAGAAATGGAATGCATAAACATCAGTATCCGAGGTATTAATGAGCTAAAATGTACTGGTATTGGCCATTTTGAATCAAACAATCGTATGGTCTACTGTTGTGAATTGAATTGAATTGAGTCCCCCAAAAATGTGTGTCAACTTGGCTAGGCCGATTCCAAGTATTGTGCGATTATCCTCCATTTCATGATCTGATATGATTTTCCTACGTTTTCTAAGTCCTGGCTCTGATGTTAATGAGGTGGAATTAACAGCAGTTATGTTAATGAGGCAGGACTCAATCTCTACAAGATTAGGTTGTGTCTTAAATCAATCTCTTCTGAGATATAAAAGAGAGAATTGAGCAGAGAGAAAGGGAGACTTCATACCACCAAGAAACAAGAGCCAGGAAAATAGCAAATCCTTTGGACCCAGGGTCCCTGTGTGCAGAAGCTCCTAGACCTGGGGAAGATTTATGACAAGGACCTTCCTGTAGAGCCAACAGAGAGAGAAAGTCTTCCCCTGGAGCTGGTACCCTGAATTCATATTTCTAGCCTACTAAACTGTGAGAGAATATATTTGTTTATTAAAGCCATCCACTTGTGGTATTTCTGTTATAGCAGCACTGGGTGACTAAGACATTTACTATGCCAGGAATGAAAAATTGAAGATGAATGGCATCATGTTTATTGTCAAAAAGAACATTTCAGGATCTATCCTGAAGCACAACACTGTCAATGATAGGATAGTATCTATACACCTACAAGGAAGACAGACCAGTTAGTACGACTGTTATTCAAACTTATGTACCAACCACCAAGGCCAAAGATGAAGAAATTGAAGATTTTTACCATCTTCTGCAGTCTGAAATTGATCAAACATGCAATCAAGATGCACTGATAATTACTGGCAGTTGGAAACTTTCATTAGGAAAAAAAAACTTTGATTTCCTTACCATTAAAAAACCCAATTTTCTTATTTTCTCTTATGTCCCTCACCTTACCTCCAGGTTAATTATAAAACATTGTAGGTGTTCTGATTATTTTTGTTCTGAAACGCCTTCACTGGCCATTTATAGGATCCAAGTAGCTCTCAGACAAGTGGATTTTTCTAGATGTACACTGTCCAGTATGGTAACCTCCAGCCTCATGTGGCTACTGAGCACTTGAAATGTGGCTAGTCCCATTTGAGATGTACTATGAATAGGAAACCCTGGTGGCATAGTGGTTAAATGCTACGGCTGCTAACCAAAAGGTTGACAGTTTGAATCCACCAGCCAGGCACTCCTTGGAAACTGTATGGGGCAGTTTTACTCTGTCCTATAAGGTCTCTATGAGTCAGAATCAACTCAACGGTAATGGGTTTTTTTGGTTTTTTTTTTTTTTTTTTGAGTGGAAAATACACACCAGATTTCGAAGACTTAGTTAAATATATATATATATATATAACTAGCTCCTTTAACAATTTTTATATTGATTACATGCTGAAATGAGAGTATTTTGAATATATTGGGTTAAATAAAATATTAACATTAATTTCACCTGTCTCTCTTTGCTTTTCTAATGTGACTACTAAAACATTTAAAACCACTGCTGTGGCTCACATTCTATTAAATGACCCTGTTCCCGACGGTGTCCTTTGGACAACAGCTTCAAATTTAAGAAGACAAAAGTATAGCAAAAGGACACTAGCCAAGTTGATTCTAGTTGGGTTTTATTAGTACTCCTAGTATCTAAAGCTGATCTCCTGAGTGAGTGTTTTCTCTCCACCTGCCCTGGCCTGATTAGATACCCGGTGGGCGCTTGAGGCTTTCAGCTGCTGGCTGGCAGGTCCCAGGCATCAGCCCAGCCTGCCTGCCGGCAGGGCCTCCACACTGCAGCCCCTGGGCCTGCAACCTGGGCCCCTCCAACCTCCACAAGTCCAAGCTCCCACTCGAGTCACTTCCCCCAAGTCCAGCTGCCCTGGGTAAAACAAGTGGTAAAGCACTTGACTATTAGCTGGTTGGTTGGTGGTCCAAACCCACCCAGAGGCACCCCAGCAGACAGGCCTGGTGATCTGTTCTGAGAGGTCAAGACAAGCATAAGTGAATGAGGTCCTTAACGCAAAGTGAGGCATTAGAATAGATTCTGGGAGAACCTGAGGTACGTGCTGAGCATTTAAGGGTGAGCAGGTGCTAGACTAAGACGGACTAGGAAGAAAGGCCTGCTAACTGACTTCTGAAAATCAGTCAGCGAACACAACGATCTGATCCACAACCAATCACAGAGATGGTACCAGACTGGGCAGCATTTTGTTCTGTGGTGCATGGGGTCGCCATGAGTCAGGGGTTGACTCGAGGGCAGCTAACAACAACAACAAATGCTTTCTGAGTGAAGGAAGCAGGAGGCAGATGAAGGGCAGCTGTGGAAAGGTATCGTCACGCAGACAAACAGGAACCGTGGGCTTCCCTCCTTCTTTATCCCTGACTCTTGCCCACCCAAGCTGTCTTTGACTTTCTCCTGTCCTGTCTGGTATTCTTTCTCTCCGAGAGTTCCCTGATAACCATGTAGGTTGAGTTGAGTTTGAGGTGATTGCGACCTACGCAAATGAAATGTGGAGTAAGCAGCCACACAGCTCAGGAAAGACATCCAGAGTAGGGGCAGATTTGGAGAGGGTGCTGGTGGAGAGGTGATGGGTTGGCCCTGGTGTTGGTTAGACTCCTCTCTGCAGGAGAGAAGGCAGATGGCAGAGAGACACAGGGCATTTCCACCTGCCCTTTCCTGCGGCCTCCACCCAGTTGGGCTTTTTTTGCATGAGTTTCCACAGACTTGCATCCTGCCTGCACGGTTCTGCATGGGAGCGTGTGTTGTATCAGGTTGTTCTGCAGCTCTTTCGTGTTTCATAAACTTTGCTTCTCAGCTGAGTTGTAAGCACCTTGGGGTGAGCGCCAGGCATTCAACAAACAGATACTGATCACCTATCGTGTTGCAGATGTTGGATCCTGGAGAATAAGATATACATCTCCATTTCCAAGAGAATTCAGGGGAAAAATAGTTTCATACAGATGGACAATCATTTTAATAGAGGCATGTATAACAAGGAGTCCCTGGGTTGTGCAAAGTTAAAACGCTCTACTACTAACCAAAAATTTGGTGGTTTGAGTCCACCCAGAAGTGCCTTGGAAGAAAGGCCTGGTGAGCTATGTCTGAAAAATCAGCCTATTGAAAATCCTTTGGAGCATACTTCTACTCTGACACACCAGGGGTTGCCGTGAGTCGAATCAACCGGACGGCAATGGATTTCTGTGTCAGAAAGAGCGCTTGAGAGAAATATACCCTGACCATTTGGGCTGTGGTTGGAGAGAGAGGGGCAGAAATTCCGAAGGTGCCTATAAAACTCCTTAATCACAATACATGTTTAATGTGTAATTTTGATTGATTGAGCGTTGACAAGCTACAAAACCACCAAAGACAACGGTCCCTAAGATGTACTGGCGGGGGTGGTCCAACATGGTTCATGTGCTGGACCCTTTCCAAAGCCTACCCTGCCCCGAGTAGCCTGAGGCAGGGCCCAGGTGTGCAGGGAAAGCATTACCACCCTCTGCTGTGGTGGAGAGCACTGGAATGCCCACGGGCACATGGGACAAATTGGGCTCAATTTGCCATATGGCTTGGATTTCTCATTTCCCCTGGCATAATGTAATCAATTTTACAGAGTCTAGCGCCTTGCTACAGATTGTAAATGATAAGGTCACAAGGATTAGAGACCAGTTAAAAATTATAGAGGACATATGCTATGCATTTTACTAATGAATGGCTGTATTCAAACATGTTCACTAATTAATGGCAATATTTGAATGGGCCCACTAATGAATGGCAATATTGGAAAGTGGTGTTGAATCGGATACCCTGTGACCAGTGCTTCAGTTCTGGAAGACGCCAACTGCTCCATAAGGTCTGGGAGATGCTGATTTTGAAGCAAAATTGGGCAGGCCTTGCAAGATGTTGATTAGACTCAGAGGCTGACCTGCCAAGAAGTTTGTTTAGATGAATATTGATGGTGTGCAATTGTAATCAAATATTACAGGAGTCCAGCTTGCAACCAAATCCCACTTTATCCTTTGGGAACAAGAGGTGTCAGGAAAGGAAGGAGAGAGCTGGGAAGTTTGGAGGGTGGACATTAAAAGATTACGGCAAAGAGAAAGTAGGGAAGGAAGGGGGGATTGGGGAGAGAGGGTCACACCCTAGGGCATGTCTGTCACGGCTCCCCTCGTGACCAGTTCAGTTGTTAGAGCAAAGGATGCTGAGAGCCCTTCTGCTCAGAGTTATAAAAGTCCAGGAGGTAGCCCTGGTGACTGCATGTGGTACTCTCCTGGCTCCCATTCCTCCTCTTTCACCTGGAGCTCCAACTGGCTGACTTTCAAGTGTTTAAAGCCCTGATGGCACAGTGGTTAAGTGCTCAGCTGCTAACCAAAAGGTCAGCAGTTCCAACCTACCAGCTGCTCCAAGGAAGAAAGATGTGGCAGTATGCTTCCATAAAGATTAAAAAAAGATTACAGCCCTGGAAATCCTATGGGGCAGTTCTACCCTGTCCTTTAGGGTCGCTATGAGTTGGAATCAACTCAACGGCACACAACAACGAGAAGATAAAATTCACCTGAAGTCCTTTCCAGGTAAGGAGGCCAAACTGAGGCCAGTACGAGCTAGGAGACCAAGGCTCCACACACACCTGCACCTCCTCACAGAGCCCCCGCAGGTGGAGCTGGGAACAGACAGGCGGGGCCCCCACAGGCTCTTCCCGACCTGGCTCAGCTATCCCAGCAAGACTCAAAAGTGACCCTGAGTCATTGCTTTGGCCAGGAACATGTCTCTGTGATAAAACAAAGCCTAGAAGGAAGATTTTAAGCAAAATAATGTGATTTGTTTGAGATTCTTTTAATTCCATTTTTAAAACTTGTCACTAATAACATGGCATTTAGGAAAGGGTGAAGGGAACCAGGCTCTCGCACACCCGGCTGCTGAGAGAGTGACTAGTGTGTGTGCTATGCCAACCAGGTTTGCAGTATGAGTCAAATTTCAAAATCCACATACCCTTTGACCCAGCTATTCCACCTCTAGACATATATCCTAAAGATTCGCGTTCACAGACGACCTGTGCACTGGCCACTCTCTGTGGCTTTATTTCTAATGGCAAAAGGTGGGCAAGGGCCAACTGCCCATGGGCAGGGGCTGGCAAAGTGAGCTGAGGTCCATGTGTGAGCTTAAGAAGAGCAGACAGCTCAGTCTGTACTAATAAAGGACAGTCTGCAAGATGCGTTCAGTGCAAAAGCGAGGTGCAGGATACAACGTATGTTTTACATACCATTCTCATACAAATAGCCTAGACATGCATATGTTTGTGTATACATCGAAACCTGCGAAAGCCAGAACTCGGGGGACTGTCTTGCTCTCAGGGTCTCGTGAGTTTTCTGCCTTTGACAGCGTGCAGTCTTATCACTTTTCTATCACTCTGTTTAAAAAAAAAAAAAATTTTTTTTTTTTTTTTTCACTCTGTTTAGTGGGGAAAAATTTGCGTTCTCCTTCTCTGACAGGTTTCCACCTTATACAGGTTCCGGCTTTTGCAGCTTTTACTGCATATGTGGGAAAACCTGTTGGCGTAGTTGTTAAGAGCTACAGTTACTAACCAAAAGGTTGGCAGTTCAAAATCCACCAGGCGCTCCATGGGAACACTATGGGGCAGTTCTACTCTGTCTATGCGTCGGAATCAGCTCAACAGTAACGAGTTTGGTTTTTTGGTTACTGTATATGTATATATATATTTTTTATATACATATTTGCTTAAATGTATATTTCTGGAAAGATACACATACAACTAGATGACAGTGATTGTCTCTGAGAAGCTTTGCACCTAACAGATGAAGGCAGGTACAACCTATATACCTTTTGTACTTCTTAAATTTGTGTATTATCCGTTCAAAAAATAAACTTTTTCTTTATAATTTATTTTTATTGTTGTCAAGAACATACACAGGCGAACAGACACCAATTCAACAATCCCTGCATGGACAATTCAGTGACGTTGATTACATCCTTCAAGCTATATAACCATTCTCACCTTCCTTTTCTAAGTTGTTCCTCCCCCATTAACATAAACTCACTGCCCCCTAAACTTCTTATCTAATCTTTTGAGTTACTGTTGTCAGACTGATCCCATATGCTGGTAGTCCCCAGCATATGACGGGGCTCCATTCCAACAACTCCCTTGGAAGTCATTTCCAACATAAGTCGAACACCTGATTTTTTTCTTAGTTTTCAGTATTAATGCCTTCATTATCAACCTTTACAAATCATAACATGGAACATCTATAAGTGAACATCTGAGAATGACAATATTGGCAAACCACACACTGCAACATTGTATGTAGTGTATATGACTAACTAGAAGACGCACAGAAAAAAAAAACGGTTGTTAAGTGTGGTTTGTCGTAAGTCGGGGACCACCTGTAGATAGTTCTTAAAAGAGTACAATGCTCAAGACAAATGAACAATTTTTAGAAACCCATGACTTTGTGGGTTATATTTCAGTAAAACTGTTAAAAAGGAATCTAAATGGCCAATAGACGTATTTTTAGGTTTATAAAAACCATGAGTGTTTTGAAGGAGGAAATAAGTTTAAATGTCTTTCTCCTTTGCTATGGGCTGGATCGTTGAATTCCCAGCAGTACCATCAGCAGCAGCACCACCCGCACCATCTAAAGCATTTATTAAGCACCTCTCTTAATATGTGGCACATTGGCTGCTAAACAAAAGGTCAGCAGTTTGAATCCACCAGGCGCTCCTGGGAAACCCTATGGAGCAATTCTACTCTGCCCTACAGAGTCGCTGTGCATCGTAATTGACCAGACGGTAACGGGTTTGGTTTTTAATTTTTCTTAATATGAGGCTCCAAGGCCAACCCTGTTCTTAATATGAGGCTCCAAGGCCAACCCTGTTCAAAGAAAGCTGAGGGGACGTGTGTCTTGCTTGTGTGACCTCAACTTCTCTGATAGGTCCCCTGGTTCCGAGACAGATATTAATAGAGTTCTTCTCTTGATCATGCGCATGGGGGGTGGGGTATATAAATGAAGACCTGCACAAGCTGAAAGACTGCATAGCACATAGAGGGACTTGATGAGATAATGGTGCTTGAAAAGGGATTTTTCAGAGCTCTTTTAAGAGCCCCATGAATGGAAATTAAACCAGGGCCTTTTCATAGTTGTTGCTGTTGTTAGTTGCTGTCAAGTCAATTCCAGCTCACGGCGACCCCATGTGTGCAGAGCAGAACTGTGCTCCATAGGGTTTTCAAGGCCGTGACCTTTGGGAGCAGATCAACAGGCCCGTCTCCCAAGGTGTTTCTTGGTGGGTTCGAACCACCAACCTCTTGGCTAGTAGTCAAGCGCTTAACTGTTTGTGCCACCCAAAATAAAAGTCATCTGAGGTGTGCAGGGTGATAGATGTCACAATGTTTGATGGGAGTCCTGCTGACAGTGTTTAACCACACTTGACAATTAGCGTAGAATTTGAAAAATACAAAGAGAGTCAGCTACTGAGCTACGTTCAGCTTCCAAAATGATTTCTTTTCAGCCATTGGCAGAGGGTGCGTAAAGATTGCCTTAGTCTGTTTGCATTTAGAACATGGCACAGTTTAAGAGTACTTCCCACCATGAGATCCTGTGATTTTAAGGTACTTGAAAGGAAACAACCCCACTTTCTTCTTTTCAAAATTGTGCTTTAGTGCATGATAATCTAACACCATTTCTGTTCTGTGGCTCCGTCTGGTCAGATGAGTTTTGCATATATCAGTGGCTAGTCACCCCATGGGGAGCCTTACTCTTCTGATACACTATTTGTAGCGTGCAGAGGCTGGATCTCGTATATCACTGCTGCCATCTTCTGGGAAGTCGTATACCTAAGAGAAAACCGTTCCATCTATCCCCAAAGAAGTACAAATGCGGGCTTCATTCTTTTGATGTTTCCCTTGACTATAGTAAGGGGTCCTAAGATGGTATTTGATTCTCAGCTGTTCTTTCAACACAGGACTTCAGAGCTGTGAAAGAAAAATATAAAAGGCACATCATGAATTGTTTTCCTAATAGAAGCTGTCATGACAGAAAGCAGACACAAAGAGATTCTGGCTTTCCTAGAGATCATTCAGCTTGAAGGATCAAACCTTATTTTAAGGGTCATTACTTGTAGGGACCGACTAGCTCTCAACTGTATTGATCAGCAGCCACTGGGATGTCCTGATCACATTGGAAGCTGTTCGCTTGATTCCTTTTCATGCCTCCGAAGGGAAAATACCCATGCATCTCCTTTAGAATGTGGCCATTAGGGGTGTATGTGGACTGGTGGGAAATCAAACTTAAGCATCAATCCAGTGACTACTGACATCATATTGAATGATGAATATCACAGGCAGGTCACAGAGCTGGGTGGCCCTAGTTCTCCAAGGGGACCGAAAGCGGTGATACCTCTGAAGGTAGAGAGCAAGGCGAGACCAACATCCCTTTCTGTGCAGCCATCTCGTTGCTAGGGGACTTTTAGAAGCTTGGCATCTCCTAGGAGCTACTTGGTTTCTCCAGAATTCACACGTAACAGTAGTTGTTATCAGTATCCTGGGAATTAATTAACAGGGCCCTTCACTATCACCTTACTTTTATATGGAATTTTATTGTTTGTAAAGCATTGCAACCTTATGATAAAAACCTGTTTATTGTGTTTACAGTGAGCCAGAAACTATTAAATATTCTATTTTATTTTGTCTTGTTAATCCACCAAACAGTATTATTCCTTCCTTACAGGTACAAAAAAAAAAAACAAAGAGATGTTAAGATCACACAGAAAAATGATCAGAAAGGCCTTCTATCTCCAGGTCTTTCTGACTTTAGAGGTAACACTTTTAAGAACTAAACTACATTTGAACTTTTTAAAATATAAATACTTACTACCTGATTCTATGTTTTGTAATATACTATTTTTTTAATAAGAAATCCCTGAGTGGTGCTAATAGTTAACGTGCTCAGCTGTGAGCCAGAAGGTTGGAGGTTCGAGTCCACTCAGAAGTATCTTGGAAGAAAAGCCTGGTTGGTGATCTACTTCCTAAAAATCAGCCACTGAAAACCCATGGAGCACAGTTTTACTCTGACACACGTGGGGTCACCATGAATCAGAGTCAACTCGACAGCTACTGAGTATTCTTTATATGTTGTCCAGGTTCAAGATTTTACTCATATGAGAGGTATATACTCAACAGGTATTGATTGCAAGACAAAAATATGACTTGAAAGTTAAGAATAGTTTGACTATTACTTAGTAGGAAAAAAAACACTTGTCTTATTGTCTTTGTTAAACAGTATTTCAAACTTCTATACCTTGTCTTAGGCATTTAGGGTGAGCTAATTACTGTTACCACAAAGAAGGGAGTAGTTTGTCATTAATCTCTGAGGCAGCTAACCCAAAGAAAAAAATGTACTGAGTTACCAAGTTTGTTGTCAAATAAGAGGAAACAATCACACTACGGGGGTCGAAGAACTTTTTTAGTGGCATTAAATTCTAGGAGGTCTTTATCCTGTGGGTCCTTGAGATTAAAAACACATGGAAAGAGTCTTGAACTGCAATTTTGCAAATAACATAGAAAGTTCAAATAGTTGTTTTTTACATCCATCCTTTTAGAAAGGGCCAGGGAATAAATTGACCTAGAAAAATTTTTTCTGTAGGAACTATATCAGTCAGGATTCCACCAGAGAAACAGAGCAGTAGGAGATACAGAAGGAGCCCTAGTGGTGCAATGGTTAAGCACTGGGCTGCTAACCAAAAGGTCAACGGTTCAAACCTCCCAGTGACTACATGGGAGAAAGACCTGGTGATCTGCTCCTGTAAAGACTGTGGCCTAGGGAACCCTACGGGGCGGTTCTGCTTTGTCCTGTAGGGTTGCTGTGAGCTTTGTCCTGTAGGGTTGCTGTGAGTCAGGTTCAACTCTACAGCACACAACAACCCAAACCAAACCCACTGCCATCGAGTCGATTCTGACTCATAGCGACCCTATAGGACAGAGTAGAACTGCCCCATAGAGTTTCCAAGGAGCGCATGGCGGATTCGAACTGCCGACCTCTTGGTTAGCAGCTGTAGCACTTTAACCACTATGCCACCAGGGTTTCCACACAACAACAGGAGATACATATTAACAGATTTACTGCAATGAACTGGCTACATGATTATGGGGGCTGGCCAGGCAAGTTCAAAATCTGTAGGGCAGGCCATCAGGAAGGGCTGGAAGTCTCAGGCACAACGGAAGCTGCTGTCCACAGACAGAACCTCTTCAAGGAAGCTTCAGTCCTGCTCTTAAAACCTTTCAACTGATTGCATCAGGCCCACCCAGGTTATCTAGGATCGTCTCCCTAACTTCAGTAACCTGATTATGGACTTCAATCACATCAACAAAATACCTTCACATTCATACCTAGATGAGTGTTTGATTAAATAACTGGGGACTACAGCCTCACAGGAAACCCTGGTGGCATACAGCTGCTAACCAAAAGGTCTGCAGTTTGAATCCACCAAGTGCTCCTTAGAAACCCTATGGGGCAGTTCCACTCCACCCTCTAGGGTCACCAGGAGTCAGAATCAACACAACAGCTACAGGTTTTTTGTTTGTTTGATTTTTAAACAGCCTCACAAAGTCAACACATAAAACTGATCATCACAGGAGCTGAGATAATACAGTCTGTCTATGCTTTTTGATCAAATCTAATAAGGTGATAGAGTTTTTAGAGAATCTATAGAATAAGTGTATGTAATTTTTACATTATAAGTATGTATACCCCCATGCATCTGTCAGTTTGTTGCACTGTGAGGCCTTGTGTGTTGCTGTGATGCTGGGAGCTATGCCACCGGTGTTCGGCTGACAGGTTTCAGCTGAGCTTCCAGACTAAGACAGACTAGGAAGAAGGACCAGGCGGTCAACTTCTAAAAAGAATTAGCCAGTGAAAACCTTATGAATAATGGTGGAACATTGCCTGATACAGTGCCAGAAGATGAGCCCCCAGGTTGGAAGACATTCAAAATACGGCTGGGGAAGAGCTGCCTCCTCAAAGTAGAGTCGACCAAATGCTGAAATTATCAAACAATATCATTAATATCAAGGCAAATAAAATTTTCCTGAAGATCATTCAAAAGTGGCTACAGTAGTGTATCAACAGGGAGCTGCCAGAAATTCAAGCTGGATTCAGAAGAAGACGTGGAACAAGGGATATCACTGCTGATGTCAGATGGATCCTGGCTAAAAGTAGAGAATACCAGAAAGATGTTTACTCATTTGACTGAGTGGATCATAACAAATTATGGATAACATTGTGAAGAATGGGAATTCCAGGACACTTAACTGTGCTCATGAGGAAAGGTGTGCATCAGGGTTGTATCCTTTCACCATACCTATTCAATCTGTATACTCAGCAAATAATCCGAGAAGCTGGACTGTGTGAAGAGAAATTCGGCATCAAGATTGGAGGAAGACTCATTTACAACCTGAGTTATACAGATGACACAACCTTGCTTGCTGAAAGTAAAGAGGACTTGAACCATTTACTGATAAAGGTCAAAGATCACTCCTTCAGTACGGATTACATGTCAACATAAAGAAACAAAAATCCTTACAACTGGACATCATGATAAACGGAGAAAAGACTGAAGTTGTCGAGGATTTCATTTTGCTCATATCTACAATCAACACCCATGGAAGCAGCAGTCAAGAAATCAAATGATGCATTGCATTGGGCAAATCTGCTGCAAAAGACCTCTTTAAAGTGTTCAGAAGCAAAGGTGTCACTCTGAGGACTAAGGTATGCCTGACCGAAGCCATGGTGTTTTCAATCACCTCATACACGTGTGAAAGATGGACGATGAATAAGGAAGACCAAAGAAGAGTTGATGCATTTGAATTGTGGTGTTGATAAAAAATATTGAACATACCATGGACTGCCAAAAGAACTAACAAATCTGTTTTGGAACAATTACAACCAGAATGCTCCTTAGAAGCAAGGATGGCAAGACTACATCTCACATACTTTGGACATGTTATTAGGAGGGATCAGTCCTGGAGAAAGACATCATGCTTGGTAGAGGGTCAGTGAAAAAGAGGAAGACCCTCAAGAACATGGATTGACACAAGGGCTGCAACAATGGGCTCAAACACAGCAACAATTGTGAAGATGGTGCAGGACTGGGCATTGTTTCGTTCTGTTGCACATAGGGTCGCTATGAATGAGAATCGACTCGACCGCACCTAACAATAAGTGTGTATAATGTATTCCATAAGTATGTATGTATAACTTTTATAGTTTTAAGTGGGCTTTTTCTTAAAATCTTTTTTAAAACCATACAGAAAAGATGGCATTTCTCAGATCCAGCTCAAGAAAGGATACCCTCTTGGTTAGCAGCCGTAGCCTCAACCACTGCGCCACCAGGGCTCCACCATGCCCTTAGTGGGTGGCTCAGTAATTTTTTCATGGCCCTTCTAGGCTGAAAGAAATGCCTAATAGTTCTGTTACTAAATATTAATAAGAACCAATATCTTAACAACTCAGTCATCATTTGAAAAAATACTACTGTATTTTTACACATGTAAAAAAAAAATTGGTATGTCACATTTACGAAAATACTCCATTGGGGGAGGGTTTTCAACTGGCGAACAGACTTAGAATAAGTGTGTCATTTGCAGAAAAATACAGTGAACATAAATTGAAAGAAAAATATACCTTTATTTGTTCTTAAATAACTGCGTTTCCTGTTCCAAATTGATTTTCACGTGGTACTTGTTTTTTTATCACAGTAACCTCCAAAAACCTAGGTTTTCAAAGCCTTTAAAAGGAAAGGAGCACAGTCTACATTAATACTGTGAACTACCTTGAGTCAGACCCCTGGTGGCGCAGTGGTTAAAAGCTTGGCTGCTAACCAAAACGACAGCAATTCAAATCCACCAGCCGCTCCTTGGAAACCCTATGGGTTAGTAACTCACACACAGTCCAACAGATGTCAAATATCACTGAGTTTTCCTTAACATGTTAAAACAGCCCACAGCATCCTTGTGAGTTTGTTGAGGCACCCCCAGGGTGCCTGGGTGCAAAATTTGGGAACCTAAGCATTTGTACAAGCACCTGGTTGAGAGTCTTGAGTTCTGGGTAATGTAGTTAAAAACCTGACCATTTTAGAGATCAAATTAGACCTTCCAGATATTTCTCCATTTTGTATGCGACAGATTTGTATTACTTTACTGGTAAAAACCCACTGCATGATATGAATTTAAATTATACTCTCTGGATAGAAGCAAAACCGCAAGTGTATGGATGTGAAATTATCAGCGACATATTCCCACAGCTTTTGCCTGGCTTTTGCCACACTGAAGTGGGGAGGCTTTCATTTTTGTGTGCTCTTTTCTTTTCTGTTATTTCTTTATAGTCCATCCTTTGTAGCACCGGTGTGAAAGGGAATGTAATGTATTTGTGTCAGGAAAGGCCTATTTATTCTGACAAACTGATCAACCTCCAGGGTGTTCCTCCACCATGAAACTGATTTTATATCTCATCCAATAGCTAATAAGATGTGAAGAGTGTCCCCGTCACAGCGGAGAGCAGCCTTGCCTCCACAGGAAGAATAGGATGAAATCACACATCGAGTTCTTCTCAGTGATTAAAGCTCACGGTCCACGTTTTTTTCACTCAGAAGAGCAGAGTGGTGGGTCTGCAGCAAGCCCTGAGATTAGCAGATACATTAAAAAAAAAAAAAAAAAAAATGGAGAAAGCCCTAGGACCCAATTTATTCACTGCTCATTAGATTGGATTTCAGTTTAGAGAAAATGAATTTGTCATATGCACTGAAACATTCTGGTGTTGGTGATTGTGTAAGGACATGAAACAAATAATTTCTTTCATAAGGATCATCACAAAGCTGGTTCCTATGAGGCAGACGTTAAAGATTTCCCAAATGTCTACCTTTTCCAAGCTGCCGTCCCACTCTGCCATCTCTAACATCAACTACTCCCCTTCCCCTCAGTACTCTCTCTCCTGTCTTTGGGTTCCCTAATTCCCTACAAAGTCTCCCAGAACTCACAAACCATATAAACGAAATGGCTCACTGGGTTGTAGAGGCTGGCAAGTCCCAAATTCACGGGTCAGCCGTAGGCTTCTCCCTGGCCCTCAGTCTCTACCCAGAGATGCTCAGCTTTCTCACTCTGTGGACTGGGAAGCCCGCTACTCGGTCTCCTGCTGGTCTCTCCTGCCGGTCTCACCTTCCTTGACAAAGGTGGGCTTTTCCTTCTGCTCTGGAATTGGTTCTCTTTTAAGGAAAAACTGACCAATCCCCTTGGCAGGCCCCAATTATCTTATTTACACAGCCCCACCCAATCACCTGGGTGGGAGTTATAAGACCATGGCGAGAAAGGCCATACTAAGTAATTCATCACACTGCAGACATCATGAGACACGCTTTGCCCACCTGAACCTTTGTTTTGTTTTGGAGACAGTACTCTTCAGAGATGAAGAGATAAAGTCTGGGAATGCTCTCTACAAGTGGAAGATGATGATCTACCAAATAGGGCTGGGTGGAGAGGAGACACAAGAATACATAGCATTATCCAAGTGACCTCCAGCTCTACATTCTAGCATGTCAACCAGGCAAAGCCATACACACACACACACACAAAAAAAACACTAGTTCCCATCAAGTCCATTCTGATCCATGATGACCCCAAATGTATCACAGTAAAACTGTGCCCCATAATGTTTTCAGTGGCTGACTCTTTGGAAGTAGATTGCCAGGCCTTTCTTGCAAGGCTCCTCTGGGTGGACTCAAACGTCCAACCTTTGGTTAGCAGCCAAGCACATTAACTGTTTGCACCTCCCAGGGACTCCCTGCCTCTGTAGAATAGGTGGTTTCCTTATAGAATCCCTTCCTTTTTGTTTGTTAGGTCCTGAAATTACAGTAATTTTCAAATGCAAATTGGACATAGAGAAGGAGCAATCTGTTCATGTGGCGAAGAGAACGTGAACGAAATCTTATGCTGTGCAGGCTGCTCTTTTTGAGGAAGGGAAGCATCAGTGGTTAAGAGCTTGGCTTCCAACCAAAGGTTCAGTGGTTTGAATCTACCAGCCACTCCTTGGAAATCCTATGGGGCAGTTCTACTCTGTCGCTATGAGTCGGAATTGACTTGACAGCAACATTTTTGGATTTTTTTTGTTTTTTATTTTTGCTTTTCAGTTCAAAACCATCTGAAGCAAAACTAGCTTAAACTCCTGGTTTATGCTCTAGAACACTAATCAGAGTAGTTCTCACTGGAAATTCCTGCAGGAAACCTCTTAAGTCTTATAGACGTTCAGAGCCATTGTTGTATCAGTTACCTATCGCTGTGTAAGAAACAACCCAAAACTTAGTGACTTAAATAACAGCAATCTCTTTTCTGTTTCTGTTTTGCATTTGCCCACAAACCTGCAGTTTGGACAGGGCTCTGTGAGGACAGCTTGCTTGTCTCTGTAACAGGTAGGGTCTCTGTAACAAGGACTGCTCTTCTGGGAGTTGGAGGGTCCACTTCTGATGGGTGCCTTATTCACATGACTAGCAAGCTAGTGCTGGCTGTCCACTGACAGCTCAGCCAGGGCTGTTGGCCAGGGCCTCTTCATGAGCTGTTGGGCTTCCTCATGGTGTGGCACCTGGGCTTCAGGGCTCCAGTGATGGCTCCGTCCACTCTCAAGGACCTCCAGTCATGACTTAAAATATTTTTGCTTTTCAAACCTTCTGAAGTCAGAAATTAACTCGTTCCTTCTCTTGGTAATCCCTACTCAGAGCATCAGGTCAGCATGAGCTTGACAGGGTGACCTCCTGGAGTTGGTATCATTTTCCCAGAAGCTGAACCTGTATAACTTTGTGGCTAAAAAAAAAAATTGGCTTGAGCCCCAGACTGCCTAGATCCATCACTCGCTTACAGCTGCGTGACCTTGGGCAATTTCCTACACCTCTTGGAATCTCAGTTTCCTCATCTGTATAATGGGGAGAATAGTAACTACCTCATAGGATTGTGGTTCAAATTAATATATGTACAGGTTTCCCCCGCTATCCAAAAGTAGAGCATTCCTACAAAACCTTTCATAAGCTGCAATGGCATAAAGGGAAGAAGGAATTAATTACATGGGAAAAATCGTTGAGAGTTCTCAGACCCAAAAAAGAACCTATGAAATCATAGCAAATAACACATAAAGCCTAAAGTAATACTAACAGAGAGTAAAAGCAGGAATGATACGATAAATACACAGCCTATATAAAGTAGAAATAATGTACGTACAGTGTAGTTTCATTTACCAGAATCGGGAAGACCGCGAGTACACTGGGAGGCTGAGAGGTGGTGGTGGTGATGATGGGAGCCCCAGCAGCCTAGCTATGGCGGCTTCATGCTGAGATGCTGAGTATAGTTCCCAGTGAAGGAGTTTGGAGGCCTCACTCTTGCTACGTGGGTGTGCACTGCCTTTTTTTTTTTTAAGGAATACAGACTTTACTGAAGGTAACATAGGGGAAACAAGGGAGAGCTTTGTATCTCTCTCAGCATAGCAGATGACTTAGTGTTCCCCCCGCCGCCAACTCCCCTTCTCCGCAAAACTTCCCAAGAGACAGGAAATGGAAGCTGCTAGTCTGTTAAGGCCTGGGTGTGGAAAGCAGCATTCAATCTCTTCCATCATGTTCTATGGGGTAAGCAGTCACAGCATCTAGATATAAAGGGAAGGGACATAGAGCCCCCCACTCAATGGGACCAATATCCAATAATTTTGGGTCTGTGTTCTAAAACCATCACAATCACCCACATACCACACTCATGGACTTGCTCTTGTCTCTGCCAGGACGTCTTCTCTGAACACAGTTTCTGCTGTGAGAGATGTTGCCCTGACTAGTTAATGAAATGTATATGGAGGAGACTGGCTTTCTAGTGAAGAAACTGCTTCCCCAGCTATGAAACACTGTAGGGAAAAAATCATCCCTGGCTGGCATCTCCTCAAACTTTAGAACATATTGTATACTAGGCATGGTCCTATCCACTCAGTATTATCCCACCTGATCCTCACAATGGCCATATGAGATCATCATGATTATTATTCTGCTTTTTCAGGGGAGGAAACTAAGGCACAGAAACAAAACTGGCATCCCCAAGGACTCACAGTTGGCCACCACAGCAGCCTCCAGACTGTGGTTGGTGACCATGGGAATTGGAAGTACTTTCTGGGGGGCCTCATTGTCCCAAACACCTTACTAAGACAGACAGACCTTGACCAAGCCCAGCTAGCTCTCGCTTTTTCAGCCTCCTTCTTTGTAAGATGAAGTGTGGAGGGCAGTTGTCACCCGTGTGAGAAGACTCCGTGTCAGCCCCTCTCTCTTCCCCATAAGAGGCTTCAATACGGAAATAAGTCCTTTAACCTAGATCCTTCAATCCCCCATGTATGTAACCAAGTATTAGATATGACGTTCTTGAATAAAGTTGTTTTCCTCATATTCTACCAACAGTGACACTTCACTGCAGGTACTTATTTGCACAACTGTCTCTTCCACTAAACTGGAAATGTCTTAAGAAAATGTGACACATGCATCTTTGTGACCCCGCTACCTCACACAGTGCTTGAAACATTCCGTAGTCAAGAGCGAACAGTCTTAAATCCCTGATTGAGCAGGAGAACAGGGGGATGCAGATCTTAAATTCTCATGAAAAGACCAGACTTAATGGTCTGACTGAGACTAGAGGGATTCCAGAGGTCATGGTCCCAGACCCTTTGTTAGCCCAGGACTGGAACCATCCCGAAGCCAACTCTTCAGACTGGGATTGGACTGGACTATAAAACAGAAAATGATACTGGTGAGGAGTGAGCTTCTTGGCTCAAGTCGACACATTAGACTATGTGGGTAACTCTTGTCTGGAAGCGGGATGAGAGGGTAGAGGGGGGCAGGAGCTGGATGAATGGACACAGGGAATACAGGGTGGAGAGGAAGAGTGTGCTGTCTCATTAGGGGGAGAGCTGCTACGAGTATACAGTAAGGTGTATATATAAGTTTTTGTATGAGAGACTGACTTGAACTGTAAACTTTCACTTAAAGCACAATAAATTTAAAAAAAGGAGTGAACAGTCCCATCAAAATATCACTTCATTTCTCTTTGCAAAAAGGACTTTTGACATAGAAACTATCATGCAAGTCAGAGGAATGAATGTGATGAGTTTGGAAAAGGAAGAAAAACACGTTACGGTTGAATGTAACCAGCAAAACCAGTTGCCACCGAGTTGACTCTGACTCATGACACCCCATGTGTGTCAGAACTGTGGTCCACAGGGTTTTCAATGGCTCATTTTTCAGAAGTAGATCACCGGGCCTTTCTTCCAAGGTTCCTCTGGGTGGACTCAACCCTCCAGCCTTTGATAAGTAGTCAAACATGTTAACTGTTTGCACCCCCAGGGTCTCCTGCAACCAGCAAGCTCCTCCTTAACAAACGTGTCTTCTTTTGCAGCTTGTGTTCTGTCGTGACTGTAAAGAGGTCTACCACGAAGGTGAATGCAGTGCCCAGTCTGAAGCCTCAGGAATGATTACTCAGGTACAGGGTACCCCACTCAATTCCTCAATTTCCCCCTCAGGGCATGAGGGAGGGAGTAGAGCTGTGTCTTGGAGGTCACCAACAGGAAACCAACACCAGACTGGTATCCTGAAGACAGTGAATGGGACTCTGGCTTCTCCACCATTCTAGTTCTTCACCCAGAACCATCCCCACCTCAGGGCAGACCTGGGACTACAGCCTTCCCAACAGCTGTTTGGTGGCTGTTGGCTCTTCCATGATGGAATTTTCCCTAGGGGTATGGGGGATAGGGGTGTACAACAATAGCACGCATGAAAGGACTCTATGGAAGGGAGATAAAACAATTCCACAATCTCTAAGACAGAGGAATCACAAACTCCACTTTTGGTTCTGGTTGTTTTGTTTTGTTTTAACTGCTGTTGTTTAGAATCTTTGGCCAAAAAAAAAAAAAAGATCTCCTTGAATGACATGCATAGAAGTAGTGTCTGAAGCAAAGATACCACTGTCTTTTAGCACTATCAGGAACTGTGCTAAATTGTCTTTCAGTCTTGATTAGGGAAGGAGCAGGTTTACTAAGCCTTCCTCTGATGCGCTATTTAAGGCTTAGGGAAATGCAAATATATTTTCTTCTCTTTATTAATTATGATGAACCAAACCTTAGGGGAAATGAATAAAAACTTCAGCACAGTTGATGAATTTGCTCATTATTTTTCTACTGATATAGATGTTAACAAGGATTTAAATACCAAATCTACCCAGATAAATCCTTTAGTCATTTTATTGATAGGAACCTAGTAAACAGACACAGAAGTTGCAGAACATCTTAATTTACAGTAGAGAATTTCAAAGATCTAATGCTCTCAGATCAGAACATAAAGCAGTTGTGTCTCCATAAGGCATTCTGTGGAGGTGTTTACTCAACAGTAGCACAACTAAGCAAATACAACCAGTGAATTCAGGCCTTCTCTTTGGCTTTTGGAAACCCTGGTGGCGTAATGGTTAAGAGCTATGGCTGCTAACCAAAAGGTCAGCAGTTCGAATCCACCATGCTCTCCTTGGAAACCCTATGGGGCAGTTCTACTCTGTCTTTAGGGTCGCTATGAGTTGGAATTGACTCGATGGCAGTGGGTTTGGTTTTTTGGTTTTTCTTTGGCTTTTACAATGTTGGCCATAAGTACTTTGGGAGATTGAAGACTGAATTGTGATTTCCGTAGCAGAGAAAGCAAGTGCTCTTTGTATTGACTTTGCTTTCAGAGGTGTTCATAGGAAGGCTCACAGTTCTTGAGAGGCTGCCTCAGAATCACTGTAGCCCCAGAAGAACCTGAGGCTCTGGGAAATGAGATTCTTCCAGCAATTTCCACCCATGTGCCCTTAAGGTTATTTGCCTTAGAAATCCCAGACATGGACAAAGGTTTCCAAGAAGTGATACTCCGACATCTATTTATCTGAAAACAGTAAGCAGGAAGGTGAAGAAGAATATCACTTAGTCTAAAAGTTCTGAGATGCCTGACCATCCCAATAATCCCATTCACGCTTCATTCATACCAACTAGTCTTGGTATGAAAGATTAAGGTAGTTCAAATTAAAAAAAAAAGGGGGGGGGCATTAAGACCTTAGTGTTCAACACAGGAAAATGGGAGAAGGGAAGTTAAAGATGACCTTAAACTTAGATGATTAAAGCCGCCTGTTCATCTGAATATGTCTGCGAACAGCATCAATTAGCAGATAATAATCGTATATTTGTATAGACCAGGCACCCTGCTAGAATCTCTGGAAAAATTCAGATAAATAAATTTTCCTTCAGTGGCTCAGAGGGGAGACTCACAGGAAAATAAATAATTACAGTAACATGCTAAGCCAAAGTTTAGCAAATGCAACCACCAACGTTTGCCCTGACAGGAACACAACAGAGAATCCCCGACGGAGCAGGAGAACAGTGGGACGCAGACCTCAAATTCTCATAAAAAGACCACACTTAATGGTCTGACTGAGACTAGAGGTGATCCTGGAGGTCATGGTCCCTGGACCCTCTGTTAGCCCAAGTTCAGAACCATTCCCAAAGCCAACTCTTCAAACAGGGATTGGACTGGACCATAAGACACAAAGTGATACCGGTGAGAAATGAGCTTCTTAACTCAAGTAGACATCTGAGACTCTGTGGGCACCTCCCATCTGGAGGCAATATGAGACGGCAGAGGGGGACAGGAGCTGGCTGAATGGACACGGGGAATACAAGGTGAAGAGGAGGAGTGTGCTGTCTCATTAGGGGAAGAGCAACTAGGAGTACATAGCAAGGTGTATATAAATCTTTGTATGAGAGGCTGACTTGAATTGTAAACTTTCACTTAAAGCACAATAAATAAACAACTAAGTATAGCAAATGCAACTTTGTGTGAAGCTTCCCTGGAGAAGTCATATTCCCTGGAGAAGGTGATATTGAGTTTATTCTTAAAGACAGAGTTTGTCAAGAGAACAACAGGCTCTGATGATAAGGAACATTTTAGCAGAGGAGACCATATGTGCAAGGGTACAGGGCAAGAATCTCTTGAACTAGACTGTGTTCCATTCATCCCTAAACCCTCAGGCCCAAGACAGTATCTGGTGCACAGTTATTCAATAGATGTTTGTTGAGTAATGGTGTTGTCTATAAAGAAAAAGACACTATTTCATTCCTTCAACAAGATGTATTAAATGCTTAAAGAGGTTAGGCATCATTCTAGGCTCTGGGGAAAAAGAGCAAGACATAGTCCCTGCTCTCACGGAGTTTGCCTTGCTTTATTAAATGCCACGAGGGCTGTGCAAACAATCTGTGTGATAGGAATTCCAAGGAGGGATAGTACAGTTCAGGCCAGGGTTATCCAAGAAAGAATTCAGAAGGTAGTGGCCCTACAGCTAGACCTCCCTGAAACCAGTCTTCTCCCTGCCTCCGGCTCATGATCACAGGGCCAGCCCCGTATTCTTCTTATTTGAAAACAAAGCAAACTAAACCAACCAAACTAAAAGAGACTGCTGGTCAGCTGCTGCCTGAGAACAGAAGACAACACTTGGTTTTTTCCTGCCATTTTTTCCTAAGTCTCTGATTCAGTCAGGGTCCCATAGGAAAGAGAATCCAACTCCAATGGACACATGAAGAGATTTTAAGGAAAGAGATGACCTACAGAGGTATGAGTAAGGTTACAGGAACAAAATACGATGTGTCTAGCAACAGTGGGAAGCCAGGACTGCCATGGGCCTGAAGGGACAAAAGGAGGAAAGGGTGTTACATGACCCAGTGGTGAAACTCTGGGGCCAGGACAGGAGGTGGGGGGTCCAGCTATTGTCAGAAACGGGCCCAAAGCAGAAAAAGCAAGGACGGACATCTTAACTTCTTCCTTCCACCCTTTGATCTCTTGTTAATGCTTCCCATTGGCCAAACCCAACTGAAAGCCAGCTACAAAGGACCCTAGGGACATAGCCCATGGGAGTCAGCCTTTCAGGTTCTGAGTAGAGAAGAGAAAACAATACAGAACAACCAGCACATACTCACTGGGGTAATTCACCCAGTTTCCAAAATTTTCTTGTTTCAACCATAGCCACTCTTGAACATGTTTCTGTTGTTAGCTGCCATTAAGTCGGCCTCAACTCATGGTGACCCCATACACAACAGAACAAAATGTCGCCCAGTCCTGTACAATCCCCATGATCCATTGCAGAGCAGACCGTTGTGACCCATAGGAATTTTATTGGCTGATTTTGGGGAGTAGATCACCTGGCCTTTCTTTCTAGTCTGTCTTAGCTTGAAAGCTCCCCTAAAACTCTGTTCGGCGTCATAGTAGATGCAAGCCTCCACCGACAGACAGATGGTGGCTGCGAATGGGGTGAACTGGCCAAGAGTTGAACTCAAATCTCCTGCAAGGAAGGCAAGAATTCTACCACTGAACCATGACAGTTCTCATACTCTTGAACATAGAAAGGGATACAACAAACAAGGGATTTCATCAAACTAAAAGACCTAATTCCACTTGGTAGTGGAGGTTTTTACTTTAATCGAACCAGGCTATTTTCTGTTTTCCACATTCCTCTCGATGGCTGCGGTCTCCAGGTGGATGACCTCTGTAACTTCATTGACCTAAAATCTTTGAAAGGAAAGTGCTCTATACAGCTACCAACACAGGGCTCATTGCATCCCCTTGGAACAGAAGACTTCAGGCATGTCCTCAGAGTTAGAATCTATGTGACAGCAATTAATACTAGCAACAACATGTCTGAATTCTTCTGATACTTAAAATGCACTCATTAGCCCCCTTCACATTTTCTGTTCAATTCAATTCACCTGTAAGATTTCTTCTTTTAGCCATTGTGACTGCTCTTCAGAGTCCTCCTTCATAAAGCTGAGCGGTTTGTGTTCTTTGATGTTACGTGATCCAGCCAGGCAGGCCTGTCCCTCCTGGGGCCCATCAGCTCTTCCCATCAATTAGGCTATTGGACTTAAAACTTAATGCATTTTTTGATTAATGCAATCGTTTTTTTAAAAGCAAATTCAAAAATTGGTTTTAAATCAGTTTTAAAATATTGAACAAGCTTTAGGTCGAAACTGCAGGGTGTTTGGGAAATCAGTGGCAGAAGATCGATCCATCACGGGCTGATCAGGGCCCACATCCATTTGCTTCCACTTGCTCTTGCCCGTTTGTTCTCATCCCCATGTTCCATTTCCTTCCACGTGTTCTCTCTGGAGGCTTTCTAATAAGTAAACACTTGCTCTTGCAAACCACAGAAATTGATTCGTTCTCCCAGTGGTTCTAAGTAGTTGATGTTTCTCCCTCCATTTAACGAGAGGGCAAACACAGACTTCCAGATCTTTAATGGCCCTGTCCAAAGCCACAAAGGAAACCATTTTCAGTGGCTGTACCCGATCAGTCGTTTGGGAACAGCAACTGCTCTCCCTGATCAATAAAACTACAGAGTCTGAGAGGAATGTGCCCGTCTCTGCCTGCCAAGCTCCTACTCAACTGTGATGGTTAAGGTTGTGTGTCAGCATGGATGGCTGGGCCGTGGTTCTCAGTGGTTTGGCAATTATGGTGTAGTTTGGCAGTCATACAATGATGTGATCCCCTCCATGATGAGATCTGATATAATGAGATCACCTCCGTGATGGGATCTGCTGTGAGTAGTCAATCAGTGGAAAGGGAGTTTCCTTGTGAGTGTGGCCTGCATCCAATATAGGTGGACTTTCTGGCAAGGCTCAGGGGCTTTTGCTTGGTTTAGACCCTGCAGCTGGTTCCTTTCTTCTGACCTCCGGTTCTTGGGACTTGAACTAGCAGGTTGCCTGCTAATCTAAGGATTCATCAGTCACTGAGGTCTATATTTTGGGTTTGCCAGATTCTGCAGCTATATGAGTTGGGAGAAACCTCCACCCTGACCCATGAATTTGGGATTTTCCAGCCTCTACAACTACATGAGCCTTATATGTGTGTGTGTGTATGTGTGTGTATATAGAGCTTTTACTTCGCTAGAGAACCCAGCCTGAGACATCAACTTTCAAGACTCAACTCATACGTCACTTCCTCTATATGCCATCTGCCCACACAACTACATGAGCCTTATATGTGTGTGTGTATGTGTGTGTATATAGAGCTTTTACTTCGCTGGAGAACCCAGCCTGAGACATCAACTTTCAAGACTCAACTCATACGTCACTTCCTCTATATGCCATCTGCCCACACCACCATGGGAATTAGTCAGTGCTTCATCAAAGCTTTCAGAACACTGTACATATTTCTGTTATACATTCATCACACAGAAATATTGCTTCCCTGTGTCTTCGCTAAGATTCTGAGCTTTTTTTTTAATAATTTTTATTGTGCTTTAAGTGAAAATTTACAAATCAAGGCAGTCTCTCACACAAAAACCCATATACACCTTGCTACACACTCCCAGTTACTCTCCCCCTTATGAGACAGCCCGCTCTCTCCCTCCGCTCTCTCCCCTTGTGTCCATCTCGCCAGCCTCTAACCCCCTCCACCCTCTCATCGCCCCTCCAGGCAGGAGATGCCAGCAGAGCCTCAAGTGTCCGCCTGATCCAAGGAGAATTCTGAGCTTTTTCAGTGCAGGGTTTGTATCTGTTTCATCTTTGTATCTCCCAGTGCCTAGCCCATAGTAGGCACTCAATAAATGCTTGTTGAATGAATAAGGACTCTCACATCTCCTCACTGTGAAGGTGGGCAAGGACTCTATGACAATGGGTGGTAGCTGTAGGGTTGGCTTTTGTCTCAATAATCTTTTGAATGGTGAGAGAAGATAAAATTCACACAGTAAACAACTTGTCTGAGTTTCCCAGGGCTGCCCTAACAAAGATCCATACACTGAGCTTAAAACCACAGAAATTTATTGTCTCCCAGTTCTGGAAGCTAGAAATCCAAAATCAAGGTGTCAGCAGGGCCATGCTCCCTCTGAAGGCTCTAGGGGAAGGTCCTTCCTTGTATCTTCCAGTTTCTGCTGGTTCCTGGCCATTCTTGTTGTTCCTTGGCTTGGATATGCATCACTCTAGCGTCTGCCTTAGTCTTCGCATGGCTGTCTTTTCCCTGTCTCTGTGTCTCTTCTTTTTCTTATAAGGACACCAGTCACATTGGATTAGGACCCACCCTATTCCAGTATGACCTCATGTTAACTGATAGCATCTTCAAAGACCCTATTTCCAAACAATGTCATGTTCACAGGTACCAGAGGTTAGCACTTCAGCATATCTTTTGGGGGGACACAGTTCAACCCATAACACAAATTTTGCCTTTATCTCCCCCCTACATTAAAAGAATAAAACCAGCATTTTGCCTGGGATAAAAATAATAACTTGTATAGTACTTGAGAGTTTGCAAAACACTTTCAAATATACCATCTTATATTTTGCAATGACTTAATTCTCGGCAAGGCACAGGGAGGGAGAGTGACCAGCGTGGGGTCAGAGTTGATAATCACCAGACTATTATGCCCAGGTCTCGAGGGGCTGCACCAGTCAGCTCTGCAGACCACATCAGCCCCAGTGAAGCAACCACAGGGCGTCTCAACTGTTCAGACTGGCGTCACTCAGCATTTTGAAAGAGGGAGATAAGCAGGTTACTGTCAACTTGTGAAACACTGTGCCAGAGATGGCCAACGGAGACGCTAGCAGGGGCCAGGCCGGTCAGGGAGATAAGTGGGTTGTCTGGATTAATCTCATAGACATCCCAATGTTTTGATAAGGATGTTGTTGTTGTTACCTGCCATGAAGTCAGCCCCAAACTCATGGCACTCCCATGCACAACCAGATTGGACCATTGCGACCCACAGGATTGTCACTGACAGAGTTTTTGGAAGTAGATCAACAGACCTTTCTTCTAGTCCTTCTTAGTCCGGAAGCTCCACTGAAGCCTATTCAGCATCGTGTTGTTGTTGTAGTCTGCCGTCAAGTTGATTCCGCCTCATGGCAACCCTATAGGACAGAACAGAATTGTCCCCATAGGGTTTCCTAGGCTGTAATCTTTATGGGAGCAGGTTGCCAGGCCTTTTCTCCCATGGAGCTGCTGGTGGGTTCCAACCACCACCCTTGTGGTTAGCAGCGAAGTGCTGTCATCATTGTGCCACCACAGCTTCTTGTCCAGCATCATAGCAACATGCATATCTCCACTGACAGACAGGTGGTAGGATGCACTAGCTGGGGAGCGAACCCAGATCTCCCACACAGAGGAGAGGAATTCTACCACTAAAAGATGCATTTCACTTTTCTTCTGCCTTTCCTGTGAAAAGAAGCACAACAACAACAGAAAGGTGCATCATAACGGAAGCCTGCATGCGCAGCCTGCAGTGGGGCCGTGGCACACTGGGGAGGGCTGCTTGTCCCAGAGAGCAGCCGCTACCTGCTGTACAACTCCGGTCGGTTTTCACAGGCAGAAATGTGGACCCAAGGTCACCAGGTCTTCTGATGTGATTTTTTTTATTTTTCAGAAGCCTGAAACCCATGTGGCTATGTTCAATGCCCTTATGTTTTAAAAAGTTTCTAACACATCTACAAGAAGAATTTTGTCTGCAACCTTTGTGGTACACTTTACTTTGTGTTATGTGCCTTATTTCAGCTAAGTCTTAATTTTTTCTTTTTTTTTTTTTTACTTTAGATGAGGCTTATAGAACTAATTAGCTTCTCATTAAATAGTACACATTGTTTTGTGCATTGGTTACCAACCCCAAGACATGTCAACACTCTGCCTTCTCAAACTTGGGTTCCCCATTACCAGCTTTCCTGTCCCCTTCTGCCTTCTAATCTTTGTCCCTAGGCTGGTGTGCCCCTTTAGTCTCATTTTGTTTTATGGGCCTAATCTTGGCTGAAGGGTGAATCTCAGGAATGACTTCATTACTGAGCAAAATGGGTGTCCAGGGGCCATACTCTCAGGGTTTCTCCAGTCTCTGTCAGGTCAGCAAGTATGGTTTTTTTTTTTTTTGTGAGTTAGAATTTTGTTCTACATTTTTCTCCAGCTCTATCCAGGACCCTCTATTGTGATTCCTGTCAGAGCGCTCAGTGGTGGTAGCTGGGCACATCTAGCTGTACTGGACTCAGCCCAGTGGAGGCCGTGGTAGTTGTGGTCCATTAGTCCTTTGGGCTAATCTTTCCCTTGTATCTTTAGTATTCTTCATTCTCCCTTGCTCCCGAAGGGGTGAGACCAGTGGACTACCTTAGATGGCCGCTCACAGGCTTTTAAGACCCCAGACACTACTCATCAAAGTAGAATATAGAACATTTTCTTTATAAATTATGTTATGCCATTTGAGCTAGATGTTCCCCCAAGACCATGATCCCCACAGCCCTCATCCCAATAATTCGGTCCCTCAAGGAGTTTGGAGTATGGAGCTTCCATGGCCTTGCCTTGTACAAGTTGTGCTAGCTTCCCCAGTATTGTGTACTGTCTTATGCCTTAATAAAGTTACCACTTATCTGTTGTCTATTTAGTGTTTTTCCATCCCCATCCCTCCCTTCTCTCAAAAAGGTCAAAGATTGTTTCTTTTTGTACGTAAACCTTTGCATGAGTTTTTATAGTAGTGGTCTCATGCAATGTTTGTCTTTTTGTGATTGACTTATTTCACTCAGCATAATGCCCTCCAGATTCATCCATGTTGTCAGATGCTTCACAGATTCATCATTACTCTTTATCATTGCATAGTACTCCATTGTGAGTATGTACCATGGTTTGTTTATCCATTCATCTGTTGATGGACATGTAGGTTGTTTCCATCTTGTTGCTGTTGTGAACTATGCTGCAGTGAACATGGGTGTGCATATGTCCATTCATGTGAGGGCTCTTATTTCTCTAGGATATATTTTTAGGAGTGGGATTGCTGGATCATATGGTATTTCTATTTCTAGCTTTCTAAGGAAGCACGATATCATTTTCCAAAATGGTTGTACCATTTTACATTCCCACCAGCAGTGCATAAGAGTTCCAATCTCCCCCCAGTCTCTCCAACATTTTTCTTTTCTTTTTTTTTTTTTTTATTTGTGCCAGGAATGCCAGGGTGAGATGGTATCTCATTGTGATTTTGATTTACATTTCTCTAATGGTGGTCATGAGTATTTCCTCATGTGTCTGTTAGCTGCTTGAATGTCTTCTCTGGTGAAATGTCTGTTCATTTCCTTTGCTCATTTTTAATTGGATTACTTGTCTTTTTGTTGCAGTTGTTGTGTTGTTAAGTGCCTTCAGGTGGGTTCCTACTCATAGCAACCCTATGTACAACAGAACAAAACACTGCCTGGTCCTGTGCTATTCTTCAGCCCATTGTTGCAGCCACTATGTCAATTCATTTCATTGAGGGTCTTTCTCTTTTTCACTGACCTCTACTTTACCAAGCATGATGTCCTTCTCCAGGGACTGATCTCTCCTGACAACATATCCAAAGTATGTGAGACATAGTCTCACCGTCCTTGCTTCTAAGGGCCATTCTGGCTGTACTTCTTCCAAGACAGATTTGTTTGTCCTTTTAGCAGTTCATGGTTTATTCAATATTCTTCGCCAACATCACAAGTCAAAGGGTTCAATTCTTCTTCGGTCTTCCTTCTTCATTGTCCAATTTTCACATGCATATGATGTGATTGAAAACACCATGGCTTGGGTCAGGTGCACCTTACTCTTCAAGGTGACTTTTTTGATTTTCAATGCTTTAAAGAGGTCTTTTATAGCAAATCTGCCCAGTGCAATGCGTCTTTTGGTGTCTTGACTGCTCCTTCCATGGGCATTGATTGTGGATCCAAGTAAAATAAAATCCTTCACAACTTCAGTCTTTTCTCCGTTTATCATGATGTTGCTCATTGGTCCAGTTGTGAGGATTTTTGTTTTCTTTATGCTGAGGTGTAATCCATACTAAAGGCTGTAGTCTTTGATCTTCATCAATAAGTGCTTCAAGTCCTCTTTACTTTCAGCCAGCAAGGTTATGTCATCTGCATATCAAAGGTTGTTAATGAGTCTTCCTCCAACCCTGATGCTGCATTCCTCTTCAGATAGTCCAGCTTTTTGGATTATTTGCTCAGGATATAGATTGAATAAGTATAATGAAAGGATGCAACCCTGACGCACACCTTTCCTGACGTTAAATCACAAAGTATTGCCGTGTTCTATTTGAACAACTGCCTCTTGGTCTATGTACAGCTTCAGCATGAGCACAGTTAATTGTTCTGGGATTCCTATTTTTCACAGCGTTTCCCATAATTTGTTATGATCCACACAATTGAATGCCTTTGCTTAGTCAATAAAACCCAGGTAAACATGTTTCTCTTATTCTCTGCTTTCAGCCATGATATCAGCAATGATATCCCTTGTTCCACGTCCTATTCTGAATCCTGCTTGAATTCCTGGCAGTTCCATGTTGATGTACTGCTGCAGCTGCTTTTTAATGATTTTCAGCATAATTTTACTTGTGTGTGATATTAATGATATTGTTCCATAATTTCCACATTCTGTTGGATCACCTTTCTTTGGAATGTGATTTTTTTCTTCCATTCAGTTGGCTAGGAAACTGTCCTCCAAGTTTTTTGGCATAAACGAATAAGTACCTCCAGCGCTTCATCCGTTTGTTGAAACATCTCAACTAGTACTCCATCAATTCTCGGAGCCTTGTTTTTCTCCAATGCCTTCAGTGCAGCTTGGACTTCTTCCTTCAGTACCATCGGTTCCTGATCATATGCTACCTTCTGAAATGGTTGAACATTGTCCAATTCTTTTTGATATAGTGACTCTGTGTATTCCCTCCATCTCCTTTTGATGCTTCTGCATCATTCAATACTTTCCCCATAGAATTCTTCAAAATTACAACTTGAGGCTTGAATTTTTTTTTTTTTTTTTCAGTTCTTTCAGCTTGAGAAATGCCGAGAGTGTTCTACTCTAGTGGTTTTCTAAACTTTCTACCCTTTTAGTTTTCTAACTTTGCACATTTCATTATAATACTTTACTTTGTCTTCTCAAGGTGCCCTTTGAAATCTTCTGTTCAACTCTTTTACTTCATCATTTCTTCCTTTCACTTTAGCTACTCTAAGTTCAAGAGCAACCAGCAGAGTCTCTTTTGACATCCATTTTGGTCTTTTCTTTCTCTCCTGCCTTTTTAATGACCTCTTGCTTTCTTCATGTATAATGTCCTTGATGTTATTCCACAACTCATCTAGTCTTTGATCATTAATGTTCAATGAGTCAAATCTATTCCTGAGATGGTCTCTAAATCAAGGTGGGTATACTCAAGGTGACATTTTGGCTCTCATGGACTTACTCTAATTTTCTTCAGCTTCAACTTAAATTTGCATATGAGCAATTGATGATCTGTTTTGTAATGAGCTCCTGGCCTTTTCCTGGCTGCTGATATTGAGCCTCTTCATCATCTCTTCCCACAGATGTAGTAGATTTGATTCCTATGTATTCCATATGGCAAGGTCCATGTGTATAGCTGCCATTTATGTTGTTGAAAAAAGGTATTTGTAATGAAAAAGTCATTGGTTTTGCAAAATTCTATCATGCGATTTCCAGTGTTGTTTCTATCACCAAAGCCACATTTTCCAAGTACTGATCCTTCTTTGTCTCCAACTTTCACATTCCAGTCACCAGTAATTATCAATGCATCTTGATCACATGTTTGATCAATTTAAGACTGCAGAAGTTGGTGAAAATCTTCAATTTCTTCATCTTTGGCCTTAGCAGTTGGTGGGTAAATTTGAATAATAGTTGTATTAACTGGTCTTCCTTGTAGGGTTTTGAATATTATCCTATCACTGACAGCGTCGTTGTACTTCAAGATAGATCTTGAAATGTTCTTTTTGACAATGAATGTGACACCATTCCTCTTTAATTTGTCATTCCCAGCATAGTAGAACATATGATTCTCCAATTCAAAATGATTAAAACCAGTTCATTTCAGCTTACTAATGGCTAGGATATTGATATTTATGTGTTCCGTTTTATTTTTGACAACTTCCAATTTTCCCAGAGTCACACTTCATACATTCCACATTCTGATTATTAATGAATGTTTGTAGCTGATTCTTCTCATTTTGAGTTGTGTCATATCAGCTGTTAATTTAGGCTGTGCACCACATGTTAGAGGATAGTGTCCCCTCTTAACAGCATCTATCCAGGTGTATCTTGAAAGATTTTTCCATCACTCCTAACAGGTCAGCAACTTCTGGGTGGTATGATATGTGATGTTGTTGCCCATTGCCATCAAGTCAGCTCCAACTCATGATGACCTTGTATATAACAGAATGGAATGTTGCCCAGCCCTGTGCCATCTTCATGATCATTGGTATGTTTGAGTCCATTGTTGCAGTTATTGTGCCAATCCATCTCATTGAGGGTTTCCCTTGTTTTCAAGGATATCCAATGGTTATATGCCCACTGCTACACGCATTTGCTGTAAAATGGGTTTCTTAGTGCAGTGCAGTATTATGCAGGATCCTACAAGCCTTCAGATGGTGGTGCTGGCTGACGTTCTGTTGTCAAGAAAGGCAAACCATATCCAGAATATGAGTAAATTCCTGTCTAGATGAAATTTCTTCCTCTTCTAGAGTACCAATGTAATCAACTTGACCTCAGCTAATTAGCTGATCTCCTGGAGGAATGTGTATTACTGGGGACTCAGTGATAGCCTTTGCTACTGGCAGGTTAGACATTTGAGAGTGGAAGTAGCTAGATCAGCCTTGGCGAGTGGGAGCCTAAGCTGTTGGGTCCACCCACAGCATCCATCTTGCCACCATGACCACTAAGGAGTTCATTGAAACAGCACTGGTGTGGCCAGTGACAGAGGCTGGCTGATGTCAACTGGCTGGATCATTGTGTCCACTTTAGTTGTTTAATGCTTTTTCTGTGGTGGGTGCTCTCTGGTGGTCATTAACAAGCTCTGCAAAGACCTTCACATTTCATGCCCACTCCCATGGTCATATCCACATGCCTTTTCTGCAGATCTCCTTGTCCTGCTTGTCCCCAGTCTTCCAACTTGCCCTTACATGCCCTTAACTGACCTGCCAAGCCATTTGCCCCTGCCTATGAGTCTGTGTGTATTCTTAACTCAGGACACTTTTCTTGCCTCATGAAGTGGATGGTCAGTGACGTTCCCCAAAGCTCTGCCCATTGAGAGAATTTCTCCCTCCCACTCCCTTTCAAGGGTACCCCTGAAGAGGGTTATAGTACAGCAACTGTCCATTTTTTCCTTGCACTTACATGCTGAGAAAACCCAATTGTGGGCCAAACATGCATCTGTCACCAGTTCATAAAGGACTTCCCCTACCACCACCACCACGGGGTCATAGGTGTGAGCCAAGGGAAAGGCACTAGTGCCACCACAGTGGTGACAGTGGTCTCAGCCACCTGATCATGCAGATTACTCATGCCCTGTGGCCTGCTGTGCCTGACTCAGGACGCTGCCTCTGTCTTAGGACAATTGCTGCTCAGGTGCTCCATCTCTACACCAGGAGCTCTTTTTCACATGGTGCATAACGCTCAGCTGCAAATCCTAGATATATACATTGTGGTCTTCTTCGTGGTTTGCAATAAGCTCCGTGTGACATTTCCCACCACAGAAACCTCTAATACCCCAGGGGCTGCCTGTTACTATGGACCAAGAGGCAGAGCTGCCTGCTGCACAGCCTGGTGGAAGCCATCTGGAGAGCCCTCTCCTGTGCTGGCCCCATCAAAGCTTCCAGAGCTCCATCTCCCACCAGGGATGGGCTCCTCTTTGACAGCCTGTTGGCAGATCTCTAACTCCAGCCCCCCATTTTAAAATTTTCACTCTAGGTCCACTCCTGGACTCCACTGTCAAAGGCCAGGTTCCCAGAGAAAGAGTCTGAGATTTGCATACCTATTGAAAAGGTATAGTCTTGGGAAGTGTTCTCAGGAACAACACCTTAAGGAAGAGAAAAAAGAAGGACTGGGCAGAGGGTGAAGTTGAACTGTGAGGCCGTTGGAACATAAGACTCAGCTTATCCTCAGGGGAGCTCTGGAACTGAGACGGCCTTGGAGAGTGGTCTCCCTGAGGCAGAGAGGCTGAGGGTGGGCCGTTAGCATACCTCCATCGGTGATTGGATGTCCCTCCATGATGGGGAGTAATTGAGTGACACAGCTGTCTTCAAGGGCAATGTGTGGAGAAGATCCCAGCTGAGACCCATCAACAGCCAATATGCTCAGCAGCTGGGAGAACAGACTTGTGAGGCTGTGCATGGAGTGGGACTGGCCACAGGGTGGGGCTGGCCTCAGGTGGGCACCAGAACATTCCTACAGCACATCCACTGCAGGCAGCACATGAGAGACACAGCAGGAACTGATGTGTGACAGTGGACACGTGGAAGTGGATTGGCTTGAGGTAGTATCCATAGAACTCAGCAGTTACCTAGAAGACGGGGTTTAGAGATGTGGAAGTGAATGCTGGTGCTGGAACTTCTAACATGGGTGGACAGGGTGCCATTCACTGGAGGAGGAAATGCAGGAACAGAAACGGGTCCTGCAGGGAGCAATGACTAGTTCACTGGGGACGCCCAAGCAGAGGGTTTCGTGGGCCATGGGTGGGCATGTGGACCAGGAGCTCAGGAGAGATCTAGGCTGAGGTCACAGATGAAGATGTAAGATTTAAAAACCCCAACCCCAGCCCGCACAGATTGCTAGTCAGGGGCTGTGAGGAGCGACTCCGAAGTGGAGATGGAGGGACAGCGTGTGGCCTGGGAGAGTCTCTGGGATGTATTGGGCCCCAGTGTCTCACCGCAGAGTGTGTCTGCCATTTGCCACTGTTATTAGACCCAGTGCAGCCCAGAACTGGAGGGGTAAAATTGATGATTCCCAGAGATCTAGATCCCCGGTCACCTGGGGGTATATTTGCTGAATCACTTGTTGGTTTAAGTAAAACGGCTCAAATCCTGACTAAGTGGACTGTGCAGACAGGACGGGATGACGGTGCTCCCCATCCATGTAAGGCAAGGGTGTCCGCCCACTTGTGATCCACCCCGAAGGGGCTGTAGAAATGCACCAGATCCTCTCGGGGGCTTCCCAAGCACTTAGTATGTGTGAAAAGGTTTGCTTAGGGGTAGCAGACAGGACCAGAGCTGGGAGTCAAAGGCACGGCTTTGATTTCCTCTACTTCCAGGCAAACCGTTGAGTCGATTCCAGCTTACAGCGTCTTTCCCTCTCAGAGTGGCTGGTTTGTTGGAACCACTGACCTTTTGGTTAGCAGCTGAATGCTTAACCACTGCACCACAAGGGCTCCTTATGTAAGACATAAACCAAAAACCAAACCCGTTGCTGTCAATTCCAACTCACAGACATACAATATATGAAATTAAAATCTAACACACACATACACGCACTCACATACGTATATACACACTGCACATTCACACACACTTCTCCTGCTCTCACTGTTATACGCACACACATATATATAAACACACATACACACAGCACACACATACATACACACGTACTCTCACACACTCACACACACTCTCTCATACACACACATACACCACAACCACACACATTCACGCACCACACAAACACATACTCTTTCTCTGACTCTCATAGACACACCACACACACATACACTCAGCACACACATACTGTCTCATACACACACACACTCCCTTTCTTTCACTGTCATGCACACACGCATACCACACACACTCTAACTTTGATACACCCACCACACACATACACTCTCACACACACATACACACAAACATACACTCACATACACATACACTCTCACACACACTCTTACATACACTCTCACACACACACACACTCACAGACACACTCTCACAGACACATATGCTAACACACACACACATACACTCACACACGCACACACACACACATACACTCTCTCAAGACACACATACACTCTCTTACACACACATACACTCTCACAGACACACATACACTCATACACACACATACATTCTCACACACACACTCGCACACACACACATACACTCACACACACTCACACACACATAAATTCACACATACACATACACTCACACACACATACACTCACACACACACTCACACATACACACACATACACTCTCACACACACACATACACTCACACACACAGTCTCACACACATACACTCACACACATATTCTCACACACACACATACACTCACACATTCACACACACATACTCACATACACTCACACATTCACACACACATACTCACACACACTCACACACATACACACATAACTCACACACACATACACACACATACACTCACACACACATACTCTCTCACACACACATACACTCTCACATACTCACGCACACACATACACTCTATCACATACACGCACACTTTTTCTCACTCTCCTGCACCCACCACAGACACACACAGTCTCACACACACCACACAGTCTTTCACCCTCATACACCCACCACATACACACTCTCTCACACACACATAAACACTGTCACACACACACATTCACATGCACCACACATACTCTCTCACTCTTATACACACACACACAGGACGCTATTTTTTCTCCACCCAAGGAACACCTACCTACCCAGGGAATTCTGCACATTTTCACTTCCAGCAAGAAGGGAAAGCAGCTGCATAGCACATCTGATCCACCAGATGGCGCCAAATCCTTGAAGGAAATATTTTGCAAGCGGCAGTGAGATCCCCAAAATGACTACCAAAAAAAAAACCAAAACCCATTGCTGCCAAGCCTATTGTGACTCATAGTGACCACAGGCAAAGGGAAAAGGAGCGAGAGCCACTTCCAAAGCCTCCTGTTCTTCATCCCTGCGCCCTAGCCAAGTCCACGCAGCCGCCCAGCTGACAGTCAAGGCAGGAGAGTCAAAGGACCATTTCCACATAAGCAGCATTTCTGAGTGAAGTGCAGGTAAAATTAAGTCCATTCCTGGCAACAAGAGATGCTTCATTCATTGGCAGGTTGACAGTGAGGAGGAACAAAGCAGAAAATTGCTACTCCACAGGAGTGCGTAGACTGTTCCTGGGGAAAACAGTCCACGTAGCCTACTGGATTTCCTCACATCAAATGAAAACCAAAAACAAACAAACCCACTGCAGTTGAGTCGATTCCAACTCAGAGCAAATAAAACTGAGCTCCATAGGGTTTTTAAGGGCTGTAACTTTTCAGAAGAGGTCTCCAGGCCTTTCCTCTTCAGCACTGCTGGGTGGGTTCAAACCACCAATCTTTTGGCTGGTGTCTGTCTTAGTCATCTAGTGCCGCTATAACAAATACCACAGGTGGATGATTTCAACAAACAGAAGTTTATTCTATCAGAGTCCAGTAGGTACAAATCCAAATTCAGGGCATCAGCTCCGAGGGACAGCTTTCTCTCTCTGTCAGCTCTGGAGGAAGGTCCTTGTCGTCAATCTTCCGCAGTAGAGGAACTTCTCAGCACAGGGGCCCTGGGTCCAAAGGGCACGCTATTCTCCTGGCTTTTGTTTCTTAGTGATATGAGGTCCCCTTGTTTCTCTGCTGGCTTCAAAAATCTCAAAAGAGATTGACTCAGAATACAACCTAATCTTGTAGATTGAGTCCTGCCTCATTAACATAACTGCCGCTAATCCCACCTCATTAACATCGTAAAACCAAACCTGATTCCAACTCAGAGCAACCCTATAAAACAGAGTAGAACTGCCCCATAGAGTTTCCAAGGAGAGGCTGGTGGATTTGAACTGTAGACCTTTCAGTTAGCAGTTAAGCGCTTAATCACTGCACCACCAGGGCCCCTATTAACATCATAGAGGTAGGATTTACAACACGTAGGAAAATCACATCGGATGACAAAATGGTGGACAATCACTCAATACTGGTCGTCGTGGACTAGCCAAGTTGATGCAATGTTTTTGAGGGGGGACACAACTCAATCCATAACAGCATCCAAGTGCTTAACTGTTTGTACCACCTGGGGACCTATGTCACACAGATACAAACGGTGTAGGGCGTGCAAACTGATGGTGGCTGTTTTCCAGGCTACGATCTGCTCAGCCTTATCAGTGAGGGATCCAAGCCTGGGCAGGATGGTTTGAAGTTAGATTGACCTTAAAAAGAGTTTCACCCATGACTGGCTGGGGCCACCACTGAGTGAGCTATGTAACCTGTCAGAGCCCCTCTTCCCTCATCCGTAAAATGACCACTTTACAGTCATTTACATTGTGACATCATGAGGATTTTATGAAATCATACGTGCCTAGTGCCTAGCTCAGAGCCTGACAAATCAGAGTGGGAGCTCGTCATGGGGTGAATTTTGTGCTCCAAAAAGATATGGCCAAGTCCTATCCCCCATGCCTGTGCCCGTGACCTTGTGTGGAGATAGGGTCTTCGCAGAGGCACTCAAATTAATATGAGGTCACCCTGAGTCAGGGTGGGTCCTAAATACAGTAGCTGGTGTCCTTATAAGGAGAGGTTGGAAGACACAGGGAAGAAGGGTGTGGGAAGATGGAGGCAGAACTGCAGTGACGCATCTGCAAGCCAGCCGTCCCCTGAAGCTGGGACAGAGGCATGAAACGGTTCCTCTCTCAAAGCCCCGAAGGAATCAACACGCCACCACCCTGAATTTGGATGTCCAGCCTCCAGAGCTACCCAGTTTGTGGTACGTCTTTGCTGCGGCTCTTAGCCACTTCTCAGTAACCAAACCTGCTGCTGTGGACCTGATTCCACTCGTTGTGACCCCGTGTGTTTCAGAGTAGAGCTGTGCTCCGTCGGGTTTGTAATGGCTGTAATGTTATGGAAGCAGTTCACCGGGCCTTTCTTTCTCGGTGGGTGAAATTGGAATCACCAATCTGCTGGGTGGATTGAAACTACCAACCTTTCAGTTCATACATAGCCAAGCACAAACTGTGCCACCCTAGGACCTAAACCAGTTGCCATTAAGTCAAATTACCACTCATGATGACCCCACATGTGTCATAGTAGAACTGTGCTCCATAGGGTCTTCGATGGCTGATTTTTTTGGAAGTACATCGCTAGGCCTTCCTTCCAAGGAACCTCTGGGTAGACTCAAACCTCTAACGCACTGAGTGTGTTAACCCTTTGTACCACCACACAGATCTTCACTTAAAAAGCATCACCATATAAACAAATACAATTAGCCCTTCTTGAGCCACAGATTGACTATCATGACAACATTTGACTTTGCTGAAACAGTTGTGAAGATATGTATATGCATGGCTGTCTTAAGGGAAATTAATGTTTCAGCCACAAATATGTAAGAAGAGAGATGTGTCCTCATTCCCAGCCCAGCCCCACTGCACACACATTGTTCCTTGTTATGGTGGGGCCCTGGGAAAATGAGCGGGCACAGCGTCCTCTGCCATTAACAAATTCACACTGCTCTATAGGAGCCCCAGTTGATTGCCTGGTAGGGCTGTGATGCTGAATCATGACACAACCTTCACCTCCTGGCTTTTCGGGGAACATCTAGTTCAATTGGTATAACATAGTTTATAAAGAAAAAGTTCTACATTCTACTTTGGCGAATAGCATCTGGGGTCTTAAAAGCTTGTAAATGGCCGTCTAAGATACACTACTGGTCTCGCCCCACCTGGACCAAGGGAGAATGAAGAAAACCAGAGACACAAGGGAAAGATTAGTCCAAAGGACTAATGGACCACAACTACCACAGCCTCCACCAGACTGAATCCAGCACAACTAGATGGTGCCTGGCTACCACTAATGACTCTTCTGACAGAATCACGATACGGAGTCCCAGACAGAGCTGGAGAAAAATGTAGAACAAAATTCTAACCCACACACACATACAAAAAAAAAAAACCAGTCTTACTGGTCCAACAGAGGCTGAAGAAACCCCAGGAATATGGCCTTTGGACATCCTTATAGCTCAGTAATGAAATCACTCCTGAGGTTCACCCTTCAGCCAAAGATTGTTGTTGTCAGGTGTCATCAAGTCAGTTCTAACTCATCGCGACCCTATGAACAACAGAAGGAAATGGTGCCCTGTCCTGCGCCATCCTCGCAATCATTATGCTTCAGCCCATTGTTGCAGCCATTGTGTCAATTCATCTTGTTGAGGATCTTCCTCTTTTTTGCTGACCCTCTACTTTACCAAGCATGATGTCCTTTTCCAGGGGCTGATCCCTCCTGAAAACATGTCCAAAGTATGTGAGACATAGTCTCAACATCCTTGCTTCCAAGGAGCACTCTGGCCATACTTCTTCCAAGAAAGATTTGTTCCTTCTTTTGGTAGTTCATAGTATATTCAATATTCTTCATCAACACCACAATTCAAAGGCATCAATCCTTCTTCAGTCTTCCTTATTCATTGCCCAGCTTTCACATGCATATGAGACGATTGAATATACCATGGCTTGGGTCAGGTGTGCCTTAGTCCTTAAGGTGACATCTTTGCTTTTCAACACTTTAAAGAGGTCTTTTGCAGCAGATTTGCCCAGTTCAACGAGCCCCTTGATTTCTTGACTGCTGCTTCCGTGGGCGTTGACTGTGTATCCAGGTCAAATGAAATCTTTGGCAACTTCAGCATTTCTCAAACTGAACAAACTGAAGAAAAACTTCAAGCCTTGAGTTGCAACATTGAAGGATTCTGCAGGGGAAATGTTAAACAATGCAGGAAGCATCAAAAGAAGACAGAAGGAATACATAGAGTCACTATACTGAAAAGACTTGGTTGATGTTCAACCATTTCAGGAGGTAACACATGATCAGGAACCGATGGTACTCAAGGAAGAAGTCCAAACTGTACTGAAGGCATTGACAAAAAGCAAGGCTCCAGAATTGACCAAATATGAATTCAGATGTTTCAACAAATGGATGCAGTGCTGGAAGTACTCACACATCTATGCCAAGAAATTTGGAAGACAGCTACCTGGCCGACCGACTCAAAGAGATTGTATTTATGCCTATTCCCAAGAAAGGGACCCAAGAGAATGCGGAAATTATCAAACAATATCTAATATCACACGCAAGTAATATTTTGCTGAAGATCATTCAAAAGCGGCTGCAGCAGTATATCGACAGGAAACTGCCAGAAATTCAAGCTGGATTCAGAAGAAGACATGGAATCAGGGATATCATTGCTATGTCAGATGGACCCTGGCTGAAAGCAGAGAATACCAGAAAGATGTTTACTTGTGTTTTCTTGACTATGCAAAGGCATTTGACTGGGTAGATCATAACAAATTATGGATAACATTGTGAAGAATGGAAATTCCAGAACACTTAATAGTGCTCATGAGAAGCCTGTACATAGACCAAGAGGCATTCGTTTGAACAGAATAAGGGGATACTGCATGGTTTAAAGTCAGGAAAGGCGTGCGTCAGGGTAGTATCCTTTCACCATACCTGTTCAATCTGCATGCTGAGTAAATGACCTGAGAAGCTAGACTCTATGAATAAGAACAAGGCATCAGGATTGGAGGAAGACACATTAACAACCTGGGATATGCAGATGACACAGCCTTGCTTGCTGAGAGTGAAGAGGACTTGAAGCACTTACTGATGAAGATCAAAGACCATGGCCTTTGGTGTGGATTATACCTCAAAATAAAGAAAAAAAAAAAATCCTTACAACTGGACCAATAAGCAACATCATAATAAATGGAGAAAAGATCGAAGTTGTCAGCCAAAGATTAGACTAAATAGGCACATCAGTCCAGGGGCAAGGAGGAGAAGGCAAGAGCAGACAGGAAAGCTGGTAACAGGGAACCCAAGGTTGAGAAGGGGAGAGTGTCAACACGTTGTGGGGTTGGCAACCAATGTAACCAAACACTATGTGTATTAATTATTTAATGAGAATCTAGTTTGCTCTGTAAACCTTCATCTAAAGTACAATTTAAAAAAAAAGTCATTGCTTTTTTATTTCATGACTAAGGCCTTAATGGAGGGTATGTTTATCAAACTCGTCACGTTATTCTTCAGGTTCACGTGAGATCTGCCATCTAGCAGATAAAAGTCTCCAAACCTCCCGTGCATCACAACCACCTGGGTGTTTTTAAGGATGCAAATTTCTGGATGCCACCCCAGACCTACTGAAACCAGTTCTTCAAGGTGTGAGCACAGTAATTGGTATGTTTTAAATAGCAGTCAAGAAATCAAAAGACACATTGCGTTAGGCAAATCTGCTGCAAAAGACCTCTTTAAAGTGTTGCAAAGTAAAGATGTCACCCTGAAGACTAAGGTGTGCCTGACCCAAGGCGTGGTGTTTTCAATCGCCTTATATTCACGCGAAAGCTAGATAATGACTAAGGAAGACTGAAGAAGAATTGATGCTTTTGAACTGTGATGTTGGCGACGACTATTAAATATACCATGGACTGCCAAAAGAATGAACAAATCTGTCTTGGAAGAAGTACAACCAGAATGTTCCTTCGAGGCAAGAATGGCAGCACTATGTCTCACATACTTTGGACATGTTATCAGGAGGGATCAGTCCCTGAAGAAGGACATCATGCTTGGTAAAGTAGAGAGTCAGCGAAAAAGACAAAGACCCTAAATGAGGTGGATTGATACAGTGGCTACAATGATGGACTCAAGTATAACAACAATTATGAGGATGATGCAGGACTGAACAGTGTTTCGTTCTGTTGTACATAGGGTCGCTATGAGTCAGAACTGACTCAACAGCACCTAACAACAACAACAAACATCCTTTGGTGATCCTGAAGCAGTGAGCACCTGGCCACTGCTTGAGCTCATTCTAGAAAGATTTGAACGTTCGCAGCAAGCACACCCGAGGAAGGTGCAGGGCACTGTTCTCATCTCAGTAGAAAGGGCTTGATGACAGCCCTCTCCCCCTGAGAAGTGACTGACACAACCACCTGGCACAGAGTAGCTGACAGCAGGTGTCCGGGCCTGTGTTGTGCTGGCTGCCATGCCCATTAGCCATCAGCAACAGTGGGGTCTCCAGCTCTCCTTTCTCAGGAGTCTGACTGGATGGAGGTCAAAGACAGAAGAATGGCGCCCCTTGGGGGCCTTCGTGCTGACTGTGCCAAGCAGCAAGATAGTGGACAGCACTAGGTGTCTGGAACAGTCAGAGAAGATAAGGACACAGGAAAAGGCATTGGCTTTGACAGGGCCTCTCACGTCCTTTTCGAGGACAGTTTCAGCAGGTCAGGTGGAAGTCAGAGCCAGCCCAATGCCAGTGATGACAAATAGCAGGAGAGTGAGCCCTGCGGGGAGTGAAGGTGCCAAGCTGGTGTTGAAGGAGGTAGAGGGAGGGAGTGGGACCCACCTGGACACGGCTGGGTGAAGTGACCTTCTCCCTCTGCCTCTTCACCACACGTCGTCTTAGAACGGCTCTTTCCCCCTCCCTACCGACTGCCATGACTTTGCTTGGCCTCAATCCTGTAGTCTTCTTGTAGCCTGTGACATGTTGATGAAAGAAAGACATCACGTCATCATCAAAAGAACATGGGGCATGAGGTCAGATTGTGCAGGGGATAGACTGAGTCTGCAGCTCAGTGTCCGAGTGACCTGGGAAAGTTACGTGGCCCCTCAAAGCAGCAGCTTCTGCAGCTGTCAGTTGCTAACACCTTTCAGGGAGGCTCCATTTGCTAAATCCAATGATCTTCTGAAGCATCTGACACATAGAACACACTTTGTAAGTGTAACGTTGTTGTTGTTGTTGTTGTGTGCCATGGAGTCAATTCTGACTCATAGCAAGTCTGTACGATGGAGTAGAACTGCCCTGTAGGGTTTTCTTGGCTGTAATCTTTATGGGAGCAGAAGGCCAGGTCTTTCTCCCACAGAACAGCTGGTGGGTTTGAACCGTCAACCTTTCAGTTAGCAGCTGAGCACTTAACCACTGCGCCACCAAACCTCCTTCAACTAGATTGTTGTTGCGTGCCAATGAGTTGATTCCGATTCATAGCAACCCTGTAGGACAGAGTAGCACTGCCCCATACGGTTTCCCATGCTGTAATTTTTACGGGAGCAGATCTCCAGGTCTTCCTCTGTGGAGTGGCTGGGTGGGTTCAAACTGCCAACCTTTCAGTTAGCAGCTGAGCACTCAACCACTGCACCACGAGGGCTCCTAGTGAATGTAATAGAAACATCATTACTGTTTCTTCTTAAAACCTCTTTCCTCCCTGGCATGGTGATCCTGGACCAGCCTCGACCTGGCTCCCCCTTCTTCTTTGTTCATTTCTGACAACTTTGCAGGCGTAGCCACACCATCCTCAGCCACAGGTTTTTGTTGGCCATCCTCAGACACAGGTTGTTGTCGGCCATGTGAAAGTTGTGTTCGTTGATTAGTGAGAAAAGCAGACGGCAAGAGAGCCGGTTTCACGAATGTTAGAGGAGAGCATGCCATCCAGTTCGTTGAGACAGGAAATCTGAAATATGATTTCTGAGTTATACACGGAACAGGTTAGTGCCCTATGGGGCAATAAAACCATAACCTTTGGGCATATCCTCCCTACCAGGAAAAAAATACAGCCACACCTTATCAGTTTTCTACACTTTAACCTCTAACTCTTCAGGGCTCTAAAACCCTTGGGTCCTAAGCAGTTGTAGGTAGGTAGTTAAGCAAAGTTACCCACTCCCAGATGCCCAGCCTCATGCCCACCCCACCCCACCCTACAAGAGAGAGCTGGATGACTGTTGGGCGGGCTTATAAGAAAACCCTCCAGGATGATACCAAAAAAAGAGATGCATACAGTCTCTGTTTTGCCCTATCCCTAGGTTTTGGGGTTATTTCTCTTCTTTTCTCTGACATTGTCAAGAGGCTCTGCCCTTCCTCCCTTGTCTTGGCACATCTACCTCTGTAGGCTCTTCTGCGGCTTCACCGTCAACTCTAGAGCGGACTCTGAGATCACACTCAACACCCCACGCGTCCTCCGCATGGCCAATTCTGACATCTGCCTCCTGGACGTGTCCGTCAGGCTGTCCAGCCACTGACCACAGCCCATCCAGACACACTTAACCTGCTCCTACACCCATCTCCTCCCAGACCAAGTGTCCTCGCCCTGATGCAGGACCTGAATACCCCGGTCTTAGGTCGTTCATGCCGCCACCATGCTAGCCCATGCTTCAGACCCAAAGGCCTCCTTTCCTCTCTTCAAGCCCCTGCTCAGAAACCGCCGGTAGTGGTTTCACACTGGCTCCTGAATGAGCATGTTAAGGCAGAAAGAGCGAGCCTTCCAAACCAAAGACACTTGCATCTGGGTTACCAGCTTTGTGATCTTGGGGAGGTTGTATAACCTCTCCAGGCCTCATTTCACCTTCTGCAAAAAAAGGAAAGCGTATTATAGGTAGTGTTATTATGAGGACTAAAGGCGATGCTATAAAACGTCTGGCACACAGCACTGTTAGTTGCCGCCAAGTCAGCTCCAGTCCATGGTGACCTTATGTACAACGGAACAAAATATTGCCCAATCCTGTGCCATGTTCATGACTGTTGGCATGTTTGAGTCCATTGCTGAAGTCACTGTGTATTCTGAGTGCTTTCCAGCCTAGGGGCTGATCTTCCAGCACTTTATGAAGCCAACCTAGGGGCTGATCTTCCAGCACTGTGTGAAGTAGTACTCAGTTGTGAGCCACAGGCTTTCCATTGGCTGATTTTTAGAAGTAGATCGCCAGGCCTTTCTTCTTAGCCTGTCTTAGTCTGGAAGCACCATTGGAACTTGCCCACCATGGGTGACCCTCTAGTATTTGAAAAACCATGAGCGTAGCTTTCAGCATCACAGCAACATACCAACCACCACAGTCTCACGTACTGACAAATGGGTGATGGAAAGAGTTACTACAAGTCAATAAAACCATTTCCTGTTCGCCTTAGTTTTAAATCATAGACGGAACTTTTAAAACAAAGAGAAACCATAGAGGTCAAGATCGAAGAATTCTAAATCATCCCACTTGGATTAACCTTTTGAAATGTACTTCTAGAACACAAGGTTCTTGCACCAGGTCCCAGAATGTGCCAATTCTTTTTCTGCACATGCCAGTCAATTCTTAGAGGGAGTGGAAAAGACTGCAGAGTCTGAGTGAGTAGCTGGGTGTAGAATGAGCGTCTTCGGTGGCTCATCTGAATTTCCTTCTCCTCCTCATGGAAAGAGCCAGGGATGACCCAGTCGTCATGTACATGAATAATGTTAGCTAACGTGGCTGAGAGTTTGCCATGCCACAGGTCCTGAGCGAATTAACATGATGATATAGAAGTATATGTCAGATACTGGTTCCCACTCCTTTAGAGAAGTTGTTACTGTTGTTAGGTACCGTTGGGTCTGTTCCAACTCATAGTGACCCTATGTACAAAAGCACAAAACATTGCACAGTCCTGTGTCATCCTCAAAATTGTTGCTGTGTTTGAGCCCATTGTTGCAGCCACTGTGTCAGTCCATCTCACTGAGGGTCTTCCTCTTTTTTGCTGACCCTCTACTTTACCAAGCATGATGTCCTTCTCCAGGGACTTATCCCTCCTGATAACATGTCCAAAGTGAGACATGTTTTTAATCCTCAATACCCTCAATGAACTAGGTATATTTTTTATTCCCATTTTAGAGATGAGAACTTTCAGAGAGGTTAAGAAATGTTTCCAAAGTCACTTAGCCGCATGGAGCTGGGATTTGAAGCCAGGCAGCATGGCTCCAGGGCCCACAATGTTGCCCATTCACTATTATGAACTCTCTTTGCTTCCCCCTTGTCCCATCAACTGCATTTGCTTATTCTTGCTCTAGTCTCCTCTTTGACAAAGTTTTGAGCTCCCCATTTTCCAGATCCAAGAATAGAGGATACAGAGATGTAGAAGAAAGTTAAGAGCAAAGACTTTGGAGTCACACAGACTCTCCTGCTTACCAGCCTTGGCAATTATTTAAGTCCTCTAAATCTCAATGTAAAATAAAAACTAGAATGGTCACTACACACCTGATGGAGCCCCTAATAAGAAGTGAATGTAAAGCACTTATCACTTTGCCTGTGTATTAAGTACCTGATGTTATTGTTCTAATTTACCGTCCAGTCGGCTCTGACTCATGGCGACCTTATATAAAACAGAACGAAACGTTGCCTGGTCCTGCTCCAGCTTCATGATCGTTGGTATGTTTGAGTCCATTGTTGCAGCTATTATGTCAGGCCATGTCCTGGAGGGTTTCTGTCTTTTCACTGACCCTCTACTTTAACAAACATAGTGTCCTTTTCTAGAGATTGGTCTTCCCTGATGACATGTCCAAAGTAAACAAGCCAAAGTGTTCCCATCCTCACTTCTAAGGAACATTCTGGTTGTATTGGTTCTAAGAATGTTTGTTCTTCTGGAAGTCCATGGTGTATTTAGTGTTTCTCACCAACACCACAGTTTGAATACATCAAACCTGATAAATGTTACTTATTACAATTAATCAAAACAACGAAATAAAAGACCTTACACTCTACAGCTGAGTGATCTCTTGTTAGCTTATAAGCGTATGTCACATGCCAGGGAAACTGTGTTGGGCGTACGTTCAATAGCTGTCCACCACTGGTCAAATGCATTTCTATTGGAGCTGCTTCCCTGAAGGCACTGCCATCTTTAAGAATTTCCTGAGCAGTGTTGCAAAAAGAGGTACGATATGCAAAAAAAATGTCATGGCCTAACTTACATCCCCAGATGAACATCAGAATCTAAACTCCTTGTGTCTTGATTTACTCAGGGCTACCGAGTTGATGAAAAGGCAGCTGAGCAAGCTCGATGGGAAGAGGCTTCCAAAGAAACAATCAAGAAGACCACCAAACCTTGTCCTCGTTGCCATGTACCAGTTGAAAAAAACGGTAAGTCTGGACGGGCCAAAAAAAAAAAGAGGATTTAATGAGTTTTCCTTAGAGAGTATTCACTGCATGATAACAACAGGCAGACTCTGGGGGAGGATTTTATAACTAAGTAGTCGGTCGAGCAGATGGATTGAAGCCATCCAGAAAAAGCTAGAATCTCATTTCTACCAGGTCAAGCTTCTTAACCTCCTAAGCCTCAACTCCCCATCTGTAAAATTGAGATAATGATAGATGCGACCTCAGAGGGTTGTTGTGAGACTCATATGGCATGATGGGTTTCCGTGGACTGCTGAGCCCAGTACTTGCTCTATGGTTGTTGTTGTTGTTGCTGTTTGCCATCAAGTCAGCTCTGACTCACGGCGACCCCATGTACAACAGAACAAAACATTGCCCAGTCCTACATCAACTTCACAATCATTGTGGCCACTATGTATTTTGAGTGCCTTCTAACCAAAGGGGCTCATCTTCCAGCCAGCACTATACTGAACAATATTCTGTTGTCATACATAGGGTTTTTATTGCCTAATTTTCTGAAGTAGATCGCTAGGCTTTACCTCATCGTCTGACTTAGTCTGGAAGCTCCACTAAAAGCTGGTCACCATGGGTGACCCAGCCAGTATTTGAAATACTGGTGGCATAGCTTCCAGTATCATAGCAACACACAAGCCACCACAGTATGACAGACCGACAGACAGGTGGTAGCATATAGAAAGCCCCTATCATTATCTATTATTAATATTAGTTTGCATTTGATATGTTGTCTACTGTTCTAAGCAAAGAAGAAAAAAAGTTAGGGAAATTCCAAGTTCGGTATTTCCCAAAATGTCCTCAATGGCCCTCTAGTCCCAAGAGATACTCTATAGGAAAAAGAGGAAGTCACCATGCCAAATTAATTTGGAAGGTGATTCCTGGTATATCCTTCCTCTTGAGTAATAATAATATCACCAAAAGCAACTTTTACTGAGCACTTACTACATGCCAGACCTTGTTCCATGTGTTCTACCATACCAGATCGTTTAATCCTCACCGCGGCCACCTAAGGGAGCTCCTAGTAGGATCCCCATTCACAATGTACGTTAGCATATTAAAGCATCTCAGCGTTCCTTCTGTAAGACACCTGTGTAATTTAACCAACTGGTTTCTGAATTTTTTTGGCGGTGAAACTCTTTTTTCATATCACACCTACCAATATCCCTTTGAATACTAGAACATGATTTCGTGTAGTTTCTCTATTCCAGCTGAAGGGGACTTAGTGCCGTGCATTATTCTAAGGTCACTATGAGTCAGAATTGACTCAACAGCAGTGGGTTTGGTTTTTGATTTCGGATTATTATGATGGAGTCCCAGGGTGATGAAACAATTAACACAGTCAGCTGCTAACCGAAAGGTTGGTGATTTGAGTCCACCCGGAGGCTCCTCAGAAGAAAAGCCCTGTGATCTACTTCCAAAAAAATACATCATTGAAAACCCTATGGAGCACATTTCTACCCTGTACACATGAAATTGCCATGAGTCAGAATCGACTCAATGGCAACTGGTTTATTACGCATTATGATAGTCGGCTCCTTCATTAAAACGTCCCCCACATGAATATGCCTTGAAAAGGAGTTTTTCTTTTGCCTTCTACCAAATGCTCTTTACATTTGTAGAATTTGAAATTACTATTTGGAGATACCTCTGAAATAAATGAAACTAACTACCGCCAATGTCCTCCAGGAGCCACGGACATGGTTTTCTTTGCTCAAGTTCACAGTTGTGCCTAGAAATACCAGCTTCCGCATTCAGAACAGGCCTCCCTAAACTGTGCTGTAAACCCCGCCGATGCATGGCTCTCCCCTCCTAACCCTGCAGTCATGTTCTCTCAGCATCAGCACTGCCTGGCCACAGTGGCCATCAGGAAATCGCAGGAGCTCTCGGACTAAAGGACTCCCTCCCCCTTTCCTGCCGTTACAGGCACAGAGCCCAGGTCACATTCTGAGGGACACTGAAAGTGGAGATTAACTTGTTTCTCTGATGATGTGCCCAGGCCTGTGTGCACCTGTCATTTGCTTCCAGCATAGCCATTTAAGCACATGTGAGAACCACCTCATGTGTTTGCTTGAACTGCAGGTTCCTGGGCCTCACTCCAGGCCCATAATCTATAGTTGAATTTCACACTGAGGAGTCCCAGGAGACTCTGATGCTGGCGTGACATCCGTTCATAGCACAAGGCACTGCTTTTCGTCCATGGCTCCTCAGCAGGAACATGGTGTCTCCAGATGCTTAAAACCATGGAAGGCAGCTCTTCCTCACAAGTCGTTTCCTCCCACCACCTGTCTAGGACAATCGGTGGACTGCAGACATTCTCTTTTCAAGCATGGGGGCGGTGGTGATTCCGAAGCAAATTCTCGCCTCCCATGAGGCAAGCCAGGTTCAATTCCCAGCCAAGGCACGTCAGATGCAGCCACCACCCACCTGCCAGTGGAGGCTTTTGTGTCGCTGTGATGCTGAACAGGTTTCGGCGGAGCTCCCAGGCTAAGACGGACTAGGAAGAAAGGCCTGTTGATCTACTTGTGAAAAGCATCTGTTAGTGATCTATAGATCACTTCAACTGTTGGTCTCTAATCATCTGAAGCAAAGGAGAAGAAAGGAATCCAAAGACTCAGAGAAGAAACTAGTCTACAGGACAAATAGTCTACACACACCACACCTCATCTACCCTGAGACCAGAAGAACGAGATGGTGCCCCAGCTACCACTACTGACCATTCTAGTCAGAGCCACAAGAGATGAACCCTGATGGCATGGGAGAAGAAAGGGGAAACAGAACCCCAAATTCCTTAAAGAGAAAAAAAAAACACACACACACTGGTTGAGACTGAAGAACTCCCAAGACTGTTTCCCTAAGATACTCTTCAAACCTTGACCTGAAACTAACCCCTGAGGTTACCTTGTAGCTGAATAACAGATTGGCTTACAAAATAATGAGTATCACTCATAAATGTTGTGCTCCTTTAAAATAAAATAACTTATATGAGACCAAATAGTCAGTAATTACTGTAAAACAAAGGTGAGAATGTAAAGGGGCAGGGAAACTAGATTAAAGGAAATGGAACCACCAGAATGGAAATAATGAGACTGTTCGTGCATTGTGAGGAATGTAACCAATGTCACTGAACAATTTGTGTAGGAATAGTTGAATGGGAACCTAAACAGCTTTGTAAGCCTTCACTGAAAACACAATAAAATATTATTTAGAAAAACAAAGAAAGAAAGAAACGCTATGGATCACAATGCTGACCCACAATCAATCATGGAGATGGTGCAGGACTAGGCAGTGTTACGTTCCATTGTGTATAGAGTCACCCTAGGTCAGGGGTCAACTGGAGAGCAGCTAACAGCAACATCTTCAAGGAAGTTCCCTGTCATTTATTATTATTGTTTTAACTTTTGGGAGATCGCAAGAAATTTGAGCACTTACTCCTGTCTTCCCTGTTTAGCATATCTCCTGATCCATCCCAGAGGGGTTTCTGACCAGGCTGCAGTGTGGTTTCTGGGACTGAAGTAGCACTTGGGCTCTGGACTGCCTGAGTTCAAGTCCTTGCCCCACCATTATCATTATCATCCCTTTGCCCTGTCAAATAAACCCTTAAACCTGTTAGTTCATCTCTAAGCCACCATTCCCTCCTCTGTAAAATGGGGGCAATCTATGTACCTTTTGTGGAGAGTTACTGTGCAGATTAAATGAAATCACATTTGTAGAGTGCCTTCTACATCAATTAAGCCTTCAGTAAATGTTCCTCACTCTTGTTCTTGTCACACAAAAATATCTACGGAGGGAGTCCAATGGCTATGCTAGGAAGACTGCTAATATTTGTCTGGTTGGGAACGGAATGAGGACAGAAACTATTTAAAAAAAAAAAATTGCCATTAAGTTGATTCGGACTCATAGCAACCCTACAGGACAGAGTAGAACTGCCCCATAAGATTTCTAAGGCTGTAAATATTTATTATAATCTTTTATGGAAGCAAACTGCCACATCTTTGTCCCACAGAGCAGCTGGTTGGTTCGAACTGCCAACCTTTTGGTTACCAGTTGAGTGCTTAACCGCTGTGTCACCAGGGCTCCTCAGAAACTATTTAGGATCAAGATATTGGATGCGATTCAAAATAAGTGGCTCAGCCAGGCTGAGGCAGTGGCTTGGTTTGCTCCCCGGCCTCGTCTTCTCTGAGGCTATGCTGTGTGGTCATGTTGTTGTCTGTCCCCCACACTTTTGTAGCTGCACCAGCTCCAAAACATTATTTGAAGTTATATTGTCGTTGTCTTTGGGTGTAGTTGAGTTGATTTTGACTCACCGAGACCCCATGTGACCCCATGCCCCACAGTGTTTTCTTGGCTGCAATCTTTATGGAAGTAGATGGCCAGGTCTTTTTCCCCTGGAGCGGCTGGGTGGGTTTGAACTGCTGACCTTTAGGTTAGCGGATGAGCACTTAACCGTTTGCACCACCAGGGCTCCTTATTTGAAATTATACTGTAGTTCATACTCAACCTACCACACTCAATGACCCTGACACCTCACAGCAGCCAGTGGGGTCCTGCTGCCATCTGTCCAGTCTAAAGCCATCACCAGCCAGCACCCAAGGAGACCTTTCTAAACTTGAGACCCACCCCCCCACAGATGGGGGAGGTAGAGTCAGGAACACCACCACAGAAACACCCGTGGCCGCCCTCCCGACGTTCTCCTCTTGGGGCACTAACTACCTGTACCCTGGTTGGAGGCTGGTAAGGGCCACCTCGCCGTGAGGTGAGAGCGGGCAGGCCCATGCTGGGCACTCCTGTCTCTTCTCTCAGGGCTGTCCTATGGGAAAGTCTCCATTAACACAAACAGAAGGTGCTGATGGTCCCAGAATGGCAAGAGCCACTGAGTCCAGCCAAGTCCCCAGCTCTGGGTCAATGGCCTCTCAGGGGGAAAAAAAACAACTGTTTACCCAATGAGTCATTCTCATTCCTTTGCATGCTGGAGCACTCCTGGAAAACGCAGAAGTCTCTCTGAACCTATTAATCAACGCAATCAGAGGAAAGTGCTTTCCTACCTTGATGGCCACTCAGCAACTGGCCGGGGTTGTCTTGCTTAAAGCACAGGAAAGGTTAAGTGAAAGGGTATGAAAAGGCCCTTCACAAGGGAGAATTTGCAATGGTTAATACACACGGGCCAGGGTTCCATTTTGCAAGTGCTTAAAAAATGCCAATTAAATAGTAAGATACCATGGTGGCGCAGCAGTTAAGAGCTACACCTGCTACTCAAAAGACTGGCAGTTCGAATCCACCAGGCACTCCCTGGAAACTCTGTGGAGCAGTTCCACTCTGTCTCACAGGGTCATTTGGAGTCGGAATTGACTCGATGCCAATGAATTTGGTTTTCGGTTTTATACCATTTTATTATCCTCAAAGGTCTTCAAATTTTCTTTTGTATTTGTTTGTTTTTAATAATAATCCTCAAATGTGGTGAGGACCCAAACAGGCATAACTTCTCTGGAAACCACTTGGGCAATATATTTTAAAAGATTTATAATGTTTATATCCTTTGACCCAATAATTTTATTTCTGGAAATCTACCCCAAAGAAAGAATCTGAAATACACAATACAGATACACACACACACACAAAAACACATACTTGAGGCAAAAACACACTAATTGCAGCACTATTTAAATTGAGGAAAACCCAAAATCACTGAAATATTGTGCATTTTCAATATACTGGTATATTGATCACGATAAATTATTTGATGTTGTCAATGTTCTCCAATACGAAAGAGCTCATTTGTATCGTGATAAACCCATCTGATAAACTGTTACACAGCCCCGTGGTGGACTGCCACTACGGATTAAGGGCATAGACTCTGCCCTCTTGCTGCCTGAGTTAGAACCTGGCTCCGCCACATCCGGTGTGACCTTGTGAGCATCTGTTTCCACATTCTTGAAATGGGTTTGTAATAGTACAGACTCTATAGAATTGATGTGAGAGTAAGATAATGTATTAAAAGCACACAGCATGGTGCCTGCACATAGCAAGCCCTCAGGAAGTGTCGTGCAGTTTTTCATGCTAAGGAAGAAGTTATGAACACATGGGAAATGCCCACAAACCATCTTAAGTGAGAAAATCGCAATTCCAAAAGAAGTCCTATGGCCCCAATTTTGAAATGAATATCATTGTGACTTATAACCTGAAAAGCTAAAGCTTTAACCCTATTAATGAGCGTCAAAACTGTTTTGGAATATACCTCTACAATGGAAACCAATATTGCCCAGTGTTAGCAAGGAAGCTAGTTTCCCCATCCAGTGGTTCCCATCTAAGTTCATAGCTTGCTTCATATTCAGCTGAATTCCACAAAAGAAGATTTTCCTTCAGCTAAACTGAAATGATAATGAGAGTTATTTTAAACATAGGCTAACCCTTGGCACCTCCTCCCACAATCCCCTTTAATCTCTGGAAGTTTCTTTCTTCACTTCCATCTCAAACAGATGAGATTCCGGCTCCATTCTCAGGTCATAAATATCTGTTGCCTCTTAAATCTGCGTCCAGGTCATTCAGGAGTTTCTACTCTCTCGTAAAATTTAATGGAAGATTTGGTGCTGGAGCCCCGATAAAGAGTGCCCAGGGTAGGCTGGCCGTCCGTTTTTGGAGTATCCGTCGGCAGGCAGAACTCAGTACCCAGGGAGGCCATACAATAAAAAAAAAAAATACGATCCAGTATATTGCCCCATGTATATTAAGCATCAGAGTCCCTGAGTGGTGCAAACAGTTAATGCTCTCAGCTGCTAACCAAAAGATTGGCGGTTCAAGTCCACCCCAAGATGCCTCAGAAGAAAGGCCTGGTGATCTACTTCTGAAAAGTAAACCCTACAGAGCACAGTTCAACCACAACTGGTGGTGGGGGTGGATATGGTATCAGAAAGGGAAGAGAGTTAATCATGCGGATATCCTCTGTTCCTATTTGCTTCCTTCTTATTCTACTGTGCCATTGTGATTCTAGTTTTTGTAACAGAAAATTATTTGTAACACTAATATTCCGTATCCATTAGATTTTTGGTATAATAGAAAAACATTCTCAACCTTCAATTTAGCATTACTTTAATATTTCATTGAGTTTGAATATATTGCTAAAGAATTCTTTATGATATTTTTCAGAAACCTAAGTGATTTTACAACATCACATTGCTTTCTCATATTATTTATAAGTATAAAAACCAAGCCAAACCCATTGCCATCGAGTTGATTCCAACTCATAGCGACCCTATAGGATGGAATAGAGCTGCCCCATAGGGTTTCCAAGGACCAGCTGGTGGATTCAAACTGCTGACCTTTGTCTGGTTAGCAACCAAGCTCTTAACCACTGTGCCACCAGGGCTCCAATCATTAAATATGTACTGAATATGATGTAATCCTAAATGGAAAATATTAAAAGTGTCACAGGGGAGTATTTTCCTTTATTTCTCATACATCTGTAGTTTTTTGTGGTCTTTAAAACAAACCAAAAAGAAATAGAACTATACGGGATTTTAAATGTATTTAAGTGACCTTAAAGCAAATACCTTTAGTTACCGTACCCGTACCCATTGCCGTCGAGTCAATTCTGACTCATAGCGACCCTAAAGGACAGAGTAGAACTGCCCCATAGAGTTTCCAAGGAGCGCCTGGTGGATTTGAACTGCCGACCTTTTGGTTAGCAGCCATAGCACTTAACCACTACGCCACCAGGGTTTCCATATCTTTAGTTACATATTCATAAATTAGTAGAAGTTCTTTTGCCAGATTTGTAAATAAAAATAAAACTGCACTGAAGCAATTATTTGGAAAATTTGGCAAGAAAGAAATGACTTAACAACACAATTGGTAAAATAGAACACTTTCAGTTCGTTGTATGACTCAGGCAAAGAAACTGAATATCCAGCTTTAACTTGGATGTTCTAGGAGATTCGGTCAGAAGCAGACCCCTGTGGAGTCATACAGGTCACTTCCTCTTCACCTCACTGAAGCCTTGATTTCTCAGCCCCAAGAGCAAATAGGGACTATATTTAGCAAATGGAAGGAAAGAAGGAATACCAGAATAATCCCAAAATAATGCTCTTTCTTCTCGTGCTGGAGGCCCTTCTCTGTACCAGAATGAGTGTCTGAATTGGCATCACAGATCTCCGTTAATTCTCAGGCATCACCATTCACAAACGCTTAACCTTCAGAAAATTCTGAAACGTAATAATGTCTATCTCACAAGGTGCTATTCAGGATTAAGTGGGATACCATATGTATAAACCAAAAACCAAACCAATTGCCATTGGGTAGATTCCATCCCATAGTGACCCTATAGGACACAGTAGAGCTACCCCATAGGGTTTCCAAGGCAGTAGTCTTTATGGGGTTTTTTTTGGTTTCTAGGAGTCTTTTTGGAAGCCAACTGCCACGTCTTTCAAACTGCCAACCATTCAGTTAGCAACTGAGTGTTTAACCACCGTACCAACATATGTATATCACCTAGCATTATGCCTGTCAATAAATGTTAGTTCCTTGGACTTCAGCTTGTTTATTTTGGACGTGTCTACAGGAAAGACCAATTGCTAGAAAAGGATGTCGTGTTTGGTAAATTAGAGGGTCAGGAAGAGTGAGAGAAACCCTCAGTGAGATAACTGGTGCAATAGCTTCAACAATGGACTCAAACGTACCGACGATCATGAAGGTGGTGCACCTGGGCCATGTTCTGTTCTGTTCTACATAAGGTCATCACACGTTGGAGGCCACTCAGCAGCGACTAACAACAAAGTTTTCTCACCTTAAATAAAATTTTTGATGGCATTAAGGAACATATTCCCTATTAAAAGTAGCATGCCATCCCTTTTCCTGTTTTATGAATTATGCCAAGCTGAATAACGCTAAAGAAATGACAAAAATTAACCACAAGAAAGAAAAATATATTTAAATTATTAAGGTAAAATAATAAGGAAATGAAGTAATATGCTGTCCCGACTCCTGTTTTATGAATTTTGCCAAACCAAATAACCCTAAGGATATGCTAAAAAGTGAATCATAAGAAAAAATATATACATATTTAAATTATAAAGATAAAATAATGAGGGATTAACTCATTGCCTGTGAGACATGAATCATTTGTTTACAAATTCCATTTCAGGAGAAGTAAATAAACTCAGATTTACAAATACAGTGCCTTCCTGGTGAAAGTAGCATGCTTCAATTTTATTCATTTCTTTGAGAAGTTCAGATCCTGCTCTCTGACTTTTTTCAGATCCTCTCTGCCCTGCTATTACTTGTGATTACTCACTTAGACATTAATTTCTAGAATACCAAAACCAAACCAGTTGTCATCGAGCCAATTCCAACTCATGGCGGCCCCATGTGACAGAGTAGAACTGCTCCATAGGGTTTTCAGTGCTGTGACATTTCAGAAGCATATTGCTAGGCCTTTCTTCCAAGTCACCTTTCTTCAAACCACCAGCCTTTTAGTTAGTAGTGGAACGCTTAACTGTTTGTACCACCCAGGGGCTCTAAATTCTTGGGCTAGTGTATGCTACAATGTGTTTCAAAGTGTGCACTGTAATGCCCGCACCTGTGTCCTCTGTCGGCCCCCAGGTGGATGCATGCACATGAAGTGCCCCCAGCCCCAGTGCAAGTTTGAGTGGTGCTGGAACTGCAGCTTGGAGTGGAACCGCACGTGCATGGGTGACCACTGGTTCGACGTGTAGCTCCCAGCCGCCGGACACAGGCAACCCTCGTTTGAAACAGAGTGCAACCGTCGTCTGCTACTTTTCCTTTAGCCGCTCACACACACGCACGCACACACGCACTCATGCGCACGCACACACACATTTCAAGCTCTTTCCAAAATCACAAAAACCAAATTACAGAAGCAGCTTCCGGTATCCCTTTTACCGTGTCCATGAAAAACAGCAGAGCAGGCGGTGAGGCCCGTGAGAGGTGTTTTCAGCCTTCAGCAATACACAGATGTCCCCGCACAGATTAAAGTGCGGTTCACTTGTATGGATTGTCATTCTTGAGTAAATTGGGGCCAGGCTGGAAAAGGACACGCAGAGAAGTTTCCCGGGTTCACCTTCCTGCGTTTTACCCACAGTAAATATTGTGTGGAGAAGTCAATGGTGGGAAATAGGTTTGTTTTGTTTTTTTTGGTTGTTGTTTTTGGGGGGTGGGACAGTTATTGTCAGTGGTTCTATGTAAGATCGTTTGCAAAGGATTCTCAAAACTATATGCATAGCTTTAAGAGAGATGCTCTTACTTAAATTTTCAGAGCATATCCATTCACAAAGGACCACATGCAATAGTCAAAAATATTTGCTTATCCCTGAGAATTTGGTCTTTAGAAGTTGCACTGATGAAATACCGACTGTGCATGAGTCAGCTTGTCAACTAAGTGAGAAACTGGAGAGGTAAATTGAATGCTGAATGTTTAAATCACAGGAAGAAATCAAAATGTTATGTACTTGCATTCTGTTTAATTATTTGCAATCTTAGAAATTGTTTTTCTGAAAATATTACAAAATTTTTGTTTTGATTTTAAGTGCTCATTTTGCAGCTTGGGGAATTAGCTGATACAACTGGCTTCATCGTGAATTTAATGGGTAAGGGGGTCTATGAGGGAGACGTGGTTACATAGTGACCCTGAATGTTAACAAAAGTGTAGATTATTAGAATCTTTAAAGAAGTAGCGTTTCCAGGGCTATCAGAATTAAAACGTGCCTGATTCTGTTTTGTTTTTTTTTTTTTTTTTGATTCTGTTTATAAGAAGGGTTTATGCTTCTTCTGCACGTCCATGCTGTTCCCCCAATCTGCAAGCCCAGGGGGCGCTGTATGTCCTGTGGCAAACTCACTGGACTGTTTCCTCGGTTAACGTGGCTTGGAGTGTTGGTCAAGTCACCAACTTTTTTTTTTTTTTTTTAAGGATTAGCAATATATCAAAAAAGTGCACACTAGATGCAGCATTTTCTACCACGTGGTGTGCAGATGGAAAAGCACAGCTGCTGTCTGTTGTTAGAACTGAATTACCTGTCTTCTCAGGAAGATCACCCTTTGTAACTCAGGGCGTGATGAATCTCACGTGGAATCCTGTTTTGATTCAGGGATTCTGCAAATTACGGGATCCTTAGCAGGGCTTCTGTTTTTACACATAGCACCGGAAGTCCTTGCTTAGGGGATCAAGGGAGTGACCGCCCTCAGAAAATTTTCCAGGGTCACATCCCTAGGGTGACTGTCCTCTTTCCTTAATGCCTCAGTTCACCTTGGTCTTTCATCCACCCAGGGCCAGCCTTTCCTGCTCTCCCTTTTCCCTCCAGAGATGCTGTCCCTGGGCAAGGTGGGATATTGTCGCAGCTTCATTGGGTTTCATGGCTCAGACAACCCCACTACGGCAACATGACCCCAGCCACCCATATCTACATCAGGAAGGCTAAAGATCCTAGAGAAAGAATAGAGAGCTCCACGTCTACATGACGGGAGATGCAGAACATGACCAGGCATGATCCCTGTGGCAGGTGTCAGGTGCTGAGTCTTGAATCTAATCGAGACCTGATTTTAAGTCACCGACAATCCCAGTGAATAGCAGCTCCTGATGTGACAACTCCGACGGCTCCCCCCTGTCAGGTGGAGCACACGGCATTCTGTATCATCCACAGCTTTGCTTGAAAATCATGTTTTAACTATTGCCTCCTTCCAAATTCGTGTGGTTTGCTGGGTTTGCCCCATGTTTTAGCATAGTTTCTAGAGCTGTTTGGCATTCCAGTGTGGTCTTTTTTTCTTTCCTGGTGGCAGTCTTTATTTTTTGTTTTCCAGAATAGAATGGTGATTCTTAAAATAAGTTAAAGAAAAAAACAACCACCATAAATGGGTATGAATCACAAGCAGTATTATTTGAGCAGGAACGGTGTGACAAAATATAAATATATCAAAAGGATAGAAATGAAGTCTTTGCAGAAGGATCTTTATTTTTCTCTGAGATCTGTAAAGAAATACCTGACCACTGTATCTGAGTTTGTCCTCAAATTGTCAATAAATGCATCAAAAGAGCATGTGAGTCCATTTTTGAAGATGTATTTTCAGTAGCTGTCAACAACGTGGATGGAAGCACAAGGCAAGTCACTCCAAAGCCTCCCTCAAGATGGTCTGATGAGAAATGTCCATTTTTACCTCTACTCAGGGCTCAGAGTTACCCTGGGTGTTTTTGTTTTTTAAATGGGGTAGTTTCTGAAGGGATTAAAAAAAAAAAAAAGCAAACCCTTATCCAAAAAAATCTCCCAGTTACTTTCTCTCTTTGTTAGCAAACTTCCCTGATATAAATGTCTAAAACAGATGTTGAGTTGGGGAAAGGTCAGCAGCATTTAGGTCATTTCTCTATCTCAAAAGTCATGCTGGAGCCCTGTTGACAGTGGTTAAGAGCTTGGCTGCTAACCAAAAGTCAGTAGTTCAAATCCACCAGCCGTTCCTTGGAAACCCTACGGGGGCAGTTCTACTCTGTCCTTATAGGGTCACTATGAGTCAGAATCGACTCCATGGCAATGGGCAATGAATGCATGCGAAAGGTGGGCAACGAATAAGAAAGACCAAAGAAGAACTGATACCCTTGAATTATGATGTTGGCAAAGAATATTGAATATACCGTGGACTGCCAGAAGAACCAACAAATCTGCCTTTGAGGTAATACAGCCAGAATGCTTCTTAGAAGTGAGAATGGCAAGACTTTGTCACACTTACTTTGGACACCTTATCAGAAGGGACAAGTCTCTTGGGAAAGTAGAGGGTCAGCAAAAAAGAGAAAGACCTTCAACAAGATGGATTGACAGAGTGGCTGCAACAATGGGCTCAAACATAAAAATTGTGAGGATGGCGCAGGTCCAGGCAGTGTTTCGTTCTGTTATGAATAAGGTTCCTATGAGGCAGAACCTACTCAATGGCACCTAACAACAACAAAAGTCAATTTGGAAATGTTCAGTGACTTTGCATTGCTCTTCGCCGGGGGTGTGTTGACGTTGCATTTTTTTGTTCCTAGAACCCTTTCAGTGGCTGTGCATTGTTCATTGAACAGTGACCCCATGTTCATTGATGGAGACTGGAACATTGCTGGAGAACTCCTATAGTTATACTAGGCCAGCATCGGACACTGAGGGCCCCCCACCCCCAGGCTAAACACCACAGTAAATGCTCTGAGGAAACACAAAGACTGCAGGAATGACATTCCTGATATTTGCACAGCAGAGAGGTAGCCTAAATGAGGGTACGTGGGCAAGCTCGAGGCATCTGGGTTGGAATTCTGACTCCTTCACCTACTTATATGTGACCTTTGGAGACAATAATAGAATCTACCTCGTAGGGTTGTTGTGAGAATTAAATGAATTAACTCAGGTAAAGCACATAGAAGAGATAGACAGTACTGTGATGGTTAATTTTACATGTCCACTTGTTTATGATGCCTAGTTGTTTGGCCACACACTAGTCTAGGGGCTGTTATGATGTAGTTACATGTGATTTACTCAGTTGGTCTTAAGTGAAGCAGCTGACCTTCCGTACTGTGGATGGGCCTCATCCCATCAGCTGAAGGCTTTAAGAGCAAGAAGGGAACGTCCGAGAGTGTATTCTGACTCCAGACTGTAAACAGACATGTTGCCAGAATTCCTCTACTCTTCACTCTTTTAATTTCCTGACTTAAGGGTTTGGGGACACAAGACTGCAGGAATCTCCAGCCTGTCCCTTGACCTACAGATTTTGGGTGGCCAGCCCCCCCACAATCCTGTGAGTCAATTCCTTAAAATCAATCTCTTTCTCTCTCCACGCACATGCACACGTGTGTGTGTGTGTGTGTGTGTGTGTGTGTAGTTGTTGTGGTTGTCCGGTGCCATCGAGATGGTTCTAACTCATAGCGACCCTATGTACAACAGAGCAAAACAATGCCTGGTCTGTGCCAGCCTCACAATCCTTGCTATGTTTGAGCCTATTGTAGCAGCCACTGTGTCAATCTATCTCATTGAGGGTCTTGCTGTTTTTTGCTGACCCTCGACTTTACCAACAATGATGTCCTTCTCCAGGGAATGGTTCCTCCTGATAAACATGTCCAAAGTACACAGTACCCCCTTGTTCTGTTGGAAAGACTATCTCTTGGTCTGTGTACAGGTTCCTCATGAGCATAATTAAGTGTTCTGGAATTCCCATTCTTCAAAATGCTATCCATAATTTGTTACGATCCATACAGTTGAATGCTTTGCATAGTTAATAAAACACAGGTAAACATCTTTCTGGTATTCTCTGCTTTCAGCCAAGATTCATGTGACATCAGCAATGATACCCCTTGTTCCACATCCCCTTCTGAATCTGGCTTGAACTTCTGGCAGTTCTCTGTCTATTGTACTGCCTCAACTCTTTTTGAATGATCTTCAGCAAAAGTTTACTTGCTTGTGATATTACTGATATTGTTCGATAATTTCTTCATTTTTTTTTTTTTTTTGGAGCACCTTTCTTTGGAATGGGCACAAACATGGATCTCTTCCAGTCAGTTGGCCAGGTAGCTGTCTTCCAAATTTCTTGGTATAGATGAGTGAGTGCTTCCAGCATTGCATCCATTTGTTGAAACATCTCTATTGGTATTCCGTCAGTTCATGTTTTTCGCCAATACCTTTTCTCAGTGCAGCTTGGACTTCTTCATTCAGTACCATCAGTTCTTGATCATATGCTACCTCCTGAAATGGTTGAACATCAACCAGTTCTTTTTGGTACAGCGACTCTGTATTCTTGCCATCGTCTTTTGTTGCTTTGTGCATCACTAAATATTTGCCCTTAGATTCCTTCAATATTGCAACTTGAGACTTGAATTTTTTCTTCAATTCTTTCAGCTTGGCAAATGCTGAGCATGCTCTTCCCTTTTGGTTTTCTAACTCCAGATCTTTGCATGTTTTGTTACGATACTTTGTCTTCTTGAGCCTCCCCTTTGAAATCTTCTGTTCAGCTCTTTTACTTCATCATTTCTTCCTTTCACTTTAGCTACCCTACCTTCAAGAGCAAGTTTCAGATATATATACACTAAAACTTATGAAAGCCAGAACCTGTGTAAGGCAAAAACCTATCAGAGAAGGAAAGCTCAACTATTGTCCACTAAAAGGAGCGGTATAAAAGTGGTAAGACTTACCCTGTCAAAGGTGGAAAACTTGCAAGACCTGGAAAAATAAGGCAGTCCTATTGAGTTCCAGCTCTCACAGGTTTCACTATACAGTTCTATTTCTCTAGCGAACCCTAAGACTAGTACCTAGCACATGAGACCCATTCAATAAATATTTGCTATTAATATATGGCCAAGTTGATGGAGAGAACAGAACAAACTATGAGAACCACAAAACTCATGCAAACTAATTGCAAATGCCGAGAATGTGTATTTGAATGTAAACCCTTACAGTTAGTGATTTCACAAGTAGGGGGATGTGACTGATTTATGTTGAATTTAAGTCTATTGGATTATCTCCTACACAGTCCCAGGAATTTTACTCTAAAGGCAAGTTGCTAGCTGTGTTATCACTGCCCTACTCCTCCCATTAGTGCCCCAGGATGCCTCAGCTATACAAGCAGCACTCCTGAAAACTCTCCAGCTGCACACGGCAAAGGCAGCCTCTGACGCCTTTCCTTTCTACAGAGAGTTTAGTTCACACACAAGTCTTGGATTCTTAATGTCAAACTCAGCGAGTGACTTCAGTAGCATTTTTAAAGGGTACTATTTACCGTCAGAAGCCCTGGTGGTGCAGTGTTTTTGAGAGCTGGGCTACTAACCAAAAGGTGAGCAGTTGAACCCACCAACCACCCCTTGGAAACCCTGCGGGGCAGTGTCCTATAATGTCTCTATGAGTTGGAATCGACTCAATGGCACCAGGTTATTTAGCACCAAATCTCCACTCAATACGTTTTTCCTGTAAACCTTTTTTTATATTTTTCTCATTATTACAAAAGCACTACATCTCGTTACAGAAAGTAACCAGTTGCATCAAGCTTGATTCCGACTCACAGTGACCCCACGTGCGTCAGAGTAGAACTGTGCTCCATAGGGTTTTCAGTGGCTGATTTTTTTTTAAGTAGATTGTTAATCCATTCTTCCAAACACCTCTGGGTAAACTCAAACCACCAACTTCAGTTAGCAGCTGACTGCTTTAACCAATTTCTTACAGAAAGTAAAAAAGGCAAAAGATAATAAAATAAAAAGTACCATCCAGAAATATTTTGTGCCTTATTAATTTCCATTTATAAACATTTGATGAGAACCTCCCCTGTGAATAGATTTCTAAAATGACCATTCTTCAGGGCTTCATCATGGTCTGTGACATGCTATCCTTTAATTAACTTAATAAGTATTTCTTTTAAAATTCCAGATGTATTTCAAACGTGTGTTTTCAGTGTAATCATTAAGCAGATTGCATATGAAAACTATTTTGCAACGTGGAAAAAAAAGTTTACAACATAATGTTAAGCGAAAAGGAGTTTACAGAAATTGCAATTGTATAAGATGCAATTATATAAAAAATAATAAATTCTATGAAAAAGTGGCTGAGGGACACACTAATATGCAGTTTGCTGTGGTGATAAAATTATACGTGAATTTTTACTCACCTCTGCTTTCCCCTCTTTTGTTGGTGTGGAAATATCACTTTATAATGAAAAAGAACATTTTTAAATTTCCCATGACCGTCAAAACTGCACTTATTGCCTGTAGCCAAGTAGCAAAGATTTTTCCAATCAAAAATTCTTTTCTTTAGTTACCTGAGCTTTGCTGAAATAATAATAAAACACAATAAAGACATTCTCCTGCTTCTTTCAAAGGAATTTTATGAAATTAATCTGGAAATGGTGAGGAAGGGGTGAGTTGGATTGACCCTCTGGGAAGAAGGAATTGAGCCTCCAGCCTCTGCGTGAACGTGACTTCATTTCTCAGCTTCTCCTGAAGCCTGCTCAGCCTGTACCGGGTGACCAACCTTCTCAGGAGCTTTGGGTGCCATGCAGTCGATTCCGACTCTTAACAACCCCTTGCATGCACAGTACAACTGTGCCCCATAGGGTTTTCAACGCTGTAATCTTTCAGAAGCAGATCTCCAGGCTGGTCTTCCAAGGTACCTCTGGATGGGCTCAAACCACCAACCTTTCAGCTAGTAGTCGAGGGCTTTAGCATTTGTGCCACCAGAAGAGATTGGTTGCTCTACCTGTGGGCGATACTCCAGGTAGCAAGGAAGGCCCTGAGCGGCTGCATTCCTGGGACCGTACTGTCTTTCACCAATATTGGCTAGTTGGCTGCTCTTCCTCATCCTTTTGCCACCCACCTCTGTGAAATTTTCCCCGAGCCTTCCTGGAGCCAAACTCACCAAGAGGCTGACATCTCGATGCTGAATGGCTCCCCAAGGAGGTATGTCGCTAAAAGCAGTATCAGCTGAAATCAGAGCAAGCTTTGAGACTCACAGGGAATCCATCCAGGGGCATTTGGGAATCCCTCAATTCTGGAATACTGACTTTGTGTGTGAGGCTGTTTTCCACAAAGACATGGGTTTCATGATTTCTCCAGAGTACTGTCCACCTCCTTCGGTTGTGTCATTGTTTTCTGTGACTGACGTTTTCTGCCGTAACCTCCTAGATGACCTCTAGGTTTGGCGGGCTCTCTGACACAACACAGCCAGTCTCCTCCCTTCCTACAAGTCTTCACCTTCACAGAGAAGCCTTCCCGGCTCCACTGACCTCAGTACTCTCTGTGATGGATTGAGTTGTGTCCTCCCAAGAGATATGTTGACGTCCTAACCTGATAGCTGTGAGTGTGACTGTGTTTGGAAATAGGGTCTTTCTTCTGTTATCAGTTCAGACAGATGATATCATACCAGAGCAGGGTGGGTCCTAACCCCAACCCCTCCTGAGTGGTATTTTATAAAGGGAGAGGACAGACATGGAGACAGAGTCACACGCCGAGGACACCAGGTGAAGATGCACGTACCAGCAGCAAAAGCACACCACAGATGGCCCGCAGCCGTGAGAAGCTAGGGGAGAGGCATGGAACCCTTCCTCTCTCAGCCTCAGAAGGAATCAACACGGCCGACACCCTGATTTGGACTTCCAGCCTCCAGAACTGTGAGACAATACATTTCCATTCTTTAAAGCCACCCACTTTGTGGTATTTTTTTTTACAGCCGCCCGAGGACACAAAGACACTCCTATCTCCAATCCCTACCTGATTTTTCTCTAGGGCACTCATCAGTGTCCAAACATGATGTTTTGCCTGTTTGCCCCACCAGAATGTCATCACCATAAGCGCAGATCATGGCTGTACTTGTGGGTTTAATGGATGATAGAGACCCTGTTGGGTGAACTAGGTGCAATCACTGGGTAAGGAGCTCGCTCCGGCACCCCACTCTCCATGCTCCCCACCTCAGATCTCTGCAAAACCACCTGGGCCTTTGGACCTGTGCGAGCACAGGTGAGCCCAGGGACAGTAGGACCACAAATTTCTGCTGTCAACCATCATTTACAAAAACTGTCATTGTTCCCTGTAATGTGGGTATAATTGAAATGTCACTTATTTATTTCCATTATCTTGCACTTCCTGCTCCATGTTCCAGGTGAAGTTTCTTGGTCACCAGCCTTTTTCATTCCTTTTGTCCTGGTAGCCCAAACAGTTACAGTGGATCTTCTAGTGGATTTAGGAAATACTAGCTGCCTCTTCTCCCAGGAATGGGACACAGAGTACCTCCCAGAAGTGTTTTGTCCTCTGACCACCGTGTTTCTGAAGTTTTTCAGTCAATAAGCCCTGATGTAGCATAATGTACACAATGTTGTTGTTGTTGTTAGGTGCCGTAGAGTCAATTCCTACTCAAAGAGCCCTGGTGGTGCAACCAGTTAGGTGCTCGGCTGTGAACCAGCACCTCGGTTCGAGTCCACCTGGTGGCTCCATGGGAGAAAGACCTAGTGATCTGCTTCTGTAAAGATTACAGCTAAAAAAAACCGTATGGGGCAGTTGTGCTCCATCACACGGGCCACTATGAATTTAAACAATGACAAAATGTAAACACAGGCTCATTTTTCAGTTTCTGATGTTTGTGACAGGGCTCTGACTAAGAACCAGGCATAAGGTGCAAGACGGAATTCAGAGACGCTTTAAGATTGCAGCATCATTAATAGGTAAGTTTGAATGTATCTCACTTTCACCATAATTCTCCAAACATCCTGAGGCTCTTAGAACTGTGCCTGTCAGTTGACAATAGTGATCGATCATCAACAGGACTTTGTGCCTTCTCATTCAACCAATGAGAAAAGTCCTGTGTTCTTAGCAGGTTCATGAAGGGTCACGCTGTGAAAGTGAAGAAGAAGGGGACAGAAGTCAGTCTCATGGTTCCCAGACCTACATTCTAGGTACACTTGCCAGTTGTGATGGAGTCAACTCTGACTTGTGGTGACTCCATGTATAAGAGTAGGACTGTGCTCCACAGGGTTTTCAATGGCTGATTTTTTGGAAGAAGATCGCCAGGCCTTTCTTCCCAAGAGCCTCTGGGTAGACTCCAACCTCCAACCTTTCAGTGAGCAGCTGAGCGTGTTAACCATTTGCACTACCCAGGGACTCCACATTTTAGGTACAGCAAATGCTTATTTGAATTGCTTGTTCATGTTTATTTGTCTCTGCTCCTGATTGTAATACTGATGGGAAAGAAAATATTACAGAAATCACAATTATGGAGTTGATCGTGGCCATCCAATGAAACCACTCACATCTGCAGGAGAATTTTAGCATTATTAAATCAGAGAAGTCTAGGAACTCAGATAAGGGATTAATGAAGACTAGAAACCATAGCCCATTTCAGGGATCAGCAAACTTATTCTGAATAGGACCAGATAATAAATATTTCAGGCCGTGCAGGCCACAGGTCTCTGTCGTACCTGCTCAGCACTGCCTTTGTAGAGCAAACGAAGACAGATGATGCATGAATAGACGGGTGTGGCTGCGTTCCAGCAAAACGTTAAACAAATCCAGGCTGTGGGCCAGACTTTGCCCATTGGCTATAGTTTGCCAACCCATAATAATAATAATAAATCCAATGCTATCAAGTCAATTCCTACTCATAGTGACCCTATAGGACATAGTAGAACTGCCCCATAGGGTTTTCAAGGAGCAGCTGGTAGATTTGAACTGCCAACCTTTTTGTTAGCAGCCGAGCTCTTAACTACTTTGAACCCATACTACAGTCACTGAAAATTTTTTTACAGATTCAAATACGAAAGTCACCTTAAGGATGAAAACACTAATTTTTTTTCAAACGTATATTATCTATTTAAGAAATTATTCTTGAGCACCGAATATGTTGGGTGTCAGGGCTACAAACATAAAGACAAGGTTCCTCTGCTCAAGTTGTTCGCAAACTGGCCGATAGAGTTTGATAAATCCTCCAGTAGCAGTTGTACTGGGTCAAGGTTTGGCACGGGGTCGGATCGGGTCATTTCACTGAGGCAGGTTGCAAAAGAATGAGTGCAAGTGTGTCAAGGGGCCGTTGTTATTATTTGCCATTATTACTTGTTATTATTTGTAGATTTTGACTCATGGCAACCCCATGCGTATAGAGTAGAACTGCTCCATAAGGTTTTTAAGGCTGTGGACTTTTGGAAGCAGATTGCCAGGCATGTTTTCTGAGGTAACTTTGGGTAGGTTACAACCACTAACCTTTTGTTGAAGCAAGTAGTCAAGTGCTTAACCATTGTGCCACCCAGGGACTCCTGTTTGGGGGCCAGTATTAGGGAAAGAACACTGCATGCCTAGCAGCATCTGAGGGCACAGTGGGCTCCATATGGGTGGGTTCGGGTTGGAAGAAGTTGAGGAGATGAGGCAGAAGAAGCAGGTGTGAAACAGATCCTGGAGGATGTTACACGCCATATGTGGAAGTTTAAGCTTTATCTGTGGGTGAAGGCAAGCCACTGAGGGAACTTAAAAGGGGAAGGGGCATGACCAAATCTACCTTTTAGAAAGGTCATTTTACAGGGAAGGGATTACGGGTTAGTGAGACTAGAGAAGGCAGCTCATTGTAAAGCTTTCACTGGAGTTGAGGTGGATGAGCTGGGAGCCAGAACCAAGGTAGGGACAATGACTATGGAGAAGAAGGTAAGAATTTACTACAAGTAGTCCTCGACTTACAACAGGGTTCTGTTCCCATGACTCCATCGTAAGTCGGTTGAATACCTCATTTTTTTGTTTGTTTTCATTATTATTGCCTTTTATTATCAGTATGTTTGTCTTTGGGGGTTGGAAACGTTACATATAAACTTACAGATGTATTTTACTACATGCATGCATACATAAAAAAACACACAAATCGTAAAAAGTTACTCTGGTCTTTTGCAGCAGATTTGCTTTTTAACACTTTAAAAAGGTCTTTTACAGCAGATCTGCCCAATGTAATATGTCATTTCATTTCTTGACTGCTGTTTCCATGGGCATTGATTGTGGATCCAAGTAAAATGAAATCCTTGACAACTTCAATCTTCTTTTCATTTTATGATGATGTTGGTTATTGATACAGTTGTGAGGATTTTTTTTTTCATTATTTTGAGGTATAATCCATACCAAAGGCCATGGTCTTTTATCTTCATTAGTAAGTGCTTCAAGTCCTCTTCACTTTCAGTAAGCAAGGTTGTGTCATCTGCATAACGCAGGTTGTTAATGAGTCTTCCTCCAATCCTGATGCCCCGTTCTTCTTCATGTAGTCCAGCTTCTCGAATGATTTGCTCAGCATAAAGATCGAATAAATATGGTGAAAGGATACAACCCTGACACACACCTTATCTGATTTTAAACCACTCAGTATTCCCTTGTTCTGTTTAAACAACTGCCCATTGGTCTGTGTACAGGTTCCTAATGAGCACAATTACTTAACAGTGAATTACGTGGTGTATGAATTATAAACCGTAAAAACAGAGAGAGAGAGAAAGTGAATGTGGGAGGTGGAGGATTAGCTAGAGCAAATGTGATCTTCACCTTTTAAGGGACTTGGTGAGAAAGAGAGAGAAAGACTGAGGTAAGCTGTGTGTTTGTAGACAGGGAAAGCAGTCAGTAAACAGAGGAGGGGTTGAAAACAAAGAGCGACTGAATGTTCTAGAAAAGAACAGACATGACCAGCACAATCAGGAAGAAGGCTGGCCAGGCTGCCTCAAATATGTGTCCTTTGAAACTGCTGGCTCCTGCTCCTTCTAGGAAGAGCGGTTTGTCTTTTGAGAGAGACCAGCCCTGCTGTGAAGCCTGAGCAGATGGTGGCGGAGAAAGTGCCTGAGGCAGGACCTGCCCAAAAGGGACCTCCTACTGACAGGTGGAGGGGGAAGGGCGGCCAACAGCTGCCACGGATCTGAATAGAATAGGGAGCCCCTTAATTCCAGCTTCCCTGGGGGTCCCTCCTCCTCTCCTTCCCTCCCCCTCCTCCCCACCCAGGAGCCAGAAATCAGAGCTGTGGAGCTGGGCTCTGGGGGCCCAGGTTTTAGCCCAGTCCCACAGAAAACCAGCCATGGGAGGTAAATACTAAACAGATGTCCACATGCTGGAAGAACAATCAGCAAATCGTGAGCTGCGGCTTATGTATGTTTCTAGCCTCAAGATAACTAGTCAAATGTGGTCTTTTGTCTTCATCAGGCATGTAGAAATAGCACTTGGTTTTGGCTTCCTGCTGTAAAAATGAAGCAGTTTTCATTTTTACAGTGCTTAAATAATTACCTTTAAAGTACTGACCTAACAATAATTTCTAATAACATATATGCAAAAGAAATAGAAATCTTGAGTATCCTAATACCCTTTCCTATAATCAGCTGGTATTCAGAGTACAAACTGGGTAACACCTACCGGGTTGAACTTGGAACATTGGGTCATTTACCCATTAGGCACTCAGTAAATATGCTTTGACTTTAATTAAGTATATTTGAGAAGAAAACACATAATCCAGAAATATTTTCTAATGTTCTGTGGTTAGGAGTCTGGAGTTTTTTACTTTAATAAGGCAACCTCTGAATTTTGCCTACACTCGTACCTTTACCAATGAATGGATGTAAATTCGGAAAGGACTTACCCAACTGCAGGAAAAAAGACTTGATTCAGGACTGACTGTAAGATCAATGGCATGAATTTTTCAAACCACTTTTAATGAGTCGGGAAACAAAGAATTCATAAGGAATTGAGCTAATAAATTATTTCTGCTTCCACGATCTCACTAGCTTACACCCCCTAGATAAAAGACAGAGTTCATACCAAGAGTCGTGACAGGTATGTTTGGAAAGAGGAGAGATGAGCAGTAAAGAGACAACCAGGCAGGTGTTGGGATGTCTGGATGTGCGGCATTAAAGTGCCTGAAGAAGGGAGGCAAGGGGTTGGGGAGCAAGTGAGGATGGGCTGTTGGGCATCTACAGATCACCAATGTCCCAGATCCTTTATCTACGTGTCCTCATGCAAACCTCATGTACACGCCATTATTGTTATTCCCCCTTCATCGGTGAGGAGACGTGATTTCATAGAGATAAGTAGTTTACCCCAGGTTATCCTATGTGGAAGGTAGTTGGGGGAAAAAAAATGACAGACCTTGGAAACCACATAGACGTGGGTGACAGATGATCCCTGAGTTCTGAGTATAAACAACACTGACAAAAACCAGACATGGGAGGAGCCAAGACAGCACCTCATCCCCTCACTGAACGCAAGCCAAACTCCCCCACAGAGTATTTCTCGTTCTGTGAGACTGAGATGAGTTGACACAATAACCACCGCCATGGACTCAGATATGCCAATGACTGAGGATGGCTCAGGCAAGGTTTCATTCCATTATACATAAGGTTGCCGTTTATACATAAGGTCGCCGTGAGTCAGAGGTGACTGGACAGCAACTAACAACGAGATTGACCCCAAGTGCCCTTCTAGGAAAACTCCCCACATACTTGGGCCCAAGCAATTGGCCCTTTGCCATGGGGGCTGTCTGTGTGTTGTAGGATATTAAGCAGCATCCCTGGCCTCTACCCACTAGGTGCCAAGTAGCATTCCCCCTTTGTTGTGACAACCAAAGCTGTCTTCAGATGGTGTCAGATGTCCCCTGGGGGGCAACAGTACCCACCCCCTTGAGAACCAACGCCCGAACATATTTCTATAATATCCTATGTTTAGATAATGTTTTCCAGTTTCATGGAAAAATCTTTCTTTCAAATCCCCCATATGCCGACACCAGGATAGTTTTTGACCTAAATTTACTGGCTGCAGGCGGTTCTCCTGTCTGGCTAAGATCACCCAGTAATAGCATGGAATTCCTGTGGGAAGTTGTTCTCTGGGGTGAGCATTTTTGGAGGAAGTCCAGGTTTATTCTGGTAGCGAATTGTGAACTGCCCTTTATGCACAGGGAGGTAGCCCCTGAGCAGAGGTAAAGCATATGATTAAGGCAATTCAGTTAAATCCTTTACTCCACATGCTGTATTTTGTGGATAAATAAGGGCTGTCCTTGAGGATTCAAGGACTCATTCCGGTACCTGTCAAGAACCTGGAATTCACTGAAAATAAACAAAACAGCCAACCCTGGGTTTCTGCTTTTCCCAACAAAGTTTTCCGTTTCTCACCCAGAACAACTAGATGGTGCCTGGGCCCAGAAGCAAAGAGGAGCAGGCAGGAAGTGACAGGAAAACTGGATGAATGGAAACAGGGAACCTGGGGTGGAGAAGGGGAGAGTGTTGACATATCGCAGGGTTGGCAACCAAAGTCACAAAACAATTTGTGATTAACTCTTTAATGAGAAACTAATTTGCTCTGTAAACTTTCACCTAAAGCACAATATTCACACACAAAAAAAGAGCTTTCTGTTTCTCGACCTTGTCAAAGCTTAAAAAAAAAAAACTAGTGTGTCAAAGCTTAGCTGGGAAATTTCTAATAAAATTAAGATTTTCTGCAAATTAGGAAAAGACTGTGCACATTACTTGTGTAATTAAAAATACACTGCCACTACATACCTATCTGAGTGGCTGAAATAAAAATAACGAGAGAGGTAGGGAGGCAGAAAGGGAAATTCACTGTCAACGGGGCACTGAGTTTCTATTAAGGGTGATGGAATGTTTGGAAATGAATGGGGGTAGTGGTTTCACATCAGGATGAATGTAATTAATCTCACTGAAACGTACATCTAAAAAATGTCGGCATGGTAAATGTTTTGTTACATGTATTTTTATGACAATAAAAATAATAACAGCAACACAAAGAAAACAAAAATCCTCACAACCGGACCCATAAGCAACATCATGATAAGTGGGGAAAAGACTGAAATTGTCTAGAGTTTCATTTTACTTGGATCCACTGTCAACACCCATGGAAGCAGCAGTCTAGAAAACAAGATGCATTACACTGGGCAAATCAACTGCCAGAGATCTCTTTGAAGTGTTGAAAAGCAAAGATATACCTTGAGGACTAAGGTGTGCCTGACCCAAGCCATGGTGTTTTTAATTGCCTCATATGCATGTGAAAGCTGGACGATGAATAAGGAAGACCAAAGAAAAATTAACGCCTTTGAACTGTGGTGTTGGAGAAGAATATTGAATATACCATGGACTGCCAAAAGAAGGAACAAATTTGTCTTGGAAGAAGTACAACCAGAATACTCCTTAGAAGCACAGACAGTGAGACTGTATCTCACATACTTTGGACATGTTGTCAGGAGGGATCAATCCCTGGAGAAGGATATCATGCTTGGTAAAGTAGAGGGTCAGTGCAAAAGAGGAAGACCCTTAATGAGATGGATTGACACAGTGGCTACAACAATGGGCTTAAGCATAACAATGATTGTGAGGATGGCACAGGACCGGGCAGTGTTTCATTCTGTTGTGCACAGGGTCGCTATGAGTCAGAACCAACTCAAGGACACCTAACAACAACAAGTGCTGGATGGATATGGAGAAGCTGGATCACTCATGCATTGCTGGTGAGAATGTAAACTCATACAGCCACTCCAGAAACAGTTCAGCACTTTCTTTAAAAACAGCATTTTCAATTACTATGCAACCCAACAATTGCACGGCTGTACATTTAACTCAGAAGAATAAAAACTTAGCTCACATGCACCCGCACACAAAAAATATGCTGCCAGATATTTCAGTATTTCTGTATATTGAACCACTTTCCCGTGTACAAATGATGTCTCAGGTATGAAACTCATCCACATAACCTTGTATCCTACATTATTTGCACAATACCAACTGGATTACAGTTTCTATTATTTAAAAGTGCCTCTCATTTTACATACTTGGCAGATCCCTACAGAACTGAAGTTCTTATTGTCAGTACCCCTTCTTAGCTAACTTGTCGTGCATTCCATTTTGAATGTTGAAATAAAACTTCAGCTTCCTGAAGTAAGCAATGATTCTTTAGAAGAATTTACTAAGATTTGTAAAGAATTTACACTTACCCAAAAAGAGTCTGGAAACCCTGGTGGCATAATAGTTAAGTGCTACGGATGCTAACCAAAAAAATGGTCAGCAGTTCGAATCCACCAGGTGTTCCCTGAAAACTCTGTGGGACAGTTCTACTCTGTCCTATAAGGTCACTAGGAGTCAGAACCAACTCGATGGCAATGTGCTTGTTTTTTTTTTTAAGGAGGCCTAGCCTTTGGTCTGTGTCCTTGCCTTCTGGGAAGTAATCTCTAAACCCTTGGAATGCCATACCTGATGAGAAGTCTTTGTTTGCTGGGGAGTCTTGGGTCACACTGGACAGCCCAATAATGTGATTTAAGAGGAGGGCTACCCCCACCAGAAAGATGAACCATGTTCTTTAGGGTGGGAACTTAGGCAATCAATCAGTCAATCGTTCATGCCTACATAATATTGTAGCCCTACATAAAACAGAATGAAGCATTGCCCAGCCTGTGCCATCCCCACAATCGTTGCTGTGTTTGAGCCCATTGTTGCAGCAACTGTGTCAACCTATCTTGTTGAAGGTCTTCCTCTTTTTCACTGACCCTCTGCTTTTCCAAGCATGATGTCCTTCTGCAGGGACTTGTCCCTCCTGATAACATGTGCAAAGTACATGAGGTGAAAGTCTTTACATCTTTGCTTCTAAGGAGCACTCTGATTGTACTTCTTCCAAGACAGATTTTTTCATTCTTCTGACATGGTGTATTCAATGTTCTTCACCAACCCCATAATTCAAATAAGTCATAATACATAACAGAGTCCCATAATACGTGATTCATAATACCAATTGTCGTCGAGTTGCTTCTGACTCATAGCACTCCTGTAGGACAGAGTCGAACTGCTCCATAGGGCTTCCAAGGCTATAATCTTTACAAAAGCAGACTGCCATATCTTTCCCCCACAAAGCGGCCAATGGGTTCAAACTTCCAACCTTTCGGTTAGCAACCAAGTGCTTAACTACTGTGTCATCAGGGCTCCTCAGTATAATAAGAGTTCTAATAACAACTCTGAACAAGGCTCGGCAAGCTTCCCTGGTTGGGAAGTACTCCATGCATGTTGTCACACATCAATTATTGGATAGTGCCACATCCTGACTCCGTGGGGAAAAGATAATAGAAGCTCCACATTTGGTACTTCCTGGACTCCACTCTACATGTGTCTTCCTTTGGCTAATTTGAGTCTGTATCCTTTCCCTGCCTAAACTGTAATACTGAGCATAACAGCTTTCACTGACCCTGAGCCCTTGCAAATCACCAAACCTAAGAGTAGTCTCATATGTTGGTATCAGAAGTGAGGAAGGTCTTGTGTGGACTATTTCTTCTAACTTTGTAGTTGGCTAAACTCTCATGGGACCTAAGCCAAAACTTGGTTTACTAGATTTTTTTTAGTTGGTGTATTAGTTTCCTAGGCTGCTGTAACAAAGTACCACAAACTGGGTGGCTTTAAACGATAAAAATGTATTATCTCGGGGCGGAGCCAAGGTGGCAGAATAGACAGACGCTTCCGTGGAGCCCTCTTTACAACAAAGACCTGAAAAAACAAGTGAAATGAGTATATTTGTGACAAGCTGGGAGCCCTGAGCATCAAAGTCAACCTTAAACAACGAACTGAGGGACAGCAGGAGGAAGAGGCTGTTCAGAAGTGGAGAGGAGTTGCCGGACCTGAATCCCGGGGAGCCCTCAGGCACCATTCCCGGAGCGGTGGCAGCAGTGGGCTGGTACTAGCATTTGGCAGCAGTTTCCCCAGGAAGAAGCAGCCAGCTGCACAGCCTGCTCACACCTCCGGAACCTGAGGAGAACAGCATGCTCTCAGCAAAAGCAAAGTACTTGCGTATATTTTACTGCGCCCCCTCCCCCACCCCCAAGCCAGCTTCAGCAGCTGAGTCCCTGGGCCTGAGATAGACCCTGGTGAGCACCTAGAGCCATCCTCCTGGCCTTGGGGAAGGAAAAAATTTTCAAATGGGTGGAAAAGATAATTTGCTAGCTCCATTAACTGGGGAGCTCAGGACAGAAGCAGCTCCTGTCCAGGCATAAACAGTCCGTGGACCTTGAGCACCTTTCCCTTCTGCATGGACCCATGTGGGCCTATTTCGGGAGAATAGGCCCTTGTTGTCAAACTCCAACCATTTCAGCTGTGCGGTGGAGAGCTGGTTGTTTGACGTTTCTCATTGCTTTGCCTATTAAACAAGGTTCTCGCCCATCCACATCAGAGACCTAAGGACTGGTAGTACCACTCAAGCCACCCAGCCACCCGTGACGGGGTCCAAAGATAACTGGTACCTCCCAGTCCTTACAACCAAAAACTTTGGGCGCCCATCATCCCTCTGCAGAACCCACCCACCAGCACGCTCCAGGGAACAGAGACACATTTTCCTCAGAGATACCTGGGGGTCGGTTCTCAGCCCCCTGCCTTGTTCAGAGCATGACCCCCTGCTGCAATCAGATACCGGTATATATGCCAATCACCCCTGCCCCTCTAAGACTGTAGGACAGAGCCTGTACCACACACTTGTTATCAGCTACATGGAAACCTGAGCTGAATTCATACAAGAAAACTGAATGGACTCCTAGACCGATATACCTGATAACAGCTCTAGCCAGCTGGGGACAGGACACCAGAGCTCCAAAGGCAAAAATAATCAAGCTAGCTCACTCAAGCAACCCATAGGGGTATACCAAAACAAAACAAAGCCAGCAGCCACAACACAGTAAGCAAGCATAAACTAATACAATAACTTATAGATGGCTTGGAGACAACAGTCAATATCAAGTCACATAAAGAAACAGACCATGATCACCTCAACAGGCTCTCAAAACAAAGATCCAGGGATCTTCTAGATGAAAGTGCATTCCTGGAATTACCAGATGCAGAATACAAAAGTTGAATATACAGAACCCTTCAAGACATCAGGAAGGAAATGAGGCAATACGCAGAACAAGCCAAGGAACACACAGATAAAGCAACTGAAGAACTCAGAAAGATTATTCAGGAACATAATGAAAAGTTTAATAAGCTGGAAAAATCCATAGACAGACAGCAATCAAATTCAGAAGATTAACACTAAAATTACAGAATTAGATAACTCAACAGAAAGTCAGAGGAGCAGAACTGAGCAAGTAGAAGCTAAAATTTCTGAACTTGAAGATAAATCACTTGGCACTAATATATTTGAAGAAAAATCACATGAAAGAAATTAAAAATAATGAAGAGACCTGAAGAATCATGTGGGACTCTATCAAGAGAAATAACCTATGAGTGATTGGAGTACCAGAACAGGGAGGGATAACAGAAAATACAGAGAAAATTGTTGAAAATTTGTTGGCAGAAAACTTCCCTGATATTGTGAAAGATGAGAAGATGTCTATCCAAGATGCTCATCGAATGCCACATAAGGTAGATATTAAAAGAAAGCCACCAAGACATATTATAATCAAGCTTGCCAAAACCAAATATAAAGAGAGAATTACATTAGCAGAGAGGGATAAACGAAAAGTCACCTACAAAGGAGAGCCAATAAGAATAAGCTTGGACTACTCGGCAGAAACCATGCAGGCAAGAAAGCAATGGGATGACATATTTAAAAAATTGAAGGAAAAAAATTGCCTGTCAAGAATCATACATATATCCATCAAAACTGTCTCTTAAATATGAAGGCGAAATTAAGACATTTCCAGGTAAACACAAGTTGAGGGAATTCGTAAAAAGCAAATCAAAACTACAAGAAATATTAAAGGGAGTTCTTTGGTTAGAAAATCAATAATATCAGGTATCGACCCAAGACTAGAACACTGGGCAGAACAACCAGAAGTCAACCCAGACAGGGAAATCCAAAAAAACAAAGCAAGATTAAAAAGGAAAAAAAAAAGCCCAACACAGGGTAACGGTGATGTTATTATATAAAAGAAGACAACATTAAAATAATAAAGGACTAAGAAATGTAATCATACACCTTCCATATGGAAAGGAAGATACGGTGATACAAAGAAATAAAAGTTAGTTTTAAATTTAGAAAAATAAGGGTAAATAATAAGGTAACCACAAAGGAGACAAACTATCCTACTCATCAAAATAAAATACAAGGGAAAAATACAGACTCAGCAGAAAGAAAATCAACAACAACAAATATGAGGAAAGGACAATATATAAAGAAAATCTACTCAGTACATAAAATCAAGTGGGGGAAAAGAAACAGTCAACACACAAAAAAAGACATCAAAATTATAGCACAAAATTCATACTTCTCCATAATTACCCTGAATGTAAATGGACTAAATGCACCAATAAAGAAACAGAGTGGCAGAGTTGATTAAAAAACAAGATCCATCTATATGCTGCCTACAAGAGACACAACTTAGAGACACAAACAAAAACTCAAAGGATGGAAAAAAATATATCAAGCAAACAACAATCAAAAAAGAGCAGGAGTGGCAATATTAATTTCTGACAAAATGGACTTTAAAGTTAAATCCACCACAAAGGATAAAGAAGGACACTATATAATGATTAAAGGACAATGTACCAGGAAGATATAACCATATTAAATATTTTTGCACCCAATGACAGGGCTGCAAGGTACATAAAACAAACTCTAGCAGCATTGAAAAGGGAGATAGACAGCTCCACAATAATAGTAGGAGACTTCAACACACCACTTTCGGTGAAGGACAGGGCATCCAGAAAAAAGCACAATAAAGACATGGAAGATCTAAATGCCGCAATCAACCAATTTGACCTCGTAGACATATTCAGAACACTCCACCCAACAGCAACCAACCATACTTTCTTTTCTAGTGCACGTGGAACATTCTCTAGAATAGACCACATATTAGGACATAAAGCAAGCCTTAGCAGAATCCAAAACACTGAAATATTACAAAGCATCTTCTCTGACTATAAGGCCATAAAAGTAGAAATCAATAACAGGAAAAGCAGGAAAAAAAATCAAACACTTGAAAACTGAACAATACCCACCTCAAAAAAGACTGGATTATAGAAGACATTAAGGATGGAATAAATAAATTCAGAGAATCCAATGAGAATGAAAACACTTCCTATCACAACCTTTGGGGCACAGCAAAAGTGGTGCTCAGAGGCCAATTTATATCAATAAATGCACACCCCCAAAAAGAAGAAAGGGCCAAAATCAAAGAATTATCCTTACGACTTGAACAAATAGAAAGAGAGCAACAAAAGAAACCCACAGGGACCAGAAGAAAATAAATAATAAAAATTAGAGCTAAACTAAATGAAATAGAAAAACAATTGAAAGAATTAACAAGAACAAAAGCTGGTTTTTTGAAAAAATCAACAAAATTGATAAGCCACTGGCCAAACTGACAAAAGAAAAACAGGAGAGGAAGCAAATAACCCAAATAAGAAATGAGAGGGGTGCTATTACAACAGACCCAAGTGAAATTAAAAGAATCATATCAGATTACTCTGAAAAACTATACTCAAACAAATTTGAAAACCTAGAAGAAATGGATGAATTCCTAGAAACACACTGCCAACCTAAACTAACACAAACAGAGGTAGAACAACTAAATAGACCCATAACAAAAGAAGAGATTGAAAATGTAATCAAAAAACTCCCAACAAAAAAAAAAAAAAGCCCTGGTCCAGACGGCTTCACTGCAGAGTTCTACCAAACTTTCAGAGAAGAGTTAACACCACTACTACTAACGGTATTTCAGAGCATAGAAAAGGACGGAATACTACCAAACTCATTCTATGAAGCCACCATATCCCTGGTACCAAAACCAGGTAAAGACACCACAAGAAAAGAAAATTATAGACCTATATCTCTCATGAACGTAGTTGCAAAAATTCTCAACAAAATTCTAGCCAATAGAATTCAACAACATATGAAAAAAATAATTCACCATGACCAAGTGGGATTCATACCAGGTATGCAGGGATGGTTCAACATTAGAAAAACAATGTAAACCACCACATAAATAAAACAAAAGAATCACATGATTTTATCAATTGATGCAGAAAAGGCATTCGACAAAGTTCAACACTCATTCATGATAAAAACTCTCAGCAAAATAGGAATAGAAGGAAAATTCCTCAACATAATAAAGGGCTTTATTATACAAAGCCAACAGCCAAGGTCACCCTAAATGGAAAGAGCCTGAAAACATTCCCATTGAGATTGGGAACCAGACAAGGATGTCCTTTATCACCACTCTTATTCAACATTGTGCTAGAAGTTCTAGCCAGAGCAGTTGGCTAGATAAAGAAATAAAGGGCATCCAGATTGGCAAGGAAGAAGTAAAAGTATCTCTATTTGCAGATGACATGATCTGATACACAGAAAACCCTAAGAAATCCTCCAGAAAACTACTGAAACTAATAGAAGAGTTCAGCAGAGTATAGGGATACAAGATAAATATACAAAAATCAGTTGGATTCCTCTACACCAACAAAAAGAACATCAAAGAGGAAACCACCAAATCGATGCCATTTACAGTAGCCCCCAAGAAGATAAAATACTTAGGAATAAATCTTACCAGAGGTGTAAAAGACTTACACAAAGAAAACTACAGTACACTTCTGCAAGAAACCAAAAGAGACTTACATAAGTGGAAGAACATACCTTGCTCGTGGATAGGAAGACTTAACATTATAAAAATATCTATTCTACCAAAAGTGATCTATACATTTAATACAATTCTGATCCAAATCCCAAGGACATTCTTTAATGAGATGGAGAAACAAATCACCAATTTCATATGGAAGGGAAAGAGGCCCTGGATAAATAAGGCATTACTGAAAAAGAAGAATAAAGTGGGAGGCCTTACTTTACCCAATTTTAGAACATATTATACCACTACAGTAGGCAAAACAGCCTGGTACTGGTACAACAACAGATACATGGACCAATGGAACAGAATTGAGAATCCAGACATAAATCCATCCACATATGAGCAGCTGATATTTGACAAAGGCCCCAAAACAGTTAAATGGGGCAAAGGCTGTCTTTTTAAAAAATGGTGCTGGCATAACTGGATATCCATCTGCAAAAAAAAGTGAAAACAAGACCCATACCTCACTCCATGCACAAAAACTAACTCAAAATGGATCAAAGACCTAAATATAAAATCTGAAACGATAAGGATCATGGAAGCAAAGCTAGGGACAACGTTAGGAGCCCTAATACAAGGCATAAACAGTATACAAAACATTATAAAGAATGTAGGGAAAAACTAGACAACTGGGAGCTCCTAAAAATCAAACACCTATGCTCATCCAAAGACTTCACCAAAAGAGTAAAAAGACTATATACAGACTGGGAAAATTTTTTAGCTATATTTCTGATTAGTGCCTGATCTCTAAAATCTACATGATACTGCAAAAACTCAACTGCAGAAAGACAAATAACCCAATTAAAAAATGGGCAAAATATATGAATAGAACACTTAACTAAAGAAGACATTCAGGTAGCTAACAGATATATGAGGAAATGTTCACGACCATTGGCCATTAGAGAAATGCAGATCAAAACTACAATGAGATTTCATCTCATTCCAACAAGGCTGGCATTAATCCAAAAAACACCAAAGAGTAAATGTTGGAGAGGCCGTGGAGAGATTGGAACACTTATACACTGCTGGTGGGAATGTAAAATTGTACAACCACTTTGGAAATCAATTTGGTGCTTCCTTAAAAAGCTAGAAATAGAACTACCATACAATCCAGCAGTCCCACTCCTTGGAATATGTCCTAGAGAAATAAGAGCCTTTACATGAACAGATATATGTAAAAAAAATGTTTATTGCAGCACTTTTTACAATAGCAAAAAGATGGAACCAACCAAGCTGCCCATCAACGGATGAATGGATAAATAAATTATGGTATATTCACACAATGGAATACTACACATCGATAAAGAACAGTGAGGAATCTGTGAAACATTTCATAGCATGGAGGAACCTGGAAGGCATCATGCTGAGTGAAATTAGTCAGTTGCAAAAGGACAAATATTGTATAAGATCACTATTATTAGAACTTGAGAAATAGTTTAAACTGAGAAGAAAATGTTCTTTCGTGGTTACGAGAGCGGGGAGGGAGGGAGGGTTGGAGAGGGGCATTCACTAATTAGATAGTAGATAAGAACTACTTTAGGTGAAGGGAAAGACAGCACACAATACAGGTGGGTGGTCAGCACAATTGACTAAACGAAAAGCAAAGAAGTTTCCTGAATAAACTGAATGCTTCGAAGGCCAGCATAGCAGGGGCAGGGGTCTGGGGACCATGGCTTCAGGGGACATCTAAGTCAATTGGCATAACAAAATCTATTAAGAAAACATTCTGCATCCCACTTTGAAGAGTGGTGTCTGGGTTTTTAAACGCTAGCAAGCAGCCATGTAAAAAAAAAAAAAAAAAAGTCTCAACCCACCTGGATCAAAGGAGAATGAAGAACACCAAGGGCACAAGGCAATTAGGAGCCCAAGAGACAGAAAGGGCCACATGAACCAGCAACTACATCATCCTGAGACCAGAAGAACTAGATGGTGCCCGGCTACAACCGATGACTGCCCTGATGGGGAACACAACAGAGAACCTCTGAGGGAGCAGGAGAGCAGTGGCCCCCAGACCTTCTGTTGGCCCAGGACAGGGACCATTCCCGAAGCCAACTCTTCAGACATGGATTGGACTGGACAATGTGTTGGAGAGGGATGCTGGTGAGGAGTGAGCTTCTTGGATCAGGTGGACACTTGAGACTATGTTGGCATCTCCTGCCTGGAAGGGAGATGAGAGGGTGGAGGGGGTTAGAAGCTGGCGAAATGGACATGAAAAGAGAGAGTGGAGGGAGAGAGCAGGCTGTCTCATTAGGCGGAGAGTAAATGGGAGTGTGTAGCAAGGTGTATATGGGTTTTTGTGTGAGACTGACTTGACTTGTAAACTTTCACTTAAAGCACAACAAAAATTATTTTTTAAAAAATGTATTATCTCACTGTTGTGAAGGCCAGAAGTGCAGATCATCGTGTTGGCTGGGCCAGACTCCCTACGAAGTCTCTAGGGGAAGGTCCTTCCTTATCTCTTCCAATTCCTGGCAGCCCCAGGTGTTCTTTGGCTTATGGATACACCTTCACATGACTGTCCTTGCTCTGTCTGTCTATATCTCTTTTATAATAAGCACACCACTCAGAATGGGTTAAGACCCACTCTACTTCAGTATGACCTCGGGTTTACGGTTAACATCTTCAAAGACCTTATTTCCAAACAAGGTCATGTTCATAAGTACCAGGGGTTAGGATTTCAACATGTACTTGCAGGGAACACAATTCAAACCATAACATTTGGTAACCAGGAGATGATTAAACCAAAAAAAAACCCAAACCTGTTGCCACTGAGCTGATTCTGACTCACAGAGGCCCTACAGGAGAGAGTAGAACTGCCCCGCAAGGTTTCCAAGGAGCAGCTGCTGGATTTGAACTACCAACCTTTTGGTTAGTAGCCAAACTCTTAACCACTGCACCACCAGGGCTCCAGGTGACAGCGGAATTTTACCATGTGTGTTTTTAACTGGCAAAAAAAATCAACTATTTACCTGGTGGTGCAATGATTAAAGTGCTTGGCTGCTCACCAAAGGGTCAGCTGTTCAAAGCCACTAGCAGCTCCGTGAGAGAAAAGACCTGGCCATCAGCTGCTGTAAAGTTTAGAACAGCCTAGAGAGCCCTGTGCGGCAGTGCTACTCCGTCACATGGGTTCCCTGTGAGTCAGAATCAGGTCCACGGCACCTAAGAACAACAAGAAACATGAGAAGAAAAGATAAAAAAGTAAATAACGCTGGCGACTCCGTCGGCCCGGCACTTAGGCGTGTGTGGGTACAGCAGAGGGAGCTTGCAGCCAGCCATGCAATCTGCCTTTCCCTCACCCTTGCTTCTTGCCTCCAAGAGTACGAGTCTGTCGTATGGATTTTATGCAACACAGCCCTAAATACACAAATCAGCTACTTCTACTGGTTCCCAGCCTGAGAATCAGTGAATTGTTCAGCTCTGAAAGAAAACTTGAACAAATCGGATTTATTGAGAAGTAGTATGACAGTCCCCAAGATGACCATCCCTCCTTAAGAAATTTTCCAGGGTGATATCGTTAGTTGCTGCCGGGTCAGCTCTGACTCATGGTAACTTAATATACAACAGAACGAAACATTGCCCAGTCCTGGGCCATCTTCGTGATCATTGCTGCGCTGGAGTCCGTTGTTGTGGCCGCTATGCCTTCCAACCTCAAGGGCTCACCTTTCAGCCCCATATTGAACAGTATTCTGTTGTGGTCCGGAGGTTTTTCATTGGCTAATTTTCAGAAGTAGATAGCCAGGCCTTTCTTCCTAGTCTGTCTTAGTCCGGAAGCTCCACTGAAACCTGGCTTTTGAAATACCAGTGGCATAGCTTCCAGCATCACAGCAACATGCAACCCACCACACTATGACAAACTGACAGACAGGGGGTGGAAGGGCAATATTAACTACAGAGTATTTTTGCAGTATTCTCTGAGCTGGGAACCTCACAAGGTATAAATAAGCAACAATGCCTTCGTTAGCCCCCTATTTCTGGCCAGACAATGTCACCGTTTGCCTTGATATAAGAGGCCTCTTAGGCTTCTAGCCCAACGGTATACTCGTTCACGTCCATACCCATGTCTGTGTTGGACTTCCCTGAGCTGTCTTTTGACTTTTCCTTCATACATCCATGAGAAATAGATGTATGCTCCACATAAACTTTTTTTTTCGTATTTTCTCTAATGTAACAGCTTGCTACCACAGCCAAGTGATAGATAACATCCCAGTCCCTTTTCTTTTTCTCCTTTTCCTGTCACCTCATCTCTTTGTTCCCTTCTTATTTTCTTCCATCTTTTTTCATCTTAGTTTAACTTCACCTCAGCTCACTGTCTGCTTGGCTCTGTACCGGCGCTGAAGAACCAAACGTGAGCTTGCTATAGGCTGTCGCCCCAGGGGCACAACAACAAGGGCGGTAGATGGAACACACACATCCACGGAATCTAAGGTCCAAGGTAAAACATTCGAGAATTTCCCACTTTTAAAAAGATGATTGCTTGCCAATGGAATGAGTGCTAGCATAAAATTTCCCACCTCATAAACCCTTTCAGGCCCTCACAAAAGTTGGGTATTCTGTCATTTTGACTTGAAATAAATTCTGTGCAATGATATTGACTTTGCTTTTCAAATGTGATATAGAAAGTTGTTCCAGCCAAGAAGTAACATGTAAATTTGCAAGATACAAACATTAAAAGAAAATCCGTTGATTAGAAATACATAAACTATCTTTCCGAGAGAAAAATTATTTTGTTAATAGTACATTCATCGTTGTCATCTGTCAGGCGTTTGAGGAACATGTCTTGAATGAATACGTGAATAAATGAAAAGTAAGTGAAATAGATCTTTTCCTGAATATGAAAATAAATACCTGAATATCTTAGATCCTTTCCTTCTATTCTTGGACCTCACTCCAATTTAGGGGGCCAGAAGAGAAATAAAAGGCCTGGGCTCAGAGACCCGGTTGTCTAGCTATACATGGGTGACAAGACGGAGAAATGTGCCTGCTTCACTTCGAGGAAAGAGGCATTGAGTCCTTTCGTTGCATAATCTATTTGTTTTTAATGGAAAATTTTAAGCAGACCTTTGTTAGTATACCTCCTATTTAAAATAAAAAAAAAAAAAACAACCAGGTCAGAGTTAAAAACACTAATAGCAACCATGTATCAGGGACTTACCACACGCCGGGCACTGTGCTGAGAATTTCACGGCGTAATCCCACTTTCTCTCCTCGGAGCAGCCCCTGAAGTAGCCGGCTCCGTGTGACACAGGAAGGAGCGGACTCCCGGGGAGGCTGGCTTTCTCAAGCTCACCCAGCTGAGCCGTCGCCTACCCCTAGGCCCTGGATTCTGCGATCTGAATTCTCAGCCACTTCCCTCTGCAGCGCTTTGTCCAGGAACCGAAAAAAAAAAACAAACCGCTGCCATCAAGTTGACTCCCGTTCACGGCAGCCCCACGGGTGTCAGAGTAGAACGCTGCTGCGTAGGGTTTTCAAGGCTGCGGCCTTTCGGAAGCAGATCTCCAGACCTTTCTTCTGAGGCACCTTTGGGTGGTTTTGAACTGCCTACCTTTTGGTTAGTAGTCGAGTGTGTCACTGCGCCAGTCGGGGACTCCGCTTGTTCGGGACCACGGTCGGGGAGTCCGCTTGTTCGGGACCACGGTCGGGGACTCCGCTTGTCCGGGACCACGGTCGGGGACTCCGCTTGTCCGGGACCACGGTCGGGGACTCCGCTTGTCCGGGACCACGGTCGGGGACTCCGCTTGTTCGGGACCACGGTCGGGGACTCCGCTTGTCCGGGACCACGGTCGGGGACTCCGCTTGTTCGGGACCACGGTCGGGGACTCCGCTTGTTCGGGACCACGGTCGGGGACTCCGCTTGTTCGGGACCAGGGCTGGTCAGAGTAGAGGCTTTTTCACCCACATCCTTAGCCTCAGGATGGGTCACCACTACCAGCTGGAGAAGAGTTTATTTTACATGGATTAGTCACTATTGTTTATTAATGATTAGTGTTCGTTAAATTCTATCAATCGGCTTTGATTCACGTATTTTAAATGCATCAGAATCGAACATTCTGACTTCCCACGCAGTCTCTGCTTTCATGGGGTGCTAAAGCTAGCACGTGCCATCACTGGGAATCAGGGGTGACTCAGTGAATCTTGACTAAGGATAGTATGTCATTAAGACACAGGCTGACTCTGCCAACACCGTCCCTCCCCCAGTTTTTATCTAAACCCAGAATCCTTCCTTCACAGTGGAAGCAACACAAAGCTCCTTTCATCCAAGTAGCTGGCAGATTTACTGGGTGACATTTTATCGACCAGAGATGGTGATTCTTCTAACTAATGTTTTATCACTTCTCTAAGAAATTTATCATTGCCTTGATAAGATAAAGGGTAGAGTAGCGTAACTTTTAAAATAACCAAAATATGTCCCTAGATTCCACTCTTTTGGCAATAACTCTGCTACCTAAAGGATAGATGCTAGTGTTGTTACCAGTGTCTTTTATTATCTCCTACAGGCAACTACTTACTTTGCTACAGGGTATAATAAAAGATAGAACTGCTTGTTTTTTTGTTTTTGTTTTAAATGTTTCCTCCTATTTTCGTTTGTATTTGAAGGTTCGTTATGCAAGAGGAAATATTGTGAATTAAGACTAAGCGAAGCTGACCACAAAGATTCACAATGATAAGGGACGCACAGTGAAGCAAAGCTATAGTTTTCAAAACAAATAGAATTTGATGCATAAAGCCACCAGATTCCATCCCCCTAATTGAATGAACAATGAAAACTCAATATCAAATGTATGCTGGTACATGTTTTTCAAGAAGAGAAAGCAGCCCATGATTGGACAATAGGCGATTGTTGAGCTGCTAGAGGCCCGTTTGTTCCTAGCCCATCAGAACTGGATCTATCATTGTGAACACCAGCAGAATTGTTCCAGACATGAAACAATGAGACTTTCACGGGACTCAAACCTATAAGGACCGCTACAGAGGATGCGAAAAATAGGAACGTTCGCTGAGAGCTGAGAGTCGGGGAAGGATTCAGAAACTCACCCTTCAACCTTTTCAGGTCAAATTTCAATTTTTTGAACAAATCAGTAGGAGAGAAGGAGACCAAAATGAACAAAAGAGGAACATTCTTCCTCACTTTGTATTTCTGAAGTACAGTTCTATTAATTTCAAGTCTGCAATGTAATTGGAACTAAACTAATATTGTTTAGTAGAACACGTTAGGATAATTGCTTTGATGCGCCTATAGAACATATTTGACAATAACTCAATTGACCAATTGAATTTCTTAGGGCAGAATTTTGAAGTTCTAATAACTGGGCTATTAGTACCAGCTTGTCTTTTATGCATTCTGAATTCTCATCGGAATTTTGATTATGCGACAGTTTGGCTGACCAGAACTGTTTTTCATATTACCAAGACAATCTGCAATGAACCATCCAAATGACTACAGATACTGATGGCTGAACTAATGTAGCTTTTCCACCAAAGATAATCCTTAGTGTTTTTTAATTAAAAATTTGGAAAATGGTGCTTTTTTTCTATGAAGTCCAAAGAACTTCCCAGAGAATTTTCGAAATCTTCGTCACAACTTTAAAGATAGGAATTTGAAGTTTTTTGATTTCAGTAGAGTGAAAACCTTGTCCCATATGTTGTGGCTCAAATAAACAAAAATAAGAAAATTCCTTCAAAACAGATGAGTTTAAAACCAAAAGGTAAAATTTCAGTATTTCAGTGACTACCATCACCTCCAAGTATGTGAAAAATAAGAAAGCCTGGAAATAGAATTAATCTGAAGAAATCAATATATATATATATATTTAAAGATTTAAAAAAAGAATATTTAGGAGCCAATCATACTAAAATACTAAATATATAGAAAGTTCTTTAAAAACCTACGTGATGGTAGCACCATAAAGTATTACTTTTATTGCTAATGAAAATACACAATGAAGAGGATAAAGGGCAGAGAAAAGCTTTGGCTCAAAGATCAGAGATCACAGGTGTCAAACCCAGCCAGAAGAGAGTTAACTAATGTTTCCATGGCGTTTCAGACATGACTACAATGTTTATAGTGTATTTATCCAATAGAGAGGCATTTTAATCAGAATTTTATGTGGCATTGCTTGGCTCCTAAATATTCTTTTTCTTTTTACATCTCAAACTTTTAAATACATATATTGATTTCTTCACATTAATTCTATTCCCAACCTTTCTTATATTTCACATACTTGAAGGTGATGCCACTCATTGGGTCTTAATTCAATATGACAATGGAGGAGAATGGGTCCTAGTTCAAGTATGACTGGCGTCCTTACAAGAAGAGAGTAGAGACACACAGACTCAGAGGGAAGACGCCCTATTGAAGACGAAGGCAGGGATTTGTACGAAGTCTCTACCAACCAAGGAACACCAAGGTCTACCAGCAGCTGGAAGAGACGAGGAAGGATCCTCTTCTAGAGACTTCACTGGGAGAATGGACTTCAGGCCTCCAGAACTATGAGACAAGAAATTTTTGTTGTTTGAAGCCATCCAAGTTTGTGACTTTGTTACAGTTGTTATTGTCGTTAGGTACCTTAGAGTCGATGATGACTCATAGTGACCCTACGTTCCACAGAACGAAATACTCTCCAGTCCCGCGCCATCGCTACAATCATTGCTGTGTTTGAGCCCACTGTTGCAGCCACTGTGTCAATCCATCTCATTTAGGGTCTTCCTCTTTTTCGCTGACCCTGTACTTTACCAAGCATGATGTCCTTCTTCAGGGACTGAACCCTCCTGATAATATGTCCAAAGTATGTGAGACGAAGCCTTGCCATCCTTGCTTCTAAGGAGCATTCTGGCTGTACTTCTTCCAAGACAGATTTGTTCATTCTTGTGGCGGTCCATGGTATATTCAATATTCTTCACCATAATTCAAAGGCATCAATTCTTCTTCAGTCTTCCTTATTCATTGTCCAGCTTTCACATGCATATGAGGCAATTGAAAATACCAGGGGTTGGAACAGGCTCACTTCAGTCCCTAAAGTGATGTCTTTGCTTTTTAACACTTTAAAGAGGACTTCCGCAGCAAATTTGCTCAGTGCGAAGCGTTGTTGTATTTCTTGTCCGCTGCTTCCATGGGTGCTGACTTTGGATCCAAGTACAATGAAATTCTTGAGAATTTCAATCTTTTCTCCATTTATCATGATCTTGCTTATTGTTCCAGTTGTGAGGATGTTTGAAGGCTGTGGACGGTAACCCTGGGAAACTAATACAACTCCTGTTGGGCCTCCATTTGAACTTCTAGAAAAGAAGTGATCTCTCAGGTCCCCTTTCATGCTACAATTCTGAGTTTTATTCATAATGATGACTCATAATGAGTCAACAAGAAAAAGGGGAAATTATGTTCTGAGTATTCCAGTTAAGAAAACAGGCAAGTATGTACTGTCTAAATGTTTCCATCAAAATTATTAGAATTTGAAAAACATTTTCTTGTTGAAAGATGCAAGGTTCAGATATTGGGAATATAAATTTTAGTGGAGCTTCTCATCCCCTGCATTGTTAAATGGGGGTTAGCTGTACTTGCCTTTGTAGCACTTCTTCTTCAGAACCTTCTCGCACAGTGAAATAGCATATCATATTAAAGTGTACAACAGCATTGACAGCTGACATGCCATATCTAGTCCCAGTTTATTTTAGAAGTAGGATTACTCAATAAAACAAAACATCAGGGATTCATAATGCAGTTAGCATCTTCCTTTCTTAGACCTCAGTGGTTCCCAAAGACCAAAGAATCCACAGATAATCTTATAGATCCACTTTAAATTGTAATTATTTCACTCTGACTATAAAATTAAAAGGGATTTGAAGATTGTACCTCCATCCCTTTTCTCTTAGCTGAAGACGCTTTTACTTCTTTTTTTTTTTTTTAATATTTATTCCATGAATTAAATAGAACAACTTTACAATGCCACCAGGTATCTACCTGCTCATTTTATAACTGCAGGACACAGAACAGACTCCAGAATAATTGGAGAATTTGTCTTCACTGAGGAAATGGCCCATCTCTACATGGCTCCATCTACTCACATGTCACTTGCCATGGCTTTACTAGATTCTAGACTTTTCTTCTTTCATAACTTTGTTGGTTCGGGCATTCATTTTCCTTTCCATTCTAAGACAAATATTCTTATTTAAAGGAAAAGAATAATTCTCTTAGCATGAACTGGTTGGGACACTTAAACTACCTATTTTGCTTGGTGGTTGCTGGTCTCCTGAAATACACTGGTCACCCTCTCAGGCATCCTGTCAACAGAGGAGGTGGATCCCCACCACTGTCTAGTTCCTCCCTGCCTTCAAGAGCAACCAAGGACCCTCCTTGAATTTTCCCTCAAGGGAGCACAAATACTAATGTTCATATTTACTCATTCAACAGACACTTATGGGAGGCCTAGTGTGGTACAATGGATCACTTTTATATGACCTTTCTTGCCACGGTCTTATAACCCCAACCAAAGGACTGGGTGGGACTATGCAAATTAGGTGACTGTGGCCCACCAAGGGGCTTGGATACCTTGCTAATAATACAAAAAAGGCACATGGCACCCTTGTGGGGACGGGACCATGCAAATAAGGCTTATGAAATCCCAATAAGGGGATTGGCCAGTTTTGCCATCCTACTAGGCTTAGAATGAGCCACCCCAGAGGCGGACATGGGGGACCTGACCACCACAAAGAAGAAGAGAAGGGAGCAAAGTGCATCCTTTGGAACTGCATACCCTGTGCTGAGAACCTCTTAGAGACAGAGAAAGAAAGAGCAGTAACACCGGGGATGACAAAAGACTTCAAGACACAGTGGCAGAGAAACAGCTGCAGCAGAACCAGGAGACAAGCACAACGTGGAGCTGGGCCTTCCTAGTTCATGGAGCAAATCTGCTACAGTGGGTGTGCCGACCCACAGAGCAAGAGAGCTGAGTGCCTTCGGGCAGGGGGCTTTCTGGTGGAATTGGGTTCCCCAGGGCACTTGTCGGCAGAGCTAAGCCTGCGAACCCATGGAGAAAGAGAGCTGAGCCCCTTCAGGCAGGAGGCTTCGAGGCAGAGGCGGATACCTCCAGGCACTTGTTGGTGATGCTAGGCTTGCTGACCCATGGAGGGATAGAGTTGAGTGCCTTCAGGCATGAGGCTTTTTGGAGGACTGGGATGCCCAGGAGCAGAGCTAAAGACCTTTGTAAAACTTGCCGTAGCAGGGCAGAGACCAGGCCAGGGGATCTAGAGCCGAGGACCAGAGACAGGCTTACCTGCAGACATGGCCAAGAAGCTGTTTTGATCAAAGAACTGCATCCTGAGTCATTCCTGATCCTAAATTGTAACCTGTTACGTCCTTAATAAACCCCGTAACTGTGAATATGGTCAGTTCTGAGTGGCCATTGCAACGAATTATCAAACCAGCAGGGAAGTAAAGAGAGCTATGGAAGTATGACTGGTGTCAAAATTGGTAAAAATGTTGGAGAGAGGAGGTATGTCTGACCTCCACCTTGTAGGAATCACCTTTGGGCTGATGCTGATGGTGTTTCTTTCCTACCCCTTCTGAAATTAGAGGAGGTCAGGTGACCCCGGTGGCATTTTTATAGTTGGTGTCAGAAGTGAGACTCATTGCAGTGGCTCCAGGCTCATAGAAACATGGGACTTTGTAAGAGAAAGAATGAAGAGTTGTGGGAGGTGAAACTTTTGATTCTTAGATGGTTACCTTGGTTGTCGTTAACTGTAACGGCTGAAAGAAAAGTAAGAGATATTATGCTGCATCTGATGGGAAAAAAGCTGCACCTAGAGTGGCTTGGGGCAAAAGCCAGACCAGTTAAACAAGATGATGGATAGGGAGCCAGAGTCTTCTGGTTCCTCCCAGCCAGAGGCCCAAGATCACGTGCATATGAATTGGAAGATAGTCAAGGAGTAGAGTAGAAGAAGCTGGAATGTTTTAGAAAGGTTTATGTGTGCATTTGAATGTATGATGGATATTGAATGTTTCTCCTACCAGTGTTGTAAAACAGACCTACATGTGTGATGGAAATGAATATTGACTATTGTATGTAACAGAGAATGTGTAACTCCACCTTCAGGCAATACTTGGCTGGATATGCTAAAAGGGAACTAGGATTTGCCCAAAAGAAACAGTTCAAAATTGGATTGAATGCAGTAGCCCTGTGTGTAGTGTACTGGGGGCTAAGATGGAAAGCTTGAACCTCACTCAGAATCTTTCCAGCCAGGAAATTTGCATTTGAAAAGACATTCAGACCCACCAAGAACTGCTAAGAGAATGAGAGATTTTCATTTGAAGAAAGGACCTGCAATCTGTGTTTCTCTTTGAATTTCGAGCAAGAGGTTTGTTTTTGGGTGCACTGAGACTGGAAAAGTCAGTGACCATCAGAAGAACCCCCTTCTAGGACTGAAGTTAAAGGAAGCCAGTGAGTAGAAAGCCCGGTATGCTCACTTATCGTTACCACTTGAGTTCACTTGATGACTAGAAGTGGGAAAGGTGCAGCAATGAAGACAGGCAAGGTTTGGACATGTTCAGTTGGCACCCACTGACCTAGCCCATGGAGGCTAGGGATGAAAGAGAAAGGGCTGGCTGGTCTGAAGTGTAGGGATGTGTGTGGACTCACGAGCCTACAGCTGGTACCCATTGACCAAGCCCATGGGAGCTAGGGATGAGCTGATCAGAACCCAACCAAATGAAGAGAGAGAGAGAGGCATTTGACACTGTGAACCGGCGTAAATTGCTCCAGTTTGTTGGCTTGCTCTGAACTGGACTGTGCTTATGAATGCAGATGCTCAAAGTCCCAACCGGAACAGAAGATTCTTCAGGCCAAGGAACATGCTTGTCTCCTCAGAGTACTGATTTGATAGGGACAGGCAATTTAAACAGTGGCTATCTAAATTTTTTTTTTTTTTTTTATCTAAAAAAGGAGGGGATAAAGGCATGAAGGGGCTGTTTTACACGCTTTCATGAGTGTGCTCACACTCAACATGAGGGAGACAAGGGAGGATCCCTAATGAATAGTTTCCTCTTTTCCTGATGGGTCTGGGGAAGAAAGGCTGTGAGAAGGTATTGATAGGACTCTCTGATTCTGTTGTGAGTATTGACTGTTGACAGGGTTAATTGTGATTTTATAAAAGCTGTAATTGTAGAAACAGTAACTGTGAAAGAGTAGAGTAAGGAGAAGGCACTCTGGAATAGAGTACAGTGGCTGAACCTAAAGTCCCTTAAAGGTTTTGCAATGCTGATACCTCATGAGGCTCAGAGCAAGGGAATAATTTTCTCTCAGTTAAATTTTATCAGAGGCCAGAAAGGGTGAAGACAAGATGACTTTTGGAGAGCCTGACCAGATCAGACGGATGCCTGTAGCAGATCTGAATGGCTGGTAGCTGAGTAACCTCACCTTGAGGACTCGACTTTACTGAAGGACTAATTGTTAATGACTGTTTGGGACTGGTAAAATGATTGGGAGGGGAAAGTTTTTCTCCCATGGTTATAAAAGAACCATGGCTAGAAAAGCCAGGGGGTGCCCTGTGGTGTAATGGATCACTTTCATATGGCCTTTCTCACCAAGGTCTTGTAACTCTCACCGTTGGGTGAGATTATGCAAATCAGGTTCTTGTGGCCCACAGAGGAGATTGGATAGCTTGCTAATGTGAATAAGATGCATGGCGCCCTTCTTGTGGGGTTCTAATCAATCAATCCAATCCCGTTACTGTTGAGTCAATTCCAACTCATAACGACCCTATAGGACAGAGTAGAACTGCCCCACAGGGTTTCCAAGGAGCAGCTGGTAGATTCAAACTGCAGACCTTCTGGTTAGCAATGGTAGCTCAAATAGCTGTTAACCGCTGTGCTACCACGGCTCCCCTTGTGAAGTTGGGACCATGTAAAAAGGTATATGGAACCCTAACGAGGGGATTGGTCAGTTTTTCCAACCCACTAGGCTTAAAATGAACCATCCCAGAGGCAGACAGGGGGATCTCGGTATCACAAAGTAGAAGAGCCAGTCCCTGCACTGACCCACAGTCCCTGCACTGAGAACTTCCTAGGCCCAGGTGACGGAGAGAGAGAGCAGTAACACTGGAGACAGTGTGAGACGGTGAGAAGCAGTGGCAGAGAAATGGCATCAGGAGACCAGTGCAAGATGGCGCAGTGAGCTTCCCAGCCACGGAGCAAGGGAGCTGCAGTGGGTGCGCTGACCCACGGAACGAGAGCTCAGTGGCTTCAGGTAGGAGGCTTCCTGCGGAGTGGGTACATCTGGGCACTTATTGGGAAGGGAAACAGCTTTGTAATACTTGCCCGAACAGGGTAGAGACCAGCACAAGAGGCCCAGGGGCCAAGGGAGAGGCCTGCCTGTGGGCACAGCTGAGGGGCTGTCCTGACCAAAGAACTGCATCTTAGAGTCCCTCCTGAGCTTGAATTTTAACCTCTTACTTCTGTCTTAATGTTGGGCGAATCTGTTGCAAAAGACCTCCTTAAAGTGTCAAAAACCAAAAATGTCACCTTGAGGACTAAGGTGCACCTGACTCAAGCAATGGTATTTTTAATCACCTTATATGCATATAAGAGCTGGACAATGAATAAGGAAGAACCCTTTAACCTGTTGCTGTCAAGTCAATTCTGACTCATATCAACCCTAGAGGACAGAGTAGAATTGCCCCGCAGGGTTTACAAGGACCAGCTGGTGGATTTGAACTGCTGGCCTTTTGAACCGCACCACCAGGGCTCCTGAATAAGGAAAACCGAAGAATTGATGTGTTCGAATTATGGTGTTGGTGGAGAATATTGAATATACAATGGACTGCCAGAAAAATGAACAAATCTGTCTTGTTCGAACCCACCGGCCACTCCACAGGAGAAAGATGTGGCAGTCAGCTTCTGAAAAGATTTACAGCCTTGGAAACCCTAATGGGCAGTTTTACTCTGTCCTATAAGGTCGCTGTGAGTCAGAATTGACTCCATGGCAATGGGTATATACTTGCTTGTCTACTCCACTGTCTCTCCTTGTTATGGATTGAATTGTGTCTCCCAAAAAGAAATGTGGAAGCCCTAACCACTGAACTTGCAAATATGACCCTGTTTACAAGTAGGGGTTTTGTTTTGTTGTGTTTATGGTGTCATACCAGAATAGGGTGGTTTCCAAACCTAATCCCTTCTGAATGGCATCTTGTAAAGAGAGCGGAACAAACACACACACACACATAAGGGGAAGAAGGACACCGGACACCGTGTGAGAACCCGTCTATAAGCAAAGAAACTCCAAGGATCACACATGCAGACACCAGAAACTCGGAGGAATCAATATGGTGGAGGCCCTGATTTGGACTTCCAGCCCCCAGAACTGTGAGAAAATAAACTCCTATTATTTAAAGTCACCCACCCCAGGAAACTGAGGCATCCCCATTAGTCTCCAAACTTCCTGAATCATGTTGTCTTCACCAGCTTAGAGCTGGCCCATATTTTTTAAAAAAGCAAAACCGAAACAAGCTGCCGTTATGTCAACTACAACTCATGGTGACCCATGTGTGTCAGAGTAGAACTGTGCTCCATAGGGTTTCCAGCGGCTGATTTCTCAGAAGTAGATTGCCAGGCCTTTCTTCTGAGGTGCTTCTCGATTGACCCAAACCTCCAACCTTTCAATTAGGAGCAGAGAATGTTAACTGTTTGCACCACTCAGGGACTCACCTTTAGTAAATATTTCTTGAATGAAAGAACACAGATTACAGCCACTGCTAATTTTATGCCAGAATTTGGAATGCATAAAATCTGGAAAGCATGCATGGAAATGTTAGAAGCAAAAACCAAAAAAAGGAAAATAATAAACGGTTAGAAAGGGGAAAGAGACTTTAACACTGCTGTTTCTCTCAGCTCTACAGGAAGTCGTCACGCTCATGAGATAGATTTCTCCAAAGGCCTAACTTTTCAAATACCCTGCTCCCGTACTTGGGACTCCACTGCTATGTGTGCGAGAAAATGAGGTGAGATCAGATCCATGAGCACGCGCATGTGCACAGCCGTGCTTGCACACACACGAGATCCCAGTTACAGAGGGCTCTTTAAGTAGGATTTCCTGCTGGGGCTATTTGGTATCCAAAAGGAGAGGAAAGTGTTCTCTCAAATGCCAGAGTCAAAAAAATCAGCCTTACTTCAGCGGTGCACTCCTGTGGCAATGAACGTGCTCTCAGATTTTACACTGGCCCCTTTGTACCAGGCCGGCTGCTGTCGCAGTGAGTGCAGTCACCACAGGACCTGTGCTCCCTTTGTCGCTGAGCATGCAATCCAGCAAGGCCATGCGCCACCCTCCTCCACTGCCTTGGTCTTGGTAACCGGGCCTCATTTCCAGCGATGAAGTCGTGCTGTAGCCCAGGGGCTTTAACAGTAAGTATATAGAATATGTTGTTGTGTGCCCTCAATGAATCACGGTAATTCCAAAATGCTTCACTTTTGCAAAGTCAGCCACGTCCCTGGTTGTTTCCTGGCCATGAGTAATTTACATAAGCCCCTTAGCTACTGCGTTGATTCTGACTTTTAGTGACCCTATAGGACTTTTTTTTTTTTTTTTATAGGACAGAGTACAACTGCCCCATAGTGTTTCCAAGGCTGTAATCTATACAGAAGCAGACAGCCAGATCTTTCTCCCATGAAGCAGCTGGTGGGTTCCAATTGCCTACCTTTCAGTTAGCAGCCAAGTGCTTAACCACTGTACCACCAGGACTCCTCCGTCATTGATTAGGTGGCATAGAAGTTACAGGAGCCCTTGTGACCCAGTGGTTAAGCACTCAGCTATGCTCGGTTAAGCCACGGTCTTCTTGCATAAAGATTACAGCCTTGGAAACGCTACGGTGCCTTTCCAATGACAATGGCCTTGGGTTATACATGAGTAAAGGAGCCCTGGTGGCACAGTAGTTAAGTGCTCGGCTGCTAACCAAAAGATTAGTGGTTCGAAACCACCAGCCACTCTGCGGGAGAAAAATGTGGCAGTCTGCTTCCCTAAAGATGACAGCTTTGGCAACCCTAGGGGGCAGTTCTACCCTGTCCTAAAGGGGCACCATGAGCTGGAATTGACTTGATGGCAACGGATACCTGAGTATAACTGTGTCAGAGTAAAACTGTGCTCCATAGGGTTTTCTTTTTTTTTTTTTTGAAGTTTTACTTTAATCGCAAATTCACAACTAGAGATTCATCTACATATCTTAGAAGCCTAGAAAAGACATTTAAATTTTTTTAACCAATCAGCAAAAATATGCACCGCACTAGATTTTTTAATATTCATAATTTAGAATTTACCACATACAGTGTTTACAACTATACCCTTTACCTGCAAAATTACTACTCTTAAAACATTTCTTTCCAACACATTTGTATTTTTGAGGAAAACAATACCACCCCATTTAAAAATCTACTACTAAATTTTAATGTGTAATTATACCAGTGTTACCAAAAAAAAAAAACAAAAAACACAACTTTTAAACAGAAAGAGGAAAAGAAGAGACACACCACTGTGTTGGATATGTAGTTGTTACCACAAATAATGACAACTCATGTCCTATACAGTGTACATATGCTCATTCCAGTTCTCAGTCATTGTCAGAACCATTTGGAGGTAAGAAAACCAATGCATCATTGCAAATATGCCCAAATGCCCTAAGACGGTATACCCCATACATCATCACATGCATCTGATTAGGGGTCAGTCCATTAAAAGTAACAGCCATATCTGAACAACAGCCTTCTACTACCTGCTGGGGTTGATTAGTCATTGCCTCTTTAATAAAAAGCCCAACAGAATTGGTATTAAATACATCTTTTCCTTCAGAATCTTCTGCATTTTCTGCAAACACTCCAGCATATTTCAGGCAGACTGCTAGCTGCTTATCTTCAGATAGCTTCCAAATCATCCCTCCCTGTTCAGGATACTTCTTAGGGATACCGAGAAGGCTGTTTAGTCTTTTCATGGATCCTATGCTTAAGACAATTCCTCCTTCCACACTCACATATTCAAGGTCACCAGATTTTATAGTGTGGCCTAGGTAGAAGGGCTGTGATGGATCCTTTTTTAACAAAAAATACTTTAAGTTTTCAATAATGGCAAACGTAGTGGGGCGTGCAAGGAAGAACCAGTTGTATTGGTCTTTATATTTATCAAAGGCATATTCGTAAGCTTTTCTCATTATCCACATGTCATCTGTTTCCATATTAATTGATTCAAACACTTTAACATTTTCAGAACTGAAGAACTCTGCTTTGTCACAGTGTTTAGTCCAAGTCTGCTTCACTGCAGCCCAAAGACTCAACGTCTTTGGGTTTTACAAGGGTGACACAGTACACCCGAAAGCTCTTACTGAGCTCCATGCGTTCATCATCTGAAATTTTCAAGATATCTTCTTTGTTAGGAGCTTGTAGGTGATGATGCTCATGGTGGTGCATTCTATTTTCATGACCAATCCTAATGTGGCCTAGCATAGTGATCAAGGCACAGAAAATGCTTCCGAGCATCATACCCTTCAAAAATGAACTGCTTTCAGAAAGCATTTTTCCTATAAAGAAGAAAAAGATCCTTAAAATATTTAAACGAAAAAGATTAGAAAAATATGGAACGCTTCACGAATTTGCGTGTCATCCTTGCGCAGGGGCCATGCTAATCTTCTCTGTATCGTTCCAATTTTAGTATATGTGCTGCCGAAGCGAGCACTCCATAGGATTTTCAATGGCTGATTTTTCAGAAGCAGATTGCTAGACCTTTCTTCTAAGTGGCCTCCAGCCTCTTGGTTAGCAGCTGAGCACTTTAACTATTTGCACTACCCAGGAACTCCAAGAAGAGCAGCATAGTGGCTGTTGGGGGTGCGGGCGGAGGTGGCAACTGCAGAGCTGACAAGCATGACCTAAAGACCCACTGGCATTGGTCCAGCCCTGAAAACTGAGGGTCTCCTGCAACACCTAAGGCTTCAAGGATTGGGATTGAGTCAAGCCTTCTTTCCCGGGCAAAGAGCCACTTAGCCCTTCTTACCCTGCCAGGACTTTACTGTCACTATGGGGAAAATGGAACGGTTAGGCCTGCTGTCGCTGCCAGGCAAGTAACCTCCCAATCTAAATAAATAAGTAGCAGTATCAAAAGAGCTAGGAAAGGTTTTGGGTTTTGAAGAGCCAGCTCAGGCCCTGGAGAGAACGTCTCCTCTTAGGTAGGAACAGGGCTTCTTTCCTCCCAGGGTTGCTGAGGCCTCAGGCATGGAGCCAGCCAGTGGCAGATCCAGCCCTCAGATGTAGGCCTGTTCTACACCAGAGCCCATGGTTTCTCCTGCACCCCCATGAATGTACAGAACCTCAAGATCCTGTTTCACCATCAGCCCTGAATCAAAGGTTTCCTCTTCTCCCAGTAGTGCTCAGTGATGTTAATACCCATGCTGGCCTCTCTAGCACCCTAGCTTCGTAGCTTCATTCCTCAACCCTCTAGTGGCTTCCATGCATGGATCAGTTCAACCAGCAGTCCTAACAATGCCTTCCACTGCCCAGCACCCAGCTGTGACTGACATCTTGGCTCCTATCTCAGTTTCCTAATGCTGCCATAATAAAAATACCACACATGTATGGCTTTAAAGAACAGGAATTGTCTCACAGTTTTGGAGGCCAGGAGTTTAAATTCAGGGTGTCTGCAGGGTCAACCTCTGTCCATTCCAGGAGAAGACCCTTCCTCATCTCTCCCAGGTTCTGTTAGGTCTGAGCATTCCTCGGCTTGTAGTCAGGTCTTCAAGTGACCCTTCTCCCTCTATGGGTCTGTTCTGCTCTTTTTGTAAGACACCACTCAGAAGAGATTAGGTTTAGGACCCACCCTACTCCAGTCTGACCTAATTAACATAACAAAAGAAAAACCTTGTTTCCCGACAGGGTCACATTCACAGGTACAGTAGTGAGAACTTCCATAATACTTTCACGGGAAAAGGAGGGACACAATTCAATCCATAACAGAAGTGTTCCAATAAATCCTATCCCAGAAGTATGACCCTGAAACACCAAAAGGTAGGACTGTGGAATCCAGAACTGAGATGGGTCCGTTTTCTAGATCTTTACAAACACTACTGTTCACCCCAATACTAAAGGCGCTCAGGTCCCAATGGCTCACGGCTCTGCTCACCAGGTAACCCTGCGTTAAGCCTCCAGCAGGTGAGGTCAGCCCAGGTGTGTTTTTTCCTTCCAACTTGAAGAGCCTAACACACTTTCACAGACTTCTTTGTACCAGTAAGTCTGGAACTATTGTCTGGGAATCTTGACTACTAGAATTTTATAAAAGTCTGCAAACATTACAAACTTTCTCCTGTTTGTTTCCCCAGTCCCTCATGGTCACTTTAAAACTTAAAGAGGCCCAGGTCCTTATTTGTGAAGGCAGTGGTGGCTCAGTGGGAGACTCCTCGCCTTCCCTGCAGGAAACCTGGGTGCAATTCCCAGCCAGTGCTCTTCATGTGCAGCTACCGCCTATCTGTCAGCGGCGGCTTACATGTTGCTGTGATGCTTAACAGGTTGCAGCAGAGCTTCCAGACTAAGAGGGAGTAGGAAGAAAGGCCTGGAGATCTACTTCCAAAAATCAGCCAATGAAAACCCAATGGATCACAACAGACCAATCCACAATCAGTATGGGGATAGCACAGGACCTGGCAGCATTTCATTCTGTTGTGCATGGGGTCATCATGAGTAGGGGCTGACAAGAAGGCAGCTAATAACAGCAACAACATGTCCTTATTTGCAGTGGCAACAAGGAAAGGGGAAACAGAAGGCTGTTCCCACTTGACCACCAGTCCCATGAGAGGAACAATACCGAAGGGGAAGGTATGGGAGGCAGCACTGAGAGGAAAGGAAGCAGTCCCATCCCTGGGACCCACCAGCCCAGAGAAGGAGTTCACAATCTGAGAGGAACCAGGCCTGAAACTGACGCAGGGCTCCCAGGAGAAAAACTACATATTTTATAGCAGATTAGAAGCCCCAACTGAGAATAGAGTGATATTGAGAAGCAGACAACACAGAAACGCCACAGAGAGTGCGCTACAAATAACAGGTGAGAACAAAGACAGAAGAAAGCATAAAAGCTACTCAGAAACAGAATGGTCTGAGCCCATTTTGCAAAGGGAAACTACATTTACGGCATCTTCCAAAGTCTGGAATTGGCATGAGGCCTATGACGTGGCGTTCAGAGCCCTGGAGCAGGAATTAAAGTTATGGGATCTTGCCCAGCTCCCTTCCAACTAGTGGGATGTCCCCACTCTCCACTCGACTCCTATACTGGGTTGAATAATTGTTGTTGTTAGGTACCTTCAGTCGCTTCTGACTCAAAGCGACACCGTGCACAACAGAATGAAACACTGCCCGGTCCTGCGCCATCCTTAAAATCTTCACTATGTTTGAGCCCACTGTTGCAGCCACTGTGTCAATCCATCTCTTTGAGGGTCTTCCCCTTTTTTGCTGACCCTCACTTTAGCAAGCGTGATGTTCTTCAGGGACTGGTCCCTCCTGATAACATGTCCAGAGTACCTGAGATGAAGTCTTGCCATCCTTGCTTCTAAGGAGCATTCTGGCTGTACTTCTTCCAGGACAGATTTGTTCGTTCTTCTGGCAGTCCATGGTTTATTCGATATTCTTCACCAACACCATGATTCAAAGGCATCAATTCTTCACTGTGCCCCCAAAATTCATGCTTGTCCTGGAACCTCAGAATATGATCTTTTTTGGAAATAGGTCTTTGCAGATATAATTACTTAACCTACCATGAGATCACATTGGAGTAGAGTGGGTCCTAGTTCACTATGGTTGGTGTGCTTATAAGAGGAGAAGAGACACACAGACTCAGAGGGAAGATGCCCATGTGAAGACAATAGCAGGAATTTGTACGAAGCCTCTGTGAGCCAAGGAACACCTGGGGCTACCAGCAGCTGTAGAGACAAGGAAGGATTCTTTTCTAGAGACTTCACAGGGAGAATGGCCCAGCTGACACCTTAATTTTGGACTCCTGGCCTCCAGAACTCTGAGACAAGAAACTTTTGTTGTTTGAAGCCGTCCAAGTTTGTGACCTTGCTGCAGTAGGCATAGGAAACTAATACAGCTCCTGTTGGGCCTCCATTTGTACTTCTAGAAAAGAAGAAATGGAACTAGCTGATCTCTCAGGTCCCTTTTTATACTACAATTCTCTGAGTTTGATTCATAATGATGAGGTATAGTCAACCAACAAGAAAAAGGAGAAATTGTGTTCCGAGTATTCCAGTTAAGAAAACAGGCAAGTATGTGCTCTAATGTCTAAATGTTTCCATCAAAGTTATTAGAATTCGAAAAACATTTTTTCTTGAAAGATGCAAGGTTCAGATATTGGGAGCATTCATTTTACTGGAGCTTCTCATCCCCTGTGCTGTTAAATGAGGGTTAGCTGTACTTGCCTCTGTAGCACTTCTTCAGAACCTTCTTGCACAGGGAGTTTGCATGTTGTCAAGGTCAGAAAGCTCCACGGTTTGACATAGCATATCATATTAATATGCACAACAGCATTGACAGCTGACATGCCATATCCAATTCCAGTTTTATTTTACAAATAGGATTACTCAATAAAACAAAACATCAGGTATTCACAGTGCAGTTAGCATCTTCCTTTCTTAGACCTCAATGGTTCCCAAAGAATCCACAGATAATCTTACAGATCAATCTTAAAATCATTTTTATTGTAATTATTTCACTCCAACTATAAATTAAAAGAAAGGGATTTGAAGATTGTATCTCCAACCCTTTTCTCTTAGCTGAAGACACAGTTACTTTTTTTTTTTTTTAATATTTACCCTCTGTCATGGATTGAATTGTGTTCCCCAAAAATATGTGTCAACTTGGCTAGGCCATGTTTCCCAATATTGTGAGATTGTCCACCATTTTGTCATCTGATGTGATTTTCCTATGTGTTGTAAAATCCTGCCTCTATGATGTTAATGAGGTGGGATTAGTGTCCGTTATGTTAATGAGGCAGCATTCAATCTACAAGATTGGGTTGCATTGTAAGTTAATTTCCTTTGAGATATAAAAGAGAGAAGCAAGCAGAGAGACAGGTGGACCTTATATCATCAAGAAAGCAGAGCCAGGAGTAGAGTGCATCCTTTGGACCTGGGGTCCCTGCATCTGAGAAGCTCCTAGAACAGAGGAAGATCAATGACAAGGACCTTCCACCAGAGCTAACAGAGAGAGAAAGCTTTCCTCAAGCTGGCACCCTGAATTCAGTCTTTTAGCCCCCACATGACTGTAAGTTTGTCCTACTTTGGGAGTTTATATGATGTTGTGATGCTGGAAGCCATACCACTGGTATTCAAATACCAGCAGGGCCACCCATGGTGGACAAGTTTCAGCTGAGCTTCCAGACTAAGACAGACTAGGAAGAAGGACCCAGCAGTCTACTTCTGAAAAGAATTATCCAGTGAAAAAATTATGAATAGCAATGAAACATCGCTGTTATAGTGCCAGAAAATGAGACTCTCAGGTTGGAAGGCACCCAAAAGACAACTGGGAACTGGGGAAGAGCTGCCTTCTCAAAGTAGAGTCGACCTTAATGATGTGGACAGAGTCAAGCTTCCAGGGCCTTCATTTGCTGATGTGGCATGACTCAAAATGCAAAGAAACAGCTGTAAATATCCACTAATAATCAGAACATGGGATGTATGATGTCTGAATCTAGGAAAATTTGAAAATCATCAAAAATGGAATGAATAAACATCATTATCATAGGCATTAGTGAGCTGAAATGGACTAGTATTAGCCATTTTGAATCAGACAATCGTATGGTCTACTGTGCTGGAAAAGACAACTTGGAAAAGAATGACATTGCATTTATCATAAAAAAGAACATTTCAAGATCTATCCTGAAGCACAATGCTGTCAGTGATAGGATAAAATCCATACGCCTACAAGGAAGACCAGTTAATATGACTATTGTTCAAATTTACATACCAACAACTAAGGTCAAAGATGAAGAATTTTACCAACTTCCGCAGTCCGAAATTGATTGACCATGCAATCAGGATGCACTGATAATTACTGGAATGCAAACGTTGGAAACAAAGAAGAAGGATAGGTAGTTGGAAAATATGGCCTTGGTGATAGGAATGATGCCGGAGATCGAATGACAGAATTTTACAAGACCAATGCCTTCTTCATTGCAAATATCTTTTTTCACCAACATAAACAGCAACTTATACACATGGACCTCACCAGATGGAATACACAGGAATAAAATGGACTACATCTGTGGAAAGAGACAATGGAAAAGCTAAATATCATCAGTCAGAACAAGGTCAGGGGCTGACTGTGGAACAGACCATCAATTGCTCATATGCAAGTTCAAGTTGAAACTGAAGAAAATTAGAACAAGTCCACAAGAGCCAAAATACAGCCTTGATAATAACCCACCTGAATCTAGAGACCATCTCAAGAATGGACTTGATGCACTGAACACTAATGACCGAAGACCAGATGGGTTGGGGAATGACATCAAAGACATCATACATGAAGAAAGCAAGGGGTCATTAAAAAGAGGAAAGGAAGAAAAGACCAAAATGGATGTCAGAAGAGACTCTGAAACTTGCTGTTGAATGTCGAGTAGCTAAAGCAAAAGGAAGAAATTAGGAAGTGAAAGAGTTGAACAGAAGGTTTCAAAGGACAGTTAAGAAGACAAAGTATTATAATGACACGTGCAAACACCTGAAGATGGAAAACCAAAGAGAAAGAACATGCCCAGCATTTTTCAAGCTGAGAAAACAGAAGAAAAAATTCAATGCTTGAGCTGCAATACTGAAGGATTCTACAGGGAAAATATTGGATAATGCAGAAAGCATCAAAAGAAGATAAAAGGAATACACAGAGTCACTATACCAAAAAGAATTGGTCGATGTTCAACCATTTCAGGAGATAGCATGTGATCAGGAACCAATGGTACTGAAGGAAGAAGTCCAAGCCGCACTGAAAGCATTGGCAAAAAACAAGGCTTCAGGAATTGATGGAATACCAATCGAGATGTTTAAACAAATGAATGCAGTGCTGTAGGTGCTCGCTCGTCTACACCAAGAAATTTGGAAGACAGCTACCTAGCCAACTGACTGGAAGAGATCTATTTTTACCCCTATTCCCAAGAAGGGTGATCCAAACCAATGCAGAAATTATTGAATAATATCATTAATATCATACGCAAGTAAACTTTTGCTAAAGATCATTCAAAAGTGGCTATGCAGTACATTGACAGGGAACTGCCAGAAATTTAAGCCAGATTCAGAAGAGGACATGGAACCAGGAATACCATTGCTGGTAGCAGCTGGATCCTGGCTGAAAGCAGAGAATACCAGAAAGATGTTTACATGTGTTTTATTGACTATGCAAAGGCATTCGACTCTGTGGATCATAACAAATTATGGATGACATTGTAAAAAATGGGAATTCCAGAAAGCTTAATTGTGCCCAAAAGGAGCCTGTACGTAGACCAAGAGGCAGTCATTTGAACAGAACAAGAGGATACTGCATGGTTTAAAGTCAGGAAAGGTGTGCGTCAGGGTTGTATCCTTTCACCATACCTATTCAATCTGTATGCTGAGCAAACAATCCCAGAATCTGGACTATATGAAGAAGAACGGGGCATCAGGATTGGAGGAAGACTCATTGACAACCTACCATATGCAGATGACACAACCTTGCTTGCTGAAAGTGAAGAGGACTTGAAGCACTTACTAATGAAGATTAAAGACCACAGCCTTCAGTGTGGATTATATTTCAACATAAAGAAAGCAAAAATCCTCACAAGGGGACCAATAAGCAACAAACATCATGATAAATGGTGAGAAGATTGAAGCTGTCAAGGAATTTTACTTGGGTCCACAATCAACACCCATGGAAGCAGCAGTCAAGAGATCAAAAGACACATTGTGTTGGGCGAATCTGCTGCAAAAGTCCTCTTTAAAGTGTTGAAAAGCAAAGATGTCACTCTGAGGACTAAGGTGTGTCTGACTCAAGCCATGGTGTTTTCAATCGCTCATATGCATGTGAAAGCTCGACGACGAATAAGGGAGACCGAAGAAGAATTGACACCTTTGGATTGTGGTGTTGGCAAAGAGTATTGAATATACATACCACGCATTGCCAAGTGAACAAATCTGCCTTGGAAGAAGTACAACCAGAAAGCTCCTTAGAGGCAAGGACGGTGAGATTATGTCTCACATACTTTGAACACATTAGGAGGGATCAGTCCCTGGAGAAGGACATCACGCTTGGTAAAGTAGAGGGTCACCGAAAAAGAGGAAGACCCTCAACAAGATGGATTGACACAGTGGCTGCAACAATGGGCTGAAGCATAACAAGGATTTTGAGGATGGCGCAGGACTGGCAATGTTTTGTTCTGTTGTACATTCGGTCACTATGAGCCGGAATCTATTCAATGGCACCTAACAACAACAAGCGTCCTAGACTGTGAGAGAAAAAATTTACCCTGTTAAAGCTACCCACTTGTGGTAATTCTGTCAGAGCAGCACTAGATAACTAAGACACCTCCCAAATTTAAATAGAACAACTTCATAATGCCAGCAGGTATCTATCTGCCTGCTCATTCTGTAACTGCAGAACACAGAACAGACTCCAGAATAGTTGGGGAATTTGTCTCCACTGAGAAAACGACCCATCTCCATAGGGCTCCGTCTACTCACACCCTGCTTGCTTGACTTCTCTAGACTATTCTCCTTTCATATACTTTGTTGGTTCAGGCATTCGTTTTCCTTTTCATTCTAAGATGAACATTTTTACTTAAAGAAAAAGAATACTTCTCTTAGCCTGAACTGGTTGGGACACTTAAACCACCTATTTTGCTTGGTGGTTGCTGGTCTCCTGGAGCACACTGGTCACCTTCTCAGACATCCTGTCAGCAGAGTAGGTGGCTCCCCACTGTGGTCCAGCTCCTCTCTGCCCTCAAGAGGAACCAAGGACCCTCCTTGAGTTTCTCTTAAGGAAGCACAAATACTTATGTTCATATTTACTCATTCAACAAGCATTTATGGGAGGCCTAGTGAGGTGCAATGGATCGCTTTTATATGGCCTTTCTTGCCATGGTCTTGTAACTCCAACAAAATGACTGGGTGGGACTTTGCAGTGAGGTGCTTGTGGCCCACCAAGGGGATTGGATAGCTTGCTAATAACGCAAAAAATGTGCATGGTACCCTCTTGGGGATGGAACCATGTAAATACAGTGTATGAAACCCTCACAAGGGGATTGGTCAGTTTTGCTATCCCGCTAGACTTAAAATGAGCCATCCCAGAGGCGGACAGAGGGGACCTCACTACCACCAAAAAGAAGAGCCAGGAGTGGAGCATGTCCTTAGGGCCCAGGGTCCCTGTGCTCAGAATCCCCTAGACCCAGGAAACAGAGAGAGAGAGCTATAACACCGGAGATAGTGCAAGACAGTAAGAAGCAGTGGAAGAGTAGCGGCAGCAGCAGAACCAGGAGTCCAGAGTGAGATAGCAAAGTGGGCTTCCCAGCCTACTGAGCAAGGTGGGTTATAGTAGGCTTCCCTATTCAGATATTCTAAATTCCAGCTTTGGGAAGCTGATAAGTTTATTTTGTGGCAAGTGGGGCACTTCCCGCTACATATGCCTCCTAAATATTTGTGGTCTCCAGCTAGGCTCAACTTCCTGATTCTCCAAGAAGACCACTAGCTTCTCTGAAATGCGGCTCAGTGTGTCAGGTAACTTTGCAATTCTTTTTCTGTCAGCTTCCCTACTTTAATCAGTGCACGTTAGAGTTTGTCTACTTAAATTTTGCATTCATACTCAAGATTCTCCTTTTGAGGGGTGCTAAGCTTATTTAAAACTCCACTGATTGTGTTCCTCTAAGGCATCCTAAAGGCAAAAGATTCTAAGTGAGCACAAAGATGAAAGAAAATCATCTGGAATGCTTTTACAAACCAAGTTCCTGTGAACTGGGGGCAGTGGTGGTTCAGTGGTGGAATTCTCTCACCTTCCACACAGGAAACTCAGGTGTGGTTCCTGGCCAATGCACCTCATGCTTAGCTGTCTGTCGGTGGTGGCTTGCGTATCGTTATGATGCTGAACAAGTTTCAGTGGAGCTTCCAGACCGAGATGGACTAGGAAGAAAGGCCTGTCAATCTAATTCCAAAAAATCAGTCAATGAAAACCCTACGGATCGCAATGGTCCAATCCACAGCCAATCATGGGGATGGTGCAGGACCAGGCAGTGTTTCATTCTGTTGTGCATGGGGTCGCCATAAGTTGAGGCAACTGGATGGCAGCTGACAACAATTTGTGAGCTAATTGGCCTGAATTTCAGGCTTTGGCACAGTGGTTAAAGCACTCAGCTGCTAACCCAAAGTTGGCAGTTTGAACCCTCCAGCCACTCCGTGGTAGAAAGATATGGTAGTCTGCTTCCATAAAGATTACAGCTTTAGAAACTGTGGGGGGCAGCTCTATTCTGTCCTGTAGGGTCACTATGAGCTGGAATCAACTGGAGAGCAACAGGTTTGGGTGGTAAGAAAAGCACTAATCTCTAAACGCTCAGCATCTAGCCTTGGAAAATGCTCACGCTATTGGGAGGCAACTGCCAATCCAATGGTCAATTCTCAGTCCTTGTCTCACTAAAGGCAGAGCTACTCACTCCCTCCTTTTTGATGCTCTCTCTATCCTTGGCTTCCAGTACACCCTTCTGCTTGATGAAATGTTTTCTTTCTGCCTCACTTCTGTCACAGTTACTCAGTCTTCCTTCTTCCCAACCTCCTGTTGTTTACAGCCCCAGATTTAATCCTCAGACTTCTCTCCCTCCTTTCACTCCCAAGGTAGCATTGCCAGATTTAGCAAATAAAAATACAGAACTCCCAGTTAAACTTGAATTTTATATACACAACTAATAATTTTATAATATAAGTGTGTCCTAAAAGTTGCATGGTCCCAAATGCTTATTTGGTTAGCAATATTTCATGAAATATACTTATACTAAAAAATTATTCATTGTTTATCTGAAATTTAAATGGGCCCAGGCATCCTCTGTCATATTTGGCTAATATGACCTCAGACAGTCTTGTATGTGCTGACTCCTCCATCAAATGTTTATGTCCAGCCTAGATCCCTGCTCCTAAACGTCAGAGGCACATTGCCACTTGGATAATTAATAGATGTTGTAACCTCAACATGTCAAACACAACTCTTATCTCTCTCCAAAATACTTGATCTACCCACAGATAATTTCATCCTCCCATTGGCTCAACCTAACACTTTGAACTCATCCTAGAGTACTCTCTTCTGCTCAAGCCCTGTTAAAACAAAAATCATATTAAGCCAGGAATAGAAATTGATTGACTTTTTTAATATACAATTTTCAAATTGGGGTACCAATTCAATTGGAGAGTCAAAAATGTTCCAAAGATGAGAAAACCTCCAGACCCTTATGAAGACTGTCATACCCAGTCTTACCAGCATTGCCATGGAAAAAGGCTGGAACAGAACTGGGAAACAATTTATGGTCAGGAAGAATTTCATACAGCATTGTCTTGAAGAACAATTAAAATAATTACTGATTTACCCTAAAAGACAGCTCTAGTCTGACCTTTGGAGTCTCTGTTTCCTGAAACTGATTGAATTCTTTAAAAGAGCGCAACATCCAAGGCAAAAAGTTCTTACTAGTTCATGCAGACCATTGTGTGACTCAAAGGTGACTTTTAGGAAACCACTTACTTCATGGCTCAAGTTTCAAAAGGACATCTAATAGATGATAGCCTCGGTGGGTTACCCCAATCCCATGGACCCCAGAAATCTGGATTCCAGGATAATTAAAACTGTTTCTTGCCCCACATCCAATCTGTCAGAAAATCTTTTTGATCCCACCCTTGAAGTGCCATTTTCCTCTCCACTGTTCCCACCCTGGGCTGTACCACCAACATCTCTTGTTGAATTACTGCAACTATGTCCGACTCATTTCCCTGTTTCCTCCCCTGCCCAATACAGTTCTTTACATATTAGCTGGGGTGATTCTCTTAAAACATTAGTCATGCCAGGTCACTCTCCAGCCCAAAGCCCTGCATTGGTGTCCCATGGCAGTCAACATGCGAGCCACAGGACCTGACACTGTGCTGCAAGGGTCCCAGGACCCAGCACCCTGCTGCCCCCTGGCCTTGTCTCCTCCTGTTATCCCTCTGCAGCACTCACTCCTGCAATTTCCATCATGCTCCCGCTTCAGAGCCTTTTCCCCAGCTTGCCTTCCTTCCAGAATGTTCTTCGCTCAAATATCTATCTGAAGGAATAACTCCTGCACTTCCCTCAATCTTGGCTCAAACATCACCTTCTCAATGCAGCTTTCACTGACCACCCTATTCACATTTCAAACAATTCATCACCCCTGACACTCCTTCTCCAACTTTATTTTCATTTTTTCATAAATATCAAATAACATATTAGATAGACCCCTAGTGGTGCAGTGGTTAACAGCTCAGCTGCTAACCAGAAGGTCAGCAGTTCGAATCCACCAGGCGCTCCTTAGAAACCCTGTGGGACAGCTCTACCTTGTGCTATAGGGTCGCTGTGCGTCAGAGCAGACTCAGCTGCAATGGGTTTGGTTTGGTAACATATTAAATAACTTATTTATTGTAACTATCTTTTGTTTTCAGTCTCTTCCCACTAGAAAGCTTCACAACCCCAGCAATCTCTGTTAGGTTCCCTGATGTATCCCAGACATTCAGAGGAGGGTCTGCCTCAGAGTAGGTGTAAAAATTTGTTGAATGAATGAAGCCTAGACAAAGTGGTATGATTGTAAGAAACAATGATAATTCAGGGCAACCATTTCCTTCTACAGTATCCTTCACTATGTGGAATGGAAAAGAAATCACTTGTGAAACTTGTATTGCTCTTCCACTCCTCCCCAGCCACCCACCCCCTCAGGCCCTCACAGGTAAATTCAGGTGGGTTAAGTGTGTGTAAGATGCAGTTGTCTTGTAGCTCCAGTGGAAAGAAGCCCCATGGAAGAGTGACAACTTGCAAAGTTACCTCAGCAGTTTGCAGAGACACACCTGCCCTAGGCCAATCATTTACTTCATGGTCTCCAAAGTACTATTTGTCTTTGGCTTTACATCTTTATATCGTCAAAATTGGTTGACATTCACATTTCAGAAGGTAGCATCTGATCAGGAACCGATGGTACTGAAGGAAGAGGTCCAAGCTCCACTGAAGGCATTGGTGAAAAACAAGGCTCCAGGAATTGATAGAATACCAATTGAGATGTTTCAACAAATGGATGCAGCGCTGGAAGTGCTCACTTGTCTATGCCAAGGAATCTGGAAGACAGCTACCTGGCCAACTGACTGGAAGAGATCCATATTTATGCCTATTCCCAAGAAAGGTGATCCAACTGAATGCAGAAATTATCAAACAATATTATTAATATCACATGCAAGTAAAATTTTGCTGAAGATTATTCAAAAACAGCTGCAGCAGTATATCAGCAGAGAACTGCCAGAAATTCAAGCCCCATTCAGAAGAAGACATGGAACAAGGGATATCATTGCTGATGTCAGATGGATCTTAGTTGAAATCAGAGAATACCAGAAATATCAGAAAGGTTTACCTGTGTTTTATTGACTATGCTACGGCATTTGACTGTGTGGATCATAACAGATTATGGATAACATTGAGAAGAATGGGAATTCCAGAACACTTAATTGTGCTCATGAAGGACCTGTTATCAGACCAAGAGGCAGTCATTCAAACAGAACAAGGGGATACCGTGTGGTTTAAAATCAGGAAGGTGTGCATTAGGGTTGTATCCTTTCAGCATACTTATTCAATCTGTATGCTGAGCAAATAATCCGAGAAGCTGGACTATATAAAGAAGAACAAGGCAACAGAATTGGAGGAGGACACATTAACAACCTGTGACGTGCAGATGACACAACCTTGTTTGCTGAAAGTGAAGAGAGCTTGAAGTACTTACTGATGACGATCAAAGACCACAGTCTTCAGTACGGATTATACCTCAACATAAAAACAAACAAACAAAAAAAAAAAAACCTCACAACTGGACCAATAAACAATGTCATGATAAACAGAGAAAAGATTGAAGCTGTCAAGGATTTCATTTTACTTGGATCCATAATCAGCACAAATGACGCGACGGTCAAGAAATCAAATGACATGTTGCATTGGGCAAATCTGTGGCAATAGAGCTCTTTAAAGTGTTAGAAAGCAAGGCTGTCACCTTGAAGACTAGACAGCACATAACAACAACAACAAGGGGCTAATGAACCAACAGAGAGCCAAACGAGATCGATGGAATATATTGAAATGACTCCCCCACCACTGGGGTTAAACGCAATTTTATGTGGTTAACAATAGTCATTTTTCTGGGTGGAGTTATTCACTTTATTCCGGAGAATCTTGGGATTGTCATGTTTGGGGAATGGGATAAAGGAAGAAACGACTGAGGTTGCTTGCAGAAGTGATTCATTTATTTTGACAAAAAAGATGCAAGGGAGCCATGTCGGTCCAAGTCCCTGGAAGCCCACCAAGCAGCTCAGGACCCACTGCCCTTAGTAAATAAACAGTGCTGGGCAGAGCAGCAGGGTGCCTGAGGGGGCAGCTTTACAGCTAATTGACCTGGATTAGGGCCAGCTCTACTTCCCTTTGTGAATTTGGGAAGTTCTCAACCTCTCTGAATCTCGGTTTCCTCTTCTGTAAAACAGGGACTCTGTGTCAAAGGCTTGTTGTGAAGTACAAACAAAAAACGTACCTCGTGTGCTTAGCACAGTGCCTTGGATATAGTGACAAAGGACACCATAAATTGTAGCTATTTTCATTCTTTGAGAAGTAAACCTCAGATGCTGGCAGCTGTTCCAAGAATGTGTTTTACTCGTAATGTGATTAGCGAAGAAAGGTGATACTCGTTTCCCTTCAGGGTGTGGTTTTGCTTTGATGAATGTTGCTTAACGTTGGGAAGGTTTAGAAGTCAGGCAGGAGTTTTAAATGGGAAACAGCTCTGTCCTTGCCAGAAACTTCACCGTGGTACAATAATAACGTAGGTACAGCCTGTTTTCTTAAAGCGGCACTCTGGCCAAGTTATGTGCCTGTGGGATGCAAGCTCTTCCCAGAATCACCTGGTTTATGTCCGGGCAATAGTCACCACGCCTGCCTTCAGAGGGTTAGTGTTCAGCAGTAAAGGCATGAGCAATTGTATTGTTTTCTTGTCATAAAGAATACTTAACCTAAAGGATGTTGTTGTTGTTGTTAGTTGCCTTTGAGTTGGTTCTGACTCGTGGTGACCCCATGTACAAGAGAAAAACCTGTTACCCAGTCCTGTGCCATCTTCACAGTCGTTGGTATGCTGGAGTCCATTGTCGCAGCCCCTGTGTATTCTGAGTGCCTTCCAGCCTAGGGGGCTCGTCTTCCAGGACCGTATCAGACAATGTTCTGCTGCGATCCACAGGGTTTTCACTGGCTAGTTTTTGGAAGTGGATTGCCAGATGTAAAAATGGGTTGGGGGAGGTGTCCTACCTCCTCTAACTTCTCAAAAGGGAATCAGCCTAAGGCTGATTCCTATGGGGCAAAGGTCAGACATACTTCCTCTTTCTACCATCTTTATCAATTCTGACACCAACCATCCCTCCCACAGCACTCTCTGCTTCTCTACTGGGTTTGATAATTCATTGCAATGGCCACACAGAACTCACAGACCATACTCATGATTATGGGGTTTATTAGGTGTCATGGATTGAATTGTGTCCCCCCAAAATTTGTGACAACTTGGTTAGGACATGATTCCCAGTATTGTGATGTTGTCCTCCATTTTGTGATTTTCCTATGTATTATAAATCATAACCTCTGCCTGTGGTTAAAGAGGATTAGGGTGGGATGTAACCCCTTACTCAGGTCACATCCCTGATCCCTGGGGTGTGGTCTGTACCACCTTTTATCTTACAAGAGATAAAACGAAAGGGAAGCAAGCAGAGAGTTGGGGACCTCACACCACCAAGAAAGAAGCCCCAGGAGCAGAGCGCATCCTTTGGACCTAGGATTCCTGCCTGGAGAAGCTCCTAGTCCAGGGGGAGATTGATGAGAAGGACTTTCCTCCAAAGCTGACAGAGAGAGAAAGCCTTCCCCTGGAGCTGATGCCCTAAATTTGGACTTCTAGCCCACTAGACGGCACTGGGCTGGGTTTAGCCTACTAGACTATGAGAAAGCACATTTCTCTTTGTTGAAGCCATCCACTTGTGGTATTTCTGTTATAGCAGCACTAGGTGGCTAAGACATTAGGGAAGCAACAGGTTACAATTTAGGCTCAGGAACACTCAAGGATACACTTCCTCCATCAGGACAGCTTCTTCCCAGCTGCGCTCGCAGGCATGCCTTCCCTGGTGCTAGGCTTCTGCCCAAAGCACTCAGCTTTCTTGCTCCATGGGCCAGGAAGCCCACCACACTGTCTCCTGCAGCCAGGTCTTCGCTGCCTTCAGTGTTACAGCTGCCTTTCACGGTCTCCTGGTTCCAGGAGCTTCTTAGAGCAGGGATCTTGGTTTCAAAGAATGCACTCTCTGCTCCTGGCTGTTCTGCCTTGGTGGTGGTGGAATATTCTCTTTCCCGCCTCTGAGGTTGCTCATTTCAAGACCAGCAAGATGTCAAAATCGACCATTGCCTTTGGTGAGCCACAGTTACCCTATCACACACTCCTGCCCAATCATTTGGGTGGGAGTTATAAACGATCCATCACACAGCCCCAGGCCTTTCTTCTCAGCATGTCTTAGTCTGGAAGCTCTGCTGAAACCTGTCCACCCTGGGTGACCCTGCTGGTATTTAAAATATCAGCGGCACAGTTTACAGCATCATAGCAACACTTGAGCCACCAAGGTATGACAAACTGACAAATGGGTGGCAGAGCTAAAGGATGTGTCCTTATAATAAAAGAAGTCAAAAAGAAATACGTGGGGTTTAAAAAAAAAAAAAAAGCACACAGATTAAAAAAAATCTCTCAATAAATGCAAACTGCTACAGTTTATGCTGGTCATATTAGGCCTTGCTTACCTGTAATGGAAACCCTGGTGGCGTAGTGGTTAGGTGCTACAGCTGCTAACCAAAAGGTCAGCAGTTCAAATCCGCCAGGGGCTCCTTGGAAACTCTATGGGACAATTCTACTCTGCCCTTTGCGGTAGCTAGGAGTCGGAATCGACTTGACGGCAGCAGGTTTGGTTTTTTGGGTTTTTTTACCTATAATAGGAGCCTTGGTGTTGTAGTGGTTAAGGGCTTGGCTGCTAGCCAGAGGGCTGGCAGTTCACATACACCAGCCGCTCCTTGGAAACTCTAAGGGGCAGTTCTACTCTGCTGTAGGGTTGCTATGAATTGGAATCAACTCGACGGCAATGGGTAAGGGTATGTGTTACCTACAATATTCTTTCTGAAACCCTTTTCATAAACCAAAGCTATAGTCAGTTCCATTCCTGGATACCCTGAACCACAGAGAAATTTATTTCGAAATTCGTGTCTGCCCTTGGGCTGATAGAGCCCAAAATCTGTTGTTTGGAGGAATAACTGAGGCTTCCTCTTGGATAACAGATGGAGAAATTGGGGTGAATACTTTTTCTTTTAGCTTTTTCATTGCAACAACATGCATACAGAAAACGACACAAATCATGGTGTGTGCACTTCAATGGATTTTTCCCAAAGTGAACTCACCCATGCAATGACTACCAGAAACAAGAAATAGAGTATTACCAACAGCCCTTTCTTATGCCCACCCCATTCAATCCTTCTCCATCCTCTCCAACGGTAACCACTTTCCTGAAGTGTAACACAGACTGCTTTTCCCTGGCTTTAAACTTATCAATGGAATCATAACGTAGGAATTCTTTGGTGTCTGGCTTCTTTGGTCAACATTATATTGTGAGATTCATTCATGTTGCTGCATTTAGCTGGATCCCATTCATTTCCATTGCTGAGTAATATTTCATTGCACAAATACCACACGTGTGTTTATTCATTCTATTGTTGATGAGCATTGTGTTGTTTGCAGTGCTTGCTGGCATACATGCTGCTGTTACAGAGATTATTGTCCACGCTTCAGTGCTTGTGTGCACGCACTTCTCCTGGGTATATGCTAGGGGTGGAGCTGCTGGATTACAGCGCATGTATATCTTCAACTCTGTTAGAAAACATCACATCACTTTTCCAAAGTGGCTGCATCACTTTACCCTCCCCCTTACATTTGACAGTTCCAGTTGCTCTGTATTCTCGTCAACAGCTGATATTTTTCGTCTTTTATATTGTAGCCTTTCTGAAGGATGTGTACTAACGAGGTCGATCATCTTTTCAAATGTTTGTTGGAAGTTTGGATAGTCTCTTTGGTGAAGCGCCTGTTAAATTTTTCGTATTTTTCAATGGGGTTGACTTTTACTTATTGATTCGAAGTGTATTTTAATCTATATGGACTAAGCATTCTTTATCAGCCAGTGTTATACTTTCTCCCACTCTGTGGCTTGCCTTTTGACTCTCATAAAGGTGTCTTTTGATGAACAGAACTTCTTCATTTTCAGGTTTACCAGTCTTTTTCCTTTACGGTTAATGGTTTTTGAATTCTGTTTAAGAAAATTTTCCTTATCCCAAAGTCATGAAGATAGTTTCTTTTTCTGTCTTCAAGATGCCTAATTGTTTTATCCTTCACATTATAATCCACAGTACACCTGGAGATCATTTTTTATAAGTTGTGAGGAAGGAGGCATGATTTATTTGTTTCCGTGTGGATATTCAATTGACTCAGCATGATTTTTCTTTCTTTTTTTTTTTTTTTTAAGGCTGTTGTCTCCCAACTGCCCTATAGTGTCAACATCATCATAAATCAAGTGCCCATAAATGCATGGGCCTATTTCTGGACTTCCCTTCTGTTTCACTGGTCTATTTTCTAATCTTCCACCAAAGCCATACTCTGTTAATCGATGTATGTTTATAATACATACCCTTAGCTCTTAGTGTCTCAAAGTAGGTCCTCCAACCTTGTCGTTCTTTTTGGCTATGCTTGACCCATTGCATTTCCATGAAAACGTCAGAATCATCTTGTACATCTGTGGATCTGCTGATTTTGATTTTTTATTCAATTTGGGGAGAATTTCCATCTTTGTATGAATATTTGAATTGATGCTTGTGGCATATTTACTTATGTCTAATTTATTTCTCTTAATAGAGTTTTTGTAGTTTTCTGTGTAAAGGTCTTACACATCTCTCATTTGATTCATTCTTGAGTATTTGAGGTTTTAGATGCTATTATACATATTTTTATTTTTTAAGTATAATTTCCTTATTTTTGTTACTGTTAGGTGTTTTGATTATCCAATGCTATGTAATGAGAAAGCGTTTTAATTCTCCTGGAATCCAGATTTCTGGGTCCATGGAGTTGGAGTGGCACACTCAGGCCATCTGCCCTCAGGTGTCCTTTTGGACCTTGAGCCTTTAAGGAGCTGTTTTCCTAAAGTCACCTTTGAGTCAAACAATAAGCTGCCTAGTAAGCAGCTTAGCAGAGATCATTTTGCCTTAGTCATTGGGCTCTTTTGGAGAATTACAGTGATCTTCAGGAGACTACCCTGCCAGGACCCCACCTATATAATCTATTTTCACTATCCCGTCTCCAAAGTGCCTTCCCAACACCTTCAGGTTGATGCTGCCTGATTCAAATCGTATTTGCTCACAATAAATATTTTCTGTTACACTAATTTTTGGTTTCTCTGCATGTTTAGGTTTTTGACAGTAACAAACCACCCCAAACTCAATGATGTGAAACAACAGCCATTTTATTATGCTCACGGCTTTCAAGGGTCAACAGTTTAGACAAGGCACAGCAGGAATGGCTCTTCTGTGCAGCAAGATGTCTGGGGCCTCAGCTGAGAGGACTTGAACATCTGGGGTGGTCTGAATGGCTGGATTGCAATCATCTGGAGGGATTTTTCCATGAGTCTGGCACCTAGGCTGGGATGACGCAAAGACTGGGCTCAGCTGGGATGGCTGACAAGATACCTGCCATGGCCTCTCCATGTGGCTTGGGCTCCTCCAGCACAGGAGCTGGGTTCTGAGAGGGGAAGCACTGAGAGGGAGCCTCTAGAGCCAAGCATTTTCAAAAGCCTAGGAGGAAATGCAGGGCCTTTCTGTCTGATCCATGGAAGTCACAAAGAATCACTTTCACAAGATTCTATAGGTTACCGTTGCGTCAACAAGGGTGCCCAAATTCAAGAGCAGGAAATTAGACTCCATCCTTGCTAAACTCACTTATTAATTATAATAATTTATCTATAGATTTTCTTGGAATATTATTTATACAAACTCATCTTCTGCAAATCATGGCAACTTTATTTCTTCTTTTCCAGCTCTTATACTTTTTACTTCTTATTCAGTAAATAGATTCTTACTTGTTCCGTAAGTTTCCTCTAACTCCCTCCTCAGAAACAATTGTTTTGAAAAGCATTCTATTAAAAGGGACAGACAGTGCAGGGCTAAGGTAACAAAGAAGGGAGGGAGAGGTGGATTGAAAAGGGGGTGGGGAGAAGGAAGGACACATTTTCTTCTTAAACAGGATTTCTGAAACTCTCAATTCATTCTTTTCTAAGATGTGAGTATCCTATTAAATCCTAAGAAAAGCCTCGAGCTTCCAAATACCATTGTTGTCAAAGTATTGTGGGCACCTTCCTAAAGAAGGTAATAAAGAAGTTAGAGCCTTCCCTTTTGGTTTTTAAGTTTATTTCACCATGGGAGTAGAGAGTCAGTCAAACTTTGGTTTTTAAGAAATCCACTAAGTAGTTTCCTCCTAAATAAATAACTCAGATTCTCCCGGTCATCTCAGCCAAGACTTGTCTTTAAAAGCCCTTGGGAATTCCCCACCTACCTCCTTGCTGGATCAGCTGTGCAGAGGCATCAGAATAGCCCCCTTCTAGGTAGTGAGCCCTTGGAGTCTGGAGACCCAGAGGAAACGTACAGGTGATGGAACACTAACACATGAAAAATATGACATGATTAAACTGCGTGTGAAATAGTCCAGGAAAGATGTGCTCAGGAATGGGAGCACGTAAAGACCAGCTCTCACAATGTATACCCAAACAAAACCTATTTTCGGCAGGTCCATTTCTACTCATACTGACACTGTAAGACAGAATAGAACTGCCCTAGAGGGTTTCCAAGGTTGTAAATCTTTACAGAAGCAGACTGCCACATCTTTCTCCCATGGAGTGGCTGGTGGGTTTGAACTGCCAACACTTTGGTTAGCAGCCAAGTGCTTAAACACTGTGCCACCATGGCTCCTTCTTGTGATGTATAGCCCAGTCAAAAGGCAGAACCTGGCCTTCTAAGATGACAATGTCCGAACTCTTTATGATGGCTAAGTGTGTGGGGGACACTTCATCACCAAACCAATCCCAAGAACGTTTGTGCTGCTATCTACCATTGCTCAGTGGGGAGAGTGGTGCTAAGGTGCAGAGATGCCCAGGGTGCAGACAGTGGAGGACAATGAGGAGTAATAAAGCCAAGGAACCATGCTCCCTTCTCCAATCAACAGAATGGCCCTCCATAGCAAGACTGGGAAACACTGAGGCAAAGCACAGCAACTAGAGAAACATCCCCAGGCCAGCTTCTCCCCTGGAGAAGCCAGGGAAATATATCTGGTGGAAACACCATCAAGAGTACTGTTAAAAACCTAAATGTGCAGGGAAACACCAGAAATTAGTATAACAGAATGTATTTATTGCAGATGATACAACTTTGCTTGCTGAAAGTGAAGAGGACTTAGAGCGCTTACTGATGAAGATCAAAGACCACAGCCTTCAGCATGGATTACACCTCAACATAAAGAAAACAAAAATCCTTACAGCTGGACCAATAAGCAACGTCATGATAAACGGAGATAAAATTGAAGTTGTCGAAGACTTCATTTTACTTGGCTCCACAATCAACACCCATGGAAACAGCAGTCAAGAAATCAAAAGACACATTGCATTGGGCAAATCTGCCACAAAAGACCTCTTTAAAGTGTCAAAAAGCAAAGATGTCACCTTGAAGATTAAGGTGTGCCTGATCCAAGCCATGGTGTTTTCAACTGCCTCATATGCATGCAAAAGCTGAACAATGAATAAATAAGACCAAAGAAGAATAGACGCCTTTGAACTGTGTTGGCAAAGAATATGGAATATACTACAGACTGCGAAAAGAAGGAAAAAAACTGTCTTGGAAGAAGTACAGCCAGAATGGTCCTTAGAAGCAAGGATGGCAAGACTATGTCTCACATGCTTTGAACATGTCATCAGGAGGGATCAGTACCCGGAGAAGGACATCATGCTTGGTAAAGTGGAAGGTCAGCAAGAAAGAAGACCCTGAGTGAGATGATTGACACAGTGGCTGCAAGAATGGATTGTGAGGATGGCACAAGACTTAACAGTGTTTTGTTGTGTTGTACATAGGGCTGCTATGAGTTGGAACTGACTCAACAGGCACCTAACAACAACAGATATGATTCCAGTGGGGGCAGTGCCAAATCAAAATTATCAGGAAGGTGCTCTGAAGAGGGGAGAGTGAAAGCAGATTACATTGGCGGGGTCCAGGCAGGGTAGTCTCTGGAAGGTCATTGTAAATTCCTTTCATGTAGGTTTCTCAGGGGATAGAGTCAGAGCATGTGCAGGGTTTCAGGATCATTCAGTTGTAAAAGTAGTCATTATGGACATGCCAAGAAACCCTGGTGGCATAGTGATTAAGAGTTTATAGCTGCTAACCAAAAGTTTGGCAATTCGAATCCACCAGGTGCTCCTTGGAAACTCTGTGGAGCATTTCTACTCTGTCCCTTAAGTCCCTGTGAGTTGGAATCAACTAGACGGCAATCGGTTTGGTTTGTTTTTTTTGTGGACATGCCATATATCCTAAAACAAAGCTTCCAGTCAGACCCTGGAGTTCCTGTTTCTCAAGATTGCACATAGGTAATAATCCTCCGAAACAGCCCAATGCCTGAGGCAGAAGAGTCTCTACTAAGCGGCTTGAAGGTGACTTTAGGAAAACCAGTTCCTTAAAGACTCAAGATTCAAAAGACACCTAAGGGCAAATGGCCTTCGTGGGTCACCCGAACTCCATGAACCTGGATTCCAGGAGAGTTAAAATGGTTTTTCAGTACCAGGAAGAGAAACAGCGTTAACAGGCCTACAGGTCCAGGTGCTAAGTCAGAAATTTGCAATTTCTGGGTCAATATGGAAGCACCTCTGGCCACAAGCATGGTGGAAGGACATGGTGGCTCATGGCACACCTCGGGTAACTTTGCAGTTGAGTCAGAGAGCAAGGTAGCATCACAGGTGGCCTGGTGGATATATAAAGAGGTCAGTACCACACCTTTGTTCCTCTTCCTTTAGGCATGTTTGCTTCTCTTCTGCTCTGGTTACATCAATAGTCCTTACTTGGCTTTTTCTGCTGGCAAAGGTCCCTGCCAAGCCAAGCCCTCCAGGTCTGTCTTCTGGTTCCTCACACTCATCTCATGGCCCTGGCTGTCACTCCTGTGTTCAGCAGCTATAACTTGGGTGAAGTCTCAAGTCCTCCTGACTGGGATGTGGGTGAGGTTAGGGCAGGGGAAGCTTCAGCCTTCTTCATTATCTTCCTCCGTGCTCCATTCCTGAGCCCTGGAGGTGGAGCAGAGGAGAATCTTCACCCCCCCGTTGGGAAAAGGGCACCTCCAAACTACAAGGAGATTGATCTTCACAACTAGCCCACATCTGTTTGAGCCAAAAGGCCACAGTCTTTCTGTATCACCAAACCTTAAACAATGAAAGATTAACTTAATAAGTGGCAATTGGTAATCATTTTAAACACCTCATGCCATACACAAAAACAAACTCAAAAAAAGGAGTTAGATATAGAATGATAGGAAAACTAGTGGAAAACAGAATTGAATATTGAGACAGATGAAATCCTAGGAAAAACAGATGGACAATTAAAAATCTGCAGGTAAATGATAAATATCAAACAATTTGTACAAATAGCCAATGAACAAGAATAGGATTCATACAAGAATAGATACAAATGATGAGAATAAATAACAAACACTTTGAAAGATCTTGAACCTCACAATTATGTTCAAAAATAAGAATGAAAATGGGTATTATTCAAAATGGTGAAACATGCACGACAGTTTTAAGTGACGTGGTGATGCACGGCAATGTATTAGTATATTCGGTCCTGCCTAAGCCACACAACTGTCTTCTTCTTGGACTTTATATTAGGAAATCATCCAAAAGAAGAACGCATTTGTTGTAACAAGGAGAGCACAGTCTTCTGAGTCAGACAGACCTGGGTTGAAATTCTGCCTCTGATATTTACTAGCTATGTGATCTTGAGGAAGTGACTTCACACAACAAAGCTTCAGGTTTCCCATTTATAAAAGGGGGGGGGGAAGGTATCTGACACAAATGCTTGGTATTCAATAAGTGGAAGTGAGCTAAAGTTGAAGAAAGATTCACAGGAGATGAGAGTGGGAAGCACAAATATCCAACAGGAGGACACTTAGGAACATCACTGTGACTTAAGTCGGTGGAGTATTTGGAAATCATTAAAAAGATAACTATGAGAAATCTGGTAAGAAAACATGTTTAGGATATGCTAAGTAAAAATACCGTGGAAATTTCTACATTTATTACGATGATAATAGTATATATAATATATAATAATTATTATTATTATATATATGATTATAGTGAAGTAAAATATGCATGCATATGAGCAAAGACTAGAAAAGATCATTGATACATGACAGTGAGAGAGGTGATTTCATGGAGAGTTGAGACATTTAAGTGTTTTTGTAATATATTAAAAACCCCACTGCCTTTGAGTCTGTTCCAACTCATAGCAACCCTATAGGACAAAGTAGAACTGCCCCGTAAGGTTTCCAAGGAGTGGGTGGTAGATTCAAACTGCTGAACTCTTGAGGTCAGTCTATGAATGGGTCCCTAGAGAAGAGCATCATGCTTGGTAAAGCAGAGGGTCAGGGAAAAAGAGGAAGCCCCTCAATGAGATGGATTGACACAGTGGCTGCAACAATGGGCTCAAGCATAAAAACCATCATGAGGATGGCACAGGACCAGGCAGTGTTTAGTTCTGTTGTACACACGGTAGCAATGAGTTGGAAGCAACTTGATGGCATCTAACAACAACAACCTTTTGATTAGCAGCCATAGCTCTTAACCACTCCACTGCCAGGGCTCCATGATATATAAAAGCATATATATAGCATATATAAATATATTAAAAAAGTTGCCTAAAGGGAAACTTCTTTGAGTTATAGGCATAGAGACAGAGAGTCCTAATACCTGGCAAAAACAGATAAAAATGTAAAAGTAAAAATCTTATTAAGCCAATAGTAGAAATTGATTGAAATTTATGTAATATACGATTTGCAATTCAGGGGAGCATTTCAACTAGGTAGCTGAAAATGTGAAGATGAGAAGAACTTCTAAAATTCTTATACCACATCTTACCAGCATTGCCATGGAAATGGGGAGGAGGTGATCAGAATGGGGTTTATATAATGACAATATACCCTAAAATACAGCTTCCAGTCAGACTCTGGTGCTCCTGTTTCTTAAAACTGACTGCACATAGACAATTCTTCAAGAGCCCAATGCCTAAGGCAAAATGATCTTCACTAAGCTGCTTCACTAGGCTACCATTTGACTTAAGGGTTACTTTAGTAGACCAATTTCTTCAAGGCTGAAGTTCAAAAGGACTGCTAAGGGCAAGTAGCCTGGGTGGGTCCCTCCAACTCCATAGACCTCAGATATCTGGATTCCAGGACAATTAAAATGGTTTCTCGCAAGTTATAATGTTCATGGGTTCAGTTGGCATTTATTGACACTTATCATGTACTGACAGTTCCTGGGTGGGGCAATAGCTTAATCCCCTCAGCTGCTAACCGAAAGGTTAGAGGTTCAAATCCACCTAGATGTACACTGGAAGAAATACTTGGTGATCCATTTCCAAAAAATCAGCCACTGAAAACCCTATAGAGCACAGCTCTATTCTGACACACATGGAGTCACAATGAGTCCAAGTGGTGGGTTATGTGCTAGGACACAAAGATTCTGCCCTCATAAGCTTGTTGTTGTTGTTAGGTGCCATTGAGTTGGTTCTGACTCATAAAGACCCCATGTACAACAGAACAAAACACTGCTCAGTCCTTGGTGATCCTCACAATTATTGCTATCTTTGAGCCCACTGTTCAGCCACTGTGTCAATCCATCTTGTCAAGGGTCTTCCTCTTTTCCGCTGACTATCAAGTACGATGTCCTTCTCCAGGGTCTGGTCACTCCTGATAACCTAACCTAAGTATGGGAGACAAACTCTCACTATCCTGGCTTCTAAGGAGCATTCTTGCTGTGCTTCCTCGAAGACAGATTTGTTCCTTCTTCTGTAAGTCCATGGTATATTCAATATTCTTTGCCAACCCATAACTCAAAGGCATCAATACTTCTTTGGTCTCCCTTATTCAAGTACACTTTTCATATGCATATGAAGTGATTAAAAATATCATGGCTTGGGTCAGGCTCACCTGAGTCCTCAGAGTGACTTCTTTGCTTTTCAACACTTTAAAGCGGTTTCTTTGCAGCAGATTTGCCCAATACAATACATAATTTGATTTCTTAACTCCTGCTTCCGTAGGCTCCCCAGCATCTGTCAGCTTGTCATATGTGGGGGCTGTCGTGTTGCTGTGAAGCTATGCCACCAGTACTCAAATACTGGCAGGGTAATCCATGGCAGACAGGTTTCAGCTGAGCTCCCAGATTAAGACGGGTTAGAAAGAAAGGCCCAGTGATCTACTTCTGAAAAGAATTAGCCAGTGAAAACCTTATGAATAGCAGCAGAATGCTGTCTGATTCAGTGTCTGAAGATGAGTCCTTCAGGTTGGAAGGCACTCAAAAGAGTACTGGGAAAGAACTGCCTCCTCAAAGCAGAGTCGACCTTAATGACATGGATGTAGTCAAGCTTTTAGGACCTTCATTTGCTGATGTGGCATGACTCAAAATGAGAAGAAACAGCTGCAAACAGCCATTAATAATTGGAACCTGAAATGTACGAAGTATAAATCTAGGAAAATTGAAAGTCATCAAAAATGAAGTGAAACCCATAAACATCGATATCCTAGGCATTAGTGAGCTGAAATGGACTGGTATTGGCCATTTTGAATTGGACGAGCATATGGTCTACTAAGCCAGGAACAACAACTTGAAGAGGAATGGCATTGCATTCATCATCAAAAAGAACATTTCAAGATCTATCCTAAACTACAATGCTGTCAGTGATAGGATAATATCCATATCCCTACAAGGCAGACCCTTTATTCACATTTACACACCAACCACTATGGCCAAAGATGAAGAAATTGAAGATTTTTACCAACTTCTGCACTCTAAAATTGATCGAACTTGCAGTCAGGATGCATTGATAATTACTGGTGATTGGAATGAGAAGGACAGAAACAAAGAAAAGGGATTGGTGGTTGGAAAATATGACCTTGGTGATAGAAACAATGCCGGAGATCATATGATAGAATTTTGCAAGACCAACGACTTCTTCACTGCAAATACCTTTTTTCACCGACATAAACAGCAACTCTACACATGGACCTCACCAGATAGAATACACAGGAATCAAATCGGCTACATCTGTGGAAAGAGACAATGGAAAAGCTCAATATCATCAGTCAGAACAAGGCCAGGTGCTGACAGTGGAACAGACCATCAGTTACTGACATGCAAGTTCAAGGTAAAACTAAAGAAAATTAGAACAAGTCCAGGAGAGCCAAAGTATGATCTTGAGTATATCAAGCCTGAATTTGACATAATAAATTTGATGCATTGAACACTAATGATCGAAGACCAGACAAGTTGTGGGATGACATCAAGAACACCATACACGAAGAAACCAAAGGTCATTAAAAATACAGGAAAGAAAGAAAAGACCAAAATGCATGTCAGAAGAGACACTGAAACCTGTTCTTGAATGTACAGTAGCTAAAACGAATGGAAAAAATGATGAAGCAAATGATCTGAACAGATGATTTCAAATGGCAGCTCGAGAAGACAAAGTAAAGTATTGTAATGACATCTGCAAAGACCTGGAGATAGAAAACCAAAAGGAAAGAACACGCTTGGCATTTCTCAAACTGAAAGAGCTGAAGAAAAAATTTGAGCCTTGAGTTACGATTTTGAAGTATTCTTTCTGCAAAATATTGAATGTCACAGGAAACATCAAAAGAAGATGGAGTCTTCTTTGGTACAGTCACTGTACCAAAAAGAATTGGTGGGCATTCAACCATTTCGGGAGTAAACATATAGTCAAGAACCGATGGCACTGAAGGGAGAGGTCCAAGCTGCACTGAATGCACTGGCGAAAAACAAAGCTCCAGGAATTGATGGAATAACAATTGAGATGCTTCAACAAATGGATGCAGTGCTGGAGGTACTCACTCATTGATGCCAAGAAATTTGGAAGACCTGGCCAGCCAACTGGAAGAGAGCCATATTTGTGCCCATCCCAAAGAAAGGTGATCCAACAGAACATGGAAATTATCAAACAATATTATTATCACATGCAAGTACAACTTTGCTGAGGGTAATTAAAAAACTGTTATGGCAGTATATTGACAGGGAACTGCCACAAATTCAAGCTGGATTCAGAAGAGGACATGGAGCCAGGGATATCATTACTGATGTCAGATGGATCTTGGCTGAAAGCAGAGAATACCAGAAAGATGTTTACCTGTGTTTCATTGACTATGCGAAGGCATTTGACCGTGTGGATCATAATATATTATGGATAACATCAGGAAGAAACGGAATTCCAGAACACTTTACTGCGCTCCTCACAAGCTAGTAGGGTATAAACATATAAAAAGAACTAGCTCAGTTCCACTGTGGTAAATGTAAAACAAACAAGGTATGGGGAGTTTTCCTGGAAGAGATGGTAAGTAAGACTCAAAGGCAGGGAGAGCTTTTCCAACTGACAAGGGGTGAGGGATGGTGGCTGCTGGAACAGTATGGAATGAGGGAGGAATTATGGAACTGGAGAAATAGACATGGTGAAATCCTAAAGGGTCATGCCTGTCACCCCGAGGAGTTCGAGTTGTATGCTGAACAAGAGAGTTGAAGAAAAGGTTTTTTTGCAGCCAACGGAGAAAAAGTGATGAGGCCTGGACTGAGATGTGGCAAGACAGGCAATGAATGTCAAATTCATAAACGTATTTGAGAAGAGAGTTGGCAGGATGGTCTGGGGGAGCAGAGAAGCAAGAGAAAAAGGGAAGAATCAAAGAAAGCTTTGACATTACCATTCACCAAAACATAGCCAGTAAGTTGGGAGATAGGTTCTCCAGCAAACTGTCAAATTTGAAGTCAAAGATCAGCTTTTGGACTTGTTGAATTTGAGATGCTTTTATGATACCTTGAGCCCTGGTGGCACAACGGTTAAGTGCTCAGCTGCTAACCAAATCGTTGGCGGTTTGAACCCACTAGTCGATCCATGGGAGAAAGAGGTGGCAGTTTGCCTCCTTAAAGATTTACAGCCTTGGAAACACTGTGGGCAGTTCTACTTTTTCTTGTAGGGTCTATAGGGTCAGTACAAGTCAGAATCGACTTAACAGCAATGTGTTTTGTTTTGTTTTGTTTTGGTGTTCTGAATATCTAAAAGGATACATCCATCAGATTATCAGAAAAGAGGGCCTGAGGTTCAGGAGAGAGATTCAACTGGAAATATAGATCTGAGAAAAAAACAAACTCGTTGCTGTTGCGTCAATTCCAACTCATAGCAACCCTACAGGACAGAGTAGAACTGCCCCATAGTGTTTCCTAGGAGTGGCTGGTGAATTCAAACTGCTGACCTTTTGGTTAGTAGCTGAACTCTTAACCACTCTACCACCAGGGCTCCACAGATCTGAGAATCATCTATATTTTAGTGCAGTGGGAGAAGAGTGATTTTTTTTTTTTTTTGAGGTTCTACAGTTTTCACCTGCTTCCTGTCTTAATTTTCTTGTGCTGCTACAACAGAAGTACCACAAGTGGATGGCTTTAACAAACAGAAAGGTATTTCGTCACAGTTTAGTAGACCACAAATCTAAATTCAGAGTGCCGAATCTAGGGGAAGTCTTTCTCTCTTTGTTGGTTCTGGAGGAAGGACCTTGTGTCTTTGAGTTTCTGCTCTTGGTTGATCTTTATGTGGCTTGACATCTCTCTTCCCTCATCTCTGCTTCTATTGCTTGCTTGGTTAATTTCCTTCAGATCTCAAAAGAAATTAACTCAAGAAGCACCCTACACTAACCCTCCTCATTAGCATAACAAGGAAAACCCATTCCCAAATGGGATTATAACCACAGGCATAGAGGTTAGGATTTACAACACATGTTTTGGGGGGACAGAATTCAACCCATAACACTTCCCATATACATCATTTAAGCATCACAACTACCCCCATGAATCTTATGTATGGGCAAGCTAAGCCTCCAAAAAGTTAAGTAATGAATTAGGGTTCTTCATTGCAAATAACAAAAACAGCTTGAGCTAGTTAAAGGAGATTTCAGTGCTTTATTATCAGGATACAGGAGGCTGTCATAGTGAATACTGGATGGGAGGAAGGTAAGGGCAGAAGAAATGGGAGTTGAGATCTTCTACTTTTTGGCCACTTCATGTATATCAGTCACAAAGCTGAGTTTCATTGAACTAGACTTGGCTTTGTCTTGACACCCAGAGAAAATGTATGATCACAGAGAAAAGATATCCTATACCTTTTGCCAGATTTGGTCCGACAGTTGCCAAATTCCAAGGCTAATTTTCATTGGGGATAAACTCAGAAGGCATAGAGTATAGATGGACTTTTAATAACTTGGTGGAATTCTACTAAGTATAGCTATTAATAGAACATCTATGCTATACAATCATGAGTTTACATAGAAGTTCTCTTTTTAACATTTTCGTGCCAATAGTTCTTCTTTTTTTTTTTTTTTTCCAGGTTTACCTTTTAGTCTGAAAGCCTAGGAAATGTGATGTTTAAGAGTTAGGTACACACAGAAAGAAACAATCTTTGATGGTTAGGAAGGAGGTGAGGGGAGGGACGGGAGGGAAAAACTCTAACTAGACAGTAGATCCCCCATGCATCTGTCAGTTTGTTGTACTGTGGGGGCTTGAGTATTGCTGTGATGCTGGAAGCTACACCACCGGTATTCACATACCAGCAGAGTCACCCATGGTAGACAGGTTTCACCTGAGCTTCCAAACTAAGACAAACAAGGAAAAAGGGCCCAGGGCTCTACTTCTGAAAAGAATTAGCCAGTGAAAACCTTACGAATAGCAGAAGCAGAGGAATATTATCTGACACAGCACCAAAAGATGAGCCCCTCAGGTTGGAAGAGATTCAAAAGATGTCTAGGGAAGACCTGCCTCCTCAAAGTAGAGTTGACCTTAATGATGTGGATGGAGTCAAGCTTTCAGAGCTCTCATTTGCTAATATGGCCTGACTCAAAATAAGAAGAGCTGTAACGTCCATTAATAATGGGAACATGGAGTGTACAAAGTATGAATCTAGGAAAATTGGAAATTGTAAAAAAATGAAATGGAATGCATAAATATTAATATCCTAGGCATTAGTGAGGTGAAATAGATTGGTATTGGCCATTTTGAATCAGACAATCATATGGTCTACTATGCTGGTAATGACAACTTGAAGAGGAATGACATTGCATTCATCATCCAAAAGAACATTTCAAGATCTATCCTGAACTACCGTGCTGTCAGAGATAGGATAAAATCCATACTTCTACAAGGAAGACCAGTTAATAAGACACTTATTTAAATTTATGCACCAACCACTAAGGCTAAAGATGAAGAAATCAAAGATTTTTACCAACTTCTGCACCTGAAATTGATCAAACATGCAATCAGGATGCATTATTACTGGTGGTTGGAATCCGGAAGGTGGGAACAAGGAAGAAGGACTGGTAATTGGAAAATATGGCCTTGACGATAGAAACAGCACCGGAGATCACACAATAGAATGTTGAAAGACCAATGATTTTATCATTACAAATGCCTTTTTTCACCAACGTAAATGGCAACTATACACATGGATTTCACCAAATGGAATACACAGGAATCAAATCAACTACATCTGTGGAAAGAGACAGTGGAAAAGCTCAATATCTTCAGTGAGAACAAGGCCAGGGGCCAGCTGTAGAACCGACCATCAATTGCTCATATGCAGGTTCAAGTTGAAGCTGAAGAAATTTAGGACAAGTCCATGAGAGTCAAAGTACAACCTTGAGTATATCCCACCTGAATTTAAAGACTATCTCAAGGATAAATTTGATGTGTTGAACACTGATGACCAAAGACTCAAGTTGCAATACTGAAGGATTCTATGAGGAAAATATTAAATGACAGAGGTAGATCAAAAGAAGATGGAAGGAATACAGAGTCGCAGTACCAAAAAGAATTGGTCAATGTTCAGCCATATCAGGAGGTAGCACACGATCAGGAACCAGTGGAACTGAAGGAAGAGGTCCAAGCTGCATTGAAGGCATTGGTGAAAAGCAAGCCTCCAGGAATTGATTGAATACCAATTTAGAAGTTTCAACAAAGGGATGTAGTGCCAGAAGTGCTCACTCATCTATGTCAAGAAATTTGGAAGACAGCTACCTGGCCAACTGACTGGAAGAGATCCATATTTATACCCATTCCAAAGAAAGGTGATCCAACAGAATGTGGAAATTATTGAACAGTGTCATTAATATCACACACAAGGAAAGTTTTGCTGAAGATCATTCAGTGTACTGCTACAGCAGTACATCAACGGGGAACTGCCAGAAATTCAAGCCCCATTCAAAAGAGGACATGGAATGAGGGCTATATCATTGCTGATGTCAGATGAATCCTGGCTGAAAGCAGAGAATACCAGAAAGATGTTTACCTGCATTTTATTGACTACATAAAGGCATTCAACCTCATGGATCGTAACAAATTATGGATAACACTGTGAAGAATGGAAATTCCAGGACACTTAACTGTGTTCATGAGGAACCTGTATGTAGATGAAGAGGCAGTCATTGGAACAGAACAAGGGGTTGCTTCGTGGTTTAAAGTCAGGAAAGATGTGTGTCAGGGTTGTATCCCTTCACTATACTCACTCAATCTGTATCCTGAGCAAATAATCCAAGAAGCTGTACTATATGAAGAAGAATGGGACATCAGGATTGGAGGAAGACTCATTAACAACCTGCACTATACAGATGACAAAATCTTGCTTGCTGAAAGTGAAAAGGACTTAAAGCACTTACTGTTGAAGATTAAAGACTACAGCCTTCAGTATGGGTTATAAAAAAAAAAAACTCAACATAAAAAAAAAAAAAATCCTCACAACTGGACCAATAAGCAACATCATGATAAACAGGGAAAAGACTGACATTGTCAAGGATTTCATTTTATTTGGATCCACAATCAACATTCATGGAAACAGCAGTCAAGAAATCAAAAGAGCAATTGCTTTGGGCAAATCGCCTGCAAAAGCTCTTTTTTAAGTGTTGAAGAGTGAAGATGTCAACTTGAAGACTAAGGTGCGCCTGACCCAAGCCATGGTGTTTTCAATCGCCTGATATGAATGGGAAAGGTGGAAGATGAATTAGGAAGTTGGAAGAAGAACTGACACCTTTTAATTGTGGTGCTGGTGAAGAATATTGAATATACCATGGACTGCCAAAAGAAGGAACACATCTGTCCTGGAAGAAGTACAATCAGAATTCTCCTTAGGAGCAAGGATGGCGAGACTATGTCTCACATACTTTGTACATGTTATCAGGAGGGATCAATCCCTGGAGAAGGGCATCACCCTTGTTATGAGGGTCAGCAAAAAAGAAGAAGACCCTCAATGAGATGAATTGACACAGTGGCTGCAACAGTGGGCTAAAGCATAACAAGATTATGAGGATGGTGCAGGATGGGGCAGTGTTTTGTTCTGTGGTACATAGGAACGCTACGACTTGGAACTAGCTCTAAGACACCTAACAACAACAACAGACAATAGATAAGTGGTATTTTTGGTGAAGGGTAAGACAGTACACAATACTGGGAAATCCATCACAACTTGACCAAGGCAAAGTCATAGAAACTTCATAGACATATCCAAACTCCCCGAGGGTTCGAGTTACTGGGCTGAGGGCTGTGGACCATGGTCTCGGGGGACATCTAGCTCAATTGGCATAACATAGTTTATAAGGAAAATATTCTACATTGTACTTCGGTGAAAAGCATCTGGAGTCTTAAAACTTGTGAGAGGCCATCTAAGATACGTCTACTGGTCCCACTCTGTCTAGAGCAAGGAAGAATGAAGAAAACCAAAGACACAAGGAAAAGATTAGTGCAAAGGATTAATGGACCACAGTTACCACAGCCTCCACCAGACTGAGTCCAACACAACTAGATGGTGCCCAGCTACCACACCACCAAACTGCTGTGACAGGGATCACAATAGAGAGCCCTCGTCACAGCTGGAGAAAAATTCTAACTAAAGAAAAAAAAGACCAGACTTACTGGTCTGACAGAGACTGGAGAAATTCCAAGAGTATGGCCCCAGGATATCCTTCCAACTCAGTACTGAAGTCATCCTGAGAGTCACCCTTCAGCTAAAGATTAGACATGCCCGTAAAACAAACAATAACACGCATGGTTCAACCATATATACAAGACTAGATGGACACGCCAGCCCAGGGGCAAGGACGAGAAGGTAGGAGGGTGCAGGAAAGCTGGGCGAATGGAAATGGGGAACCCGAGCTTCAAGAGAGGGTGTTGATACATCCTGGAGCTGGCAACCAAGTCACAAAGCAATAGTGTATTTTTTAAGGAGAAACCAAGTTGTTCTGTAAACTTTCTCCTAAAGCACAATTAAAAGAAAAAGAGAAAAGAATTCTGAGATGCTGTTGTTGTTGTTAGGTGCCATCGAGTCGGTTCCAACTCGTAGGAACCCTGTGTACCACAGAATGAAACACTGCCTGGTCCTTTACCACGCTCACAGTCATTGTAATGCTTGAGCCCATTGTTGCAGCCAAATCTGAGATGGGAATCATGAAAATCTGGGCCCTTGTTTCAGTTCTGTTTCCTGTTAGTTGTGTGATCTTGGACAAGCAAACTCAGCCTCAAACAAGTACTTCTTAAAGATTAACATGTAAATGAATCTCCTGGGGGTGTTGTTAAAATGCAGCTTCGGATCCAGGAGGTCTGGGGTGAGGCCTGAGAACCCATATTTCTAACAAGCTTGAGGGTGGCACCACTGGGGACAGATTACCATATAAATTGCCATTGTGCTCTAAGATTAATAATTGCCAAGTAAGGAAAAAATATTATGTCAACAATTAAAACAATAAATGTTTTACGAAGAGAAAATGGCTTTATTTTTCTGTTTATGAAAGTAATGCATAATTATCGAAATTGAAAAACACGCAACACTCTAAGTGTCATGACCGTGATAACCAATCAGAACCTAAATGTCACTCAACATCATGTGCTGTTTTCACTCTGCTATGAAGACTACGAGTGCTAAGTTTCAGTATTCATGTTGTATTCCCTTGTCTCTGAAAACCAGATTGTGAAGCTAGTGTCTTCCTCAATTTGCTGCCGATAGGTAGGACAAGAATTAATTTGAATTCAGTTCCTCTTATTGCGGTAGCTTTGCTGCTGCATCTAATGATTTCAAGTTGTTTAAGATCTAGATGCAGAAGGAGGGAGGGGATGATTCTTCAGGGTCCTCCCCACCCAAGCTGAATGGACCTGAAGATGTCTGAAAGAGACAGGAGCTACGTGGACAATGGAAAGCACTTTAGGAGGCTTAAGACAAAATCCAGAGTAAGATGCCTTGAGAGCTGATCCACAGACCAAAAACAAACCAAAAAACCATAAGCTTCAAGTCAATTCCGACTCACAGTAACCTTGCAGGACATCATAGAACTGCCCCGTGGAGTTTCCAAGGCTGTAAATCCTTCAGGAAGTGAATAGCCACGTCGTTCTCCCAAGGAGCAGCTGGTGTGTTCAAACCACCAAACTTTTTGTTAGCAGCTAAGTGCTTAACCACTGTACAACCAGGGTTCCTACAGGATTCTGAACTTCATCTTTTGGGAATAACTTACTTTGTAATTATTCTCGATACAGGAAGACATTTTATCTTCCCACTTTCCTCAGTAATTTTTTTTTTTTCAGTTGCCCTCAAGTCGATTCCAACTTACAGTGACCCCATGTGTGTCAGGTTAGAACTGTGCTCTGCAGGTTTCACAATGGCTGATTTTTTGGGACATATATCACCAGGCCTTTCTTAATGTTGAAACTATTTCCATGCAGTTAAAATGATTTCAATAATAATAATCCAGCTTTAAGAACTGTGTTATGAATTGAATTGTGTCCTATTTAAAAAATAGGAAAAACCAAAAGTATTCAAACAGTCTGAATTTAACTATGATTGGTTCTTGTAAAAAGACCAGACTTAATGGTCGGACTAAGACTAGGCCACATTTCCCAGTATTATATGATTGTCTTCCATTTTGTGATCCGATATATTTATCCTACGTGTTGTAAATCGTAAAGTCTATGATGTTAATGAGGAAGGATTAGAGGTAGTTATGTTAATGAGGCAGGACTCAATCTGCAGGATTTGGCTGTATTTGGACTCAATCTCCTTTGAGGTATAAAAGAGAGAAGTGAGCAGAGAGGAGAGGGACCTCATTACAGCCAAGCAAGAAGAGCCAAGAGCAGAGCATGTCCTTTGGACCTGAGGTTTCTGCGCTGAGAAACCCCTGGACAAAGGGAAAGTTGATGACAAGGACCTTCCCCCAGAGCCCACAAAGAGAGAATGCCTCCCACTGGAGATGGTACTCTGAATTTGGATTTCTAGCCTCCAGACTGTGAGAGAATAAATTTCCGTTTGTTAAAGATATCTACTTGTGGCATCTAGGGTCTTAAATGCTACCACCTAGGATGCATCAGTTGGTCTCAACCCACCTAGAGCAAAGGAGAATGAAGAACACCAAAGACACAAGGTAATTATGAGCCCAAAAGACAGAAAGGGCCACATAAACCAGAGCCTACATCAGCCTGAGACCAGAAGAACTAGATGGTGCCTGGCTATAACTGATGACTGCCCCCACAGGGAACACAACAGAGAACCCCTGAGGGAGCAGGAGAGCAGTGGGATGCAGACCCCAAATTCTTATAAAATGACCAGACTTAATGGTCTGACTGAGACTAGAAGGACCCCAGTGGTCATGGTCCCCAGACCTTCTGTTACCCCAAGACAGGAACCATTCCCAAAGCCAGCTCTTCAGACAGGGATTGGACTGGATTATGAGATAGGAAAGTGAGCTTCTTGGCTCAAGTGGACACATGAGACTATGTTGGCAGCTCCTGCCTGGGAGGGGAGATGAGAGGGCAGACTGGATCAGAAGCTGGCCAAATGGACCTGAAAATAGAGAGAAGAAAGAAGGGGTATGCTGTCTCATTAGGGGGAGAGTAACTAGGAGTATATAGCAAGGTGTATGTAAGTTTTTATATGAGAGACTGACTTGATTTGTAAACTTTCCTTTAAAGCACAATAAAAATTTTTAAAAAGGAAAAACCAAAAGTATTCAAACAGTCTGAATTTAACTATGTAATAAACCAATAATGGTGGTTTCTAGATGGTAGAAACTGGGTAATTTTCTTTATCTTTTTGCTATTTTTTTAAAAATGTCAACAATAAAAATGTATTATTTTAAAAAAAGAAGGTAAGTTATACTTCCTCTGCATAATAAAACTGCACAAATAAGGAATTTTAAGGCTTTCTCAAAAGCTCTGATTTATCCAGTCAAGACTATACAAGCTCCCCTAAATCACTTTTGGATATAAAATTCTGATTCAATGTGTTGGTGCTATATTATCATAATAAAATTACTACATATAACAACAACAACAACAAAAAAGATATCCACTTGTATTTCTGTTATAGCAGCACCTAGATAACGAAGACAAACTGGTCATTAGGAACATAAATAAGATACATTGTATGTACATACATATGATATCATGTATATATATGACATATACACATTTCAAATACTGTTGTTGTTAGGTGCCGTCAAGCGAGTTCTGACTCATAGCGACCCTGTTTACAACAGAACGAAACACTGCCCAGTCTTGCGCCACGCTCACAATTGTTGTTATGCTTGAGCCCATTGTTGCAGCCACTGTGTCAGTCCATCTCTTGAGAGACTTACTCTTTTTCACTGACCCTTTAAATTTTACCGAACACGATGTCCTTCCCCAGGGACTAATCCCTCCTGATAACATGTTCAAATTATGTGAGATGAAATCTCGCCATCCTCGCTTTTAAGGAGCCTTCTGGCTGGACTTCTTCCAAGACAGATTTGTTCATTCTTCTGGCAGTTCACAGTATATTCAATATTCTTCACGAACACGTAACTCAAAGGCAGCAATTCTTCAGTCTCCTTATTCATTGTCCAGCTTTTGCATGTACATGAGGCAATTAAACATACCACAGCTTGGGTCAGGCACACCGTAGTCTTTCAAGTGACATCTTTGCTTTTTAACACTTTAAAGGGTCTTTGCAGCAGATCTGCCCAATCCCATGTGTCATTTCATCTCTCAGCTGCTGCTTCCTTGGGCTTTAATTGTGGAACCAAGTAAAATAAAATCTTTGATGATTTAATCCCTTCTTCATTTATCACGCTTTCCTTATTGGTCCAGTTGCAAAGATTTTTGTTTTCTTTATGTCGAGTTGTAATCCCTAATAATGGCTGTAGTCTTTGATCTTCATCAGTAAGTGCTTCAAGTCCTCTTCACTTTCAGCAAGCAAAGTTGTGTCATCTGCATAACACTGGTTGTTAGTGACTCTTCCTCCAATCCTGATGCCCTGCTCTTCTTTATAGAGTCCAGCTTCTTGAATTATTTGCTCAGCATACAGATCGAAAGTATGGTAAAAGTATATAACCCTGATGCACACCTTTATTCGCTTTAAACCACGCAGTAGCCCCTTGTTCTCTTAGAACAACTGCCTCTTGATCTATGTACAGGTTTCTCATAGGCACAACTAAGTGTTCTGGAATTCCCATTTTTCACAATGTTACCCATAATTTGTTATGATCCACACAGTCAATAAAACACAGATAAACATCTTTCTGGTATTCTTTGCTTTTAGCCAGGCTCCATCTGACATCAGCAATGATATCCCTGGTTTCACACCCTCTTCTGAATCCAGCTTGAAATTCTGGCATTTTTTTTCCTGTTGATGTACTACTACAGCCGCTTTTGAATGATCTCCGGCAAAATTTTACTTGCATGTGATATTAATGATATTGTTCAATAACTTCTGCTTTTGATGGGATGACCTTTCTTGGGAATAGGCGTAAATATGGATCTCTTCCAGTCAGCTGGCCAGGTGGCTGTCTTCCAAATTTTTTAGCATAGACGAGCGAGCACCTCCAGCACTGCATCCGTTTGTTGAAACGTCTCAGTTGGTATTCGGTCAGCTCCTGGAGCCTTGTTTTTCACCAATGCCTTCAGTGCAGCTTGGACTTCTTCCTTCAGCACCATCAGTTCCTGATCATATGCTGCCTCCTGAAATGGTTGAATGTGAACGAATTCTTTTTGGTATAGTGACTCTGTATTCCTTCCATCTTCTTTTGATGTTTCCTGTGTCTTTTAATATTTTCCCCACAGAATTCTTCAATATTGCAATTCAAGGCTTGAACTTTTTCCCAGTACTTTCAGCTTGTGAAATCCCGAGCTTGTTCTTCCCTTTTGGTTTTCTAACTCCAGCTCTTTGCACATGTCATTATAATAACTTACTTTGTCTTCTTGAGCTGCCCTTTGAAATCGTCTGTTCAACTCTTTTAAGTGATCATTTCCTCCGTTCGCTTCAGCTATTGTATGTTAAAGAGCAAGTTTCAGAGTCTCTTCTGACACCCATTTTGGCCCTTTCTTTCTTTCCTTTATTTTTTTTCATGACCTTTGGTTTTCTTCACGTATATTGTAGTTGTTGTTAGGTGCCATCGAGTTGATTCCAACTCATAGCAACCCTATAGGACAGAGTAGAACTGCCTCATAAAGTTTCCAAGGAGCAACTGGTGGATTTGAACTGCCAATCTTTTGGTTAGCAGCCAAGTTCTTAACTATCACGTCACCAGTGCTCCTTTCTTCATGTATGATGTCCTTGATGTCATTCCACAATTTGTTTGGTCTTCGGTCATTAGCGTTCAATGCATCAAATCTGTTCTTGAGATGGTGTCTAAATTCAGGTGGGATATCCTTAAGAGCGTACTTTGGCTCTCATGGACTTGTTCTAATTTTCTTCAGCTTCGACTTTAACTTGCATTTGAGCAATTGATGATCTGTTCCGCAGTTTGCCCCTTGCGTTGTTCTGACTGATAATACTGAGCTTCTCCATCATTTCTTTCTACGGACGTGGTTGATTTGATTCCTGTGTATTCCGTCTGGTTAGGTCCACATGTACAGCACCATTTGTGTTGTTGAAAAGGGTATTTGTGAGGGATAAATCATTCGTTTGCAAAATTCTAGCATGCGATCACCTGTGTTGTTTCTATCACTAAGGCCATAGTTTCCAAATACCGATCCTTCTTCTTTGTTTCTAACTTTTACATTCCAATTACCAGTAATTATCAGTGTATCTTGATTTCATGTTGATCAATTTCAGACTAAAGAAGTTGGTAAGAATCTTCAATTTCTTCACTTTTGACACTAAAAAAACACTAGTGGTTGTTAAATAAATTTGAATGATAGCCATGTTAACTGGTTTTCCTTATAGGTGTATGGATATTATCCTGTCACTGATAGTGTTTTACTTCAGGATAGATCTTGAAATGTTCTTTTTGACAACTAATATGATGCCATTCCTCTTCAGTCTGTCATTCCCAACATTGTAGACCATACGATTGTCCAAAAATGAAATGTGTAAGGACCTGGAGATAGAAAACCAAAAGAGAAGAACACACTCAGTATTTCTCTAGCTGAAAGAACTGAAGAAAAAATTCAAGCCTTGGGTTGCAATTCTAAGGATTTACAGGGATAATATTAAATTAAATATAATAGCTCAGGAAGCATCAAAAGAAAATGGAAGGAAGACACAGAGTCACTATACCAAAAAGACTTGGTTGATGTTCAACCATTTCAGGAGGTAGCATATGATCAGGAGCTGATGGTACTGAAGGAAGAAGTTCAAGCTGCACTGAAGGCATTGGCAAAAAACAAGACCTCAGGAATTGCTGGACTATACCAATTGGGATGTTTTAACAAACAGATGCAGTGCTGGAGGTACTCATTTGTCTATGTCAAGAAATTTGGAAGACAGCTACCTGGTCAACTGACTGGAAGAGATCCATATTAGTACCCATTCCAAAGGAAGGTGATCCAAGAGAATGTGGAAATTATCAAAAAATATTGTTAACATTTTCACTGAGGATCATTCGAAAGCGGTTATAGCACTACATCAAAAGAGAATGGCCACCCAGTTCGCGCGAGAGGTGTGGCGCTCCGGAAGGAGAAGTCCCGGGGAGGAAGTGACTGGTTCCCGAACAGGGAAAGCAGCGTCTCAACCCGGAAGTCATCCCGCTGGGATTTGGGCACGCGCACAGGCGGGGCGTGACCACGGGACCTAATTATAATCGCCTGAATAGACCCTGGGGGCGGGCCCACCCGTTCGTGCGGGAAACGCCCACCCAGTGCCCACGAGCGGTGCCGCGCACCGGAGGAAGTCCCCAGGAGGAAGTGACTGGTTTCCGAGCAAGGAAAGCAGTGTCCTAGCCAGGGACCCGTCCAGCCCGGATTTTGGCGAACGGGGACGGAGCGTGAACGTGGTGTTCAGCTCTATATTCTGTGGTGCTACACTCCTAGCTCTCAGATCCCTCCCCCACCCTCCCCAGGCGACCCCATTAACATCCGAATACCCGGAGCCAGAGAGAGAATTCAGATAGGGATCTGACTGCATTTTTTTTTAGCTGACTACTTGGAAAATCTAGTTTCCCAGTGATGGCTCGGAGACAGCAGTCCATATCAAACCACATAAAGAAACAGACCATGACAGCTTCTCCAACCCCCCAAACAAAAGAATCAAAATCTTTCCCAAATGAAGATACAATCCTGGAATTATCAGATACAGAATATAAAAAACTAATCTACAGAATGCTTAAAGATATCACAAATGAAATTAGGATAAATGCAGAAAAAGCCAAGGAACACACTGATAAAACTGTTGAAGAACTCAAAAAGATTATTCAAGAACATAGTGGAAAAATTAACAAGTTGCAAGAATCCATAGAGAGACAGCATGTAGAAATCCAAAAGATTAACAATAAAATTACAGAATTTGACAACGCAATAGAAAGTCAGAGGAGCAGACTCGAGCAATTAGAATGTAGACTGGGACTTCTGGAGGACCAGGGAAACAACACCAACATAGCTGAAAAAAAATCAGATAAAAGAATTAAAAAAAATCAGATAAAAGAATTTAAAAAAATGAAGAAACCCTAAGAATCATGTGGGACTCTATCAAGAAGGATAACTTGCGAGTGATTGGAGTCCCAGAACAGGGAGGGGGGACAGAAAACACAGAGAAAATAGTTGAAGAACTCCTGACACAAAACTTCCCTGACATCATGAAAGAAGAAAGGATATCTATCCAAGATGCTCATCGAACCCCATTTAAGATTGATCCGAAAAGAAAAACACCAAGACATATCATCATCAAACTTGCCAAAACCAAAGACAAACAGAAAATTTTAAAAGCAGCCAGGGAGAAAAGAAAGGTTTCCTTCAAGGGAGAATCAATAAGAATAAGTTCAGACTACTCAGCAGAAACCATGCAGGCAAGAAGGGAATGGGACGACATACACAGAGCACTAAACGAGAAAAACTGCCAACCAAGGATCATATATCCAGCAAAACTCTCTCTGAAATATGAAGGAGAAATTAAGATATTTACAGATAAACACAAGTTTAGAGAATTTGCAAAAACTAAACCAAGACTGCAAGAAATGCTAAAGGAGATTGGCCGGATGACCAATAATATCAGGTACCAGCACAATACAAGGTCACAAAACAGAACGTCCTGATATCAACGCAACTCAAACAGGGAAAGCACAAAAACAAACAAATTAAGACTAATTCTAAAAAATAAATAAATAAACAAAATAATACACACAACAGGAAATCATGGAAATCAATAGATAAACGATCACAATAATCAAAAAGAGGGACTAAATATAGGAGGCATTGAACTGCCAGATGGAGAGGGATACAAGGCGAAATAGAAGGATACAAGTTAGGTTTTTACTTAGAAAAATAGGGGTAAATAAAAAGGTAACCACAAAAAGGAATATCAATTCCATAACTCAAGAAAAAAGCCAAGAAAAACATAACGACTCAATAAACACAAAGTTAAACATTATGAAAATGAGGATCTCACAAGCTACTAAGAAAAACGTCTCAGCACAAAAAAGCATGTGGAAAAATGAAATGGCCAACAACACACATGAAAAGGCATCAAAATGACAGCACTAAAAACTTACTTATCTATAATTACGCTGAATGTAAATGGACTAAATGCACCAATAAAGAGACAGAGAGTCACGGACTCGATAAAAAAACACGATCCATCTATATGCTGCCTACAAGAGACACACCTTAGACTTAGAGACACAAACAAACTAAAACTCAAAGGATGGAAAAAAATATATCAAGCAAACAATAAGCAAAAAAGAAGAGGAGTAGCAATATTAATTTCTGACAAAATAGACTTTAGACTTAAATCCACCACAAAGGATAAAGAAGGACACTATATAATGATAAAAGGGACAATTGATCAGGAAGACATAACCATATTAAATATTTACGCACCTAATGACAGGGCTGCAAGATACATAAATCAAATTTTAACAGAATTGAAAAGTGAGATAGACACCTCCACATATATAGTAGGAGACTTCAACACACCACTTTCGGAGAAGGACAGGACATCCAGTAAGAAGCTCAATAGAGACACGGAAGACCTACTTACAACAATCAACCAACTTGACCTCATTGACTTATACAGAACTCTCCATCCAACTGCTGCAAAATATACTTTTTTTTCTAGCGCACATGGAACATTCTCTAGAATAGACCACATATTAGGGCATAAAACAAATCTTTCCAGAATCCAAAACATCGAAATATTACAAAGCATCTTCTCAGACCACAAGGCAATGAAGCTAGAAATCAATAACAGAAAAACTAGGGAAAAGAAATCAAATACTTGGAAAATGAACAATACCCTCCTGAAAAAAGACTGGGTTATAGAAGACATCAAGGAGGGAATAAGGAAATTCTTAGAAAGCAATGAGAATGAAAATACTTCCTATCAAAACCTCTGGGACACAGCAAAAGCAGTGCTCAGAGGCCAATTTATATCGATAAATGCACACATACAAAAAGAAGAGAGAGCCAAAATCAGAGAACTGTCCCGACAACTTGAGCAAATAGAAAGTGAGCAACAAAAGAATCCATCAGGCACCCGAAGAAAACAAATAATAAAAATTAGAGCTGAACTAAATGAATTAGAGAACAGAAAAACAATTGAAAGAATTAACAAAGCCAAAAGCTGGTTCTTTGAAAAAATTAACAAAATTGATAAACCATTGGCTAGACTGACTAAAGAAAAACAGGAAAGGAAACAAATAACCCGAGTAAGAAACGAGAAGGACCACATCACAACAGAACCAAATGAAATCAAAAGAATCGTATCAGATTACTACATAAAATTGTACTCTAACAAATTTGAAAACCTAGAAGAAATGGATAAGTTCTTGGAACAATACTACTTACCTAAACTAACACATTCAGAAGTAGAACAACTAAATAGACCCATAACAAAAAAAGAGATTGAAACGGTAATCAAAAAACTCCCAACAAAAAAAAGTCCTGGCCCAGATGGCTTCACTGCAGAGTTCTACCAAACCTTCAGAGAAGACTTAACACCATTACTGTTGAAGGTATTTCAAAGTATAGAAAAAGACGGAATACTACCCAACTCATTCTATGAAGCTACCATCTCCCTGATACCAAAACCAGGTAAAGACATTACAAAAAAAGAAAATTTTAGACCTATATCCCTCATGAACATAGATGCAAAAATCCTTAACAAAATTCTAGCCAATAGAATCCAACAACACATCAAAAAAATAATTCACCCTGATCAAGTGGGATTTATACCAGGTATGCAAGGCTGGTTTAATATCAGAAAAACCATTAATGTAATCCATCACATAAATAAAACAAAAGACAAAAACCACATGATCTTATCAATTGATGCAGAAAAGGCATTTGACAAAGTCCAACACCCATTTATGATAAAAACTCTCACCAAAATAGGAATTGAAGGAAAATTCCTCAACATAATAAAGGGCATATATGCAAAGCCAACGGCCAGTATCACTCTAAATGGAGAGAACCTGAAAGCATTTCCCTTGAGAACGGGAACCAGACAAGGATGCCCTTTATCACCGCTCTTATTCAACATCGTACTTGAAGTCCTAGCCAGGGCAATTAGGCTAGACAAAGAAATAAAGGGTATCCAGATTGGTAAGGAGGAAGTAAAGCTATCACTATTTGCAGATGACATGATCGTATACATGGAAAACCCTAAGAAATCCTCCAGAAAACTACTGAAACTAATAGAAGAGTTTGGAAGAGTCTCAGGATATAAAATAAACATACAAAAATCACTTGGATTCCTCTACATCAACAAAAAGAACACCGAAGAGGAAATAACCAAATCAATACCATTCACAGTAGCCCCCAAGAAGATAAAATACTTAGGAATAAATCTTACCAAGGATGTAAAAGACCTATACAAAGAAAACTATAAAACTCTGCTACAAGAAATTCAAAAGGACACACTTAAATGGAAAAACATACCCTGCTCATGGATAGGAAGACTTAACATAGTAAAAATGTCTATTCTACCAAAAGCCATTTATACATACAACGCACTTCCAATCCAAATACCAATGTCATACTTTAAGGGAATAGAGAAACAAATCACTAATTTCATATGGAAAGGAAAGAACCCCCGGATAAGCAAAACATTACTGAAAAAGAAGAAGAAAGTGGGAGGCCTCACCCTACCTGATTTCAGAACCTATTATATAGCTACAGTAGTCAAAACAGCCTGGTACTGGTACAACAACAGGCACATAGACCAATGGAACAGAATTGAGAATCCAGATATAAATCCATCCATTTATGAGCAGCTGATATTTGACAAAGGACCAGTGTCGGTCAATTGGGGAAATAATAGTCTTTTTAACAAATGGTGCTGGCATAACTGGATATCCATTTGCAAAAGAATGAAACAGGACCCATACCTCACACCATGCACAAAAACTAACTCCAAGTGGATCAAAGACCTAAACATAAAGACTAAAACCATAAAAATCATGGAAGAAAAAATAGGATCTACCCTAGGAGCCCTAATACAGGGCATAAACAGAATACAAAACATTACCAAAAATGATGAAGAGAAACCAGATAACTGGGAGCTCCTAAAAATCAAACACCTATGCTCATCTAAAGACTTCACCAAAAGAGTAAAAAGACCACCTACAGACTGGGAAAGAATATTCAGCTATGACATCTCAGACCAGCGCCTGATCTCTAAAATCTACATGATTCTGTCAAAACTCAACCACAAAAAGACAAACAACCCAATCAAGAAGTGGGCAAAGGATATGAACACACATTTCACTAAGGAAGATATTCAGGCAGCCAACAGATACATGAGAAAATGCTCTCGATCATTAGTCATTAGAGAAATGCAAATTAAAACTACGATGAGATTCCATCTGACACCAACTAGACTGGCATTAATTCAAAAAACACAAAATAATAAATGTTGGAGAGGCTGCGGAGAGACTGGAACTCTCATACACTGCTGGTGGGATTGTTAAATGGTACAACCACTTTGGAAATCCATCTGGCGTTATCTTAAACAGTTAGAAATAGAACTACCATACAACCCAGAAATCCCACTCCTCGGAATATACCCTAAAAATACAAGACCCTTCACACAAACAGATATATGCACACCCATGTTTATTGCAGCTCTGTTTACAATAGCAAAAAGCTGGAAGCAACCAAGATGTCCATCAACGGACGAATGGGTAAATAAATTGTGGTATATTCACACAATGGAATACTACGCATCGATAAAGAACAGTGACGAATCTCTGAAACATTTCATAACATGGAGGAATCTGGAAGGCATTATGCTGAGCGAAATGAGTCAGTTGCAAAAGGACAAATATTGTATAAGACCACTATTATAAGATCTTGAGAAATAGAAAAAACGGAAAAGAACACATACTTTTGTGGTTACAAAGGGGGGAGGGAGGGAGGGAGGGAGGGAGAGGGCTTTTTATTGATCAATCTGTAGATGGAAACTGCTTTGGGTGAAGGGAAAGACAACACTCAAAACAAGGAAGGTCAGCCTAATTGGACAGGATTAAAAGTAAAGAGGTTTCCGAGATAAAATGAAAGCTTCAAAGGATAGCGAAGCAGGGGCTGGGGTCTGGGGAACTTGGTTTGAGAGGACTTCTAAATCAATGGGCAAAACAATTCTATTATGAAAACACTCTGCATCTCACTTTGAATTGTGGCACCTGGGGTCCTAAATGCCAACAAGCAGCCATCTAAAATACATTAATTGGTCTCAACCCACCGGGAGCAAAGGCAAAGGAAGAACACCAAGGTCACACGACAACTAAGAACCCAAGAGACAGACAGGGCCACTTGAACCAGAGACCTACAATATCCTGAGACCAGAAGAACTAGTTGGTGCCCGGCCACAATCGATGTCTGCCCTGTCAGGGAACACAACAGACAATTCCTGAGGGAGCAGGAGACCAATGGGATGCAGACCCCAAATTCTCATTAAAAGACCACACCTAATGGTATGATTGCGACTAGAGGAATCCCAGAGACAATGCTCCCCAGAACTTCTGATGGCACAGGACAGGAACCATCCCCGAAGACAAATCATCAGGCATGAAAAGGACTGGTCAGTGGGGGGGGAGAGAGATACTGATGAAGAGTGAGCTAATTAAATCAGGTGGACACGGGAGAGTGTGTTGGCAACTCTTGACTGGAGGGGGGATGGGAAGATAGAGAGAGAAGGAAGAAGGTAAAATTGGCACGAAACGAGAGACTGTAAGGGCTGACTCAATAGGGGGAGAGCAAGTGGGAGAAGGGAGTAAGATGTATGTAAACCTACATGTGACAGACTGATTGGAATGGTAAATGTTCACTTGAAGCTTAATAAAAATTTAAAAAAAAAAAAAGAATGGCCAGAAATTCAAGCCAGATTCAGAATAGGATGTGGAACAAGGATTATCATTGCTGATGTCAGATGGATTCTGGCTGAAAGCAGAAAGATGTTTACTGATGTTTTATTGACTATGCAAAGGCATTTGACTGTGTGGATCATAACAAATTATGGATACCATTGTGAAGAATGGGAATTTCAGAACACTTAATTGGGCTCAAGAGGAACCTATACATAGACCAAGAGCCAGTCGTTTGAACAGAACAAGGGGGTACTGCGTGGTTTAAAGTCAGGAAAGTTGTGCATCAGGGTTGTATCCTTTCACCATACCTATTCAATCTGTATGCTGAGCAAATAATCTGAGAAGCTGGACTATATGAAGAAGAATGGGGCATCAGGATTGGAGGAAGACTCATTAACAACCTGCGCTATGCAGATGACACAACTTTGCTTGCTGAAAGTGAAGAGGACTTGAAGCACTTACTGAAGAAGATCAAAGACTACAGCTTTCAGTATGGATTACATCTCAAGATAAAGAAAACAAAAATAAGAAACACCATGATAAACAGAGAAAATACTGAAGTTATCAAGGATTTCATTTTACTTGGGTCAACAATCAATGGCTATGGAAGCAGCAGTCAAAAAATCAAAGGACATATTGCAAAAAAAACTTTTTTGAAGTGTTAAAAAGCAAAGATGTCACTGTAAGGACTAAAGTGTGCCTGACCCAAGCCATGGTGTTTTCAATCGCCTCATATACATGTGAAAGTGGACAATGAATAAGGAAGACTGAAGAAGAATTGATACCTTTAGATGTATAGTGTTGGCAAAGAATATCGAATATGTCATGGACTGCCAGAAAAACAAATCTGTCTTAGATGAAGTACAGCCAGAATGCGCTTCAGCAGAAGGATGGTAAGACTTTGCCTCAGGTACTTTGGACATGTTTTCAGGAGGGATCAGTCCTTTGAGAAGGACATCATGCTTGGTAAAACAGAGGGTCAGCGAAAAAGAGGAAGACCCTCAATGAGATGGATTGACACAGTGTGTTGGACAATGGGCTCAAGCATAACAATGATTGTGAGGATGGCACAGGACCAGGCAGTGTTTCATTCTGTTGTATACATGGGGTTGCTATGAGCAGGAAGTAGCTCAACAGCACCTAATAACAACAACAACATGGTTGTCTGATTCAAAATGACCAATACCCATCTATTTCAGCTCACTAGTACCTAGGCATCTTTACGTGTTCCATTTCATTTTTGGACGACTTCCAATTTTCATAGAGTCATACTTCATTCATTCTACTTTCTGATTATTAATGGATATTTGCAGCTGTTTCATCTCAAGTCACGCTATATCAGCAAATGAATGTCCTATAGGTTTACTCTAGTCACATCATTATGGTCAATTCTATCTTGGGGAAGTAGCTCTTCTGAATCCTGTCCACCATGGGGGGCCCTGCTGGCATTTGACATACTGGTGGCATAGCCTCCAGCATCACAGCAGCAAGCAAACCAACACAGGATGACAAACGGACAGACGAGTGGTGGCTGAGTTTATTGATTTTAATTATCGTGGATGGAATTTCTAGATCAAAGTATGCGAACATTTCAAAGTCTCATGATAAAATGAAATCAGTTGCCCTGGTGTTGATTCTGGCTCAGCAGTCTCACGGTACATCTTATTTAATTAACTTCCAGATAGATTGCACCAGTTTACCAGCATCAGCAAGGTGGCGGAGTGTTCATTTCACAGCGTCTTCCCCTATACTGTGCATCTTTTCTTTCTTTCTTTTTTTTTAATGTTTGACAGTTTGATAGCCAAAGAAATTATCTCCTCCTTTGAATTTGTATTTTTATGTGAGGTTGCTTCTTTTTTTTGTTTATCTACTATTTATGTATGCTTTTTTTTTTTTTTTTTTTTTGAGTCAGCAGGTTATGGCTTGTATCTTTTTAAAAAAACTGTTTCTTTCTCCCCTACATTTGTTTCTTACACTAGCACTGATGAATGTAGTGCCCACCCCACCTCTTATACAGTTGGCTATGAGCTAAGAAACTACGTGGACAGAAGGCGTAACTCTCCTACCCCCCTTTTCCCATTCTCTGACCACCTCTGAACCTTGTAAATACTTCAATTATTGCCTCCATTACATTGTATCTTATTTGTTTACATGTTTCTTTCTTTCCTAAGACTTTGAGCAGCCCCAGGCCAAAGTCCACCTCTTATTTGCCTTTTTGTATCTTCAGCAAGCTAACAGGATGCTCAATAAATATTTGTTTAATTGAATTGTTACAATTCTATTTTAATTAAAGATGGGTTCTAAATGGGGCTCTGATCAAAGTACATAGGATTTAATCCATGAATGTTGGACTGTCTGTTTTTAATGTTTACAAGGGGTCATTTTTTTCTTCCGTATTTCTCAGCTATATTTCTGCATTAATTGCAACTACGAGCAACATCATTGAGGTAGGCAAAGATAAGCATAATAACAATCATAATAATGGAACGAAGACAAACAAAACACTGAGATGGGAATAAGAGTTGCAATTGCCCAAACATTTTATTTCACATCGTTTCCATTGAAGTCATTAACTGTACACATAACAAATACAGCACAAATTTATGCAACTTTTCAGATTCTGAAATAAAATTCCCATTCAGAATTTAAAAATGAAAAACTAACTCTGTATGAAAAGTACTTTGAAAAACCCTTGGAAGTTTCCACCAAACCTTGAAACCAACGGGTTTTAAAGCATCATTTGAAAAGTTATGAGAGAGAACTTTTCAAAAAATTGCATTGGCTACAAGAAAGTTCTCATAAATGTCTTTTATAGCCATTACTATATGGTCTAATTTATCTTCACACGGATATCAAAATAAGCCATCGCGGCAAATGGTTTTACTATTCCGATCCTTTTTGAAGCCTCAGATGTCCTCTACCCCGCCCCCCCCCACCCCCACCAAATCCTTGCTTTAGGGTCCTCTCTCTAATCACGCACCCTTAGCACTCAGTCCAAACCCCGTTTCCTGAATTACGAATGCCTTTTCCCCCAGCACAACCAAAAAAAAGAACACTTTCCGTCCTCTCCGTCCCCAGGACATACTGTTTTGAGCATTTTGGGAGCTCTTAGTAATTCTGCAACGTGTTATAATTACTTTTGAACACATTTCGTTCTTCCCCTGTAGACTGTAATCATCTAAAGAGAGGAGTGAATGTGCAAATCCTCAAATATTACTTGTGAACCTGGGTGTAATAGTGAACATTTGAAGGGAACACACCTTACTTCTTTTGAAATAAAATAAATTTCTAGAAATGTTGGAAAGCTGGCATTTCTGGAGTTTTCACTGCCCACCGTCTTTTACAGTTGAGCTGCCACTGGTTATCCTTCCTAAAGGTTTCTCCCAGCACCTCTCCACCACCCTGTGGAAGCGCCACGTGTGTGCACTGGCGCTCGACCTTGGCGCCTGGGTTTGGAGGGAGGAAATACATCGACCTCCAAGCTTCTTGCATCTGAAGCCTTAGCATCTCAGATTCCTTGAGTTTGGAGTGTCGTTTAGTGGAAGGTGCTTGGGGCTTTTGTGAGTGCAGCGATCTCCTCCCAGCGCAGGGTCCCCGGGGGAGGCACGGGGAGGCTGGGGTGCGGGGATTTTACAAAACACATGGCTGGGTCGCCCACTGGCTGAATTCAGTCAGTGCGGTTGGAGGACGAGTCCCTGGTCAGCACGCGGACGGGGCTGGAGTCGCTAGGCGCTCGGGCTGGAGGAGCCTTGTCACCGCGGATGCAACAGGGCTGGAGACTGGGGACCGGAGAGAGGCCATGAGCCGGCGTTGTGGGGGATTCTAGCAGGCTCCAGAGCCGGAGGCTGCAAACGTGAGTCCACTGCAGCACTTGCTCGCACTAATGGGAAGGGGCAGGGAGTGACTCACGTTACACCGCTCGCTCTCCCCTCCCGGTAACTGCCAAAGTGGAGCTTTAAAAGGAAGTGACATGGGCGGGGAGAGACGTCAGCGAGGACCACTTTTTTCCCCTCCGAAGGGCCCACCCCGTGGGTGGAGTCTCGCGTTTTCCGTCCAGTGTTGGCTGACTTACAGCTCCAGAAACTAGTGGCAGTTTGGGGCCCAGCCTGCTCCTGTCTGCTCCCTAAGTGCAGGCGTCCAGGCAGCCGGACACGAGGTAGGTGCCACCGTGCCATCGGCGGGCCGCTGCGCTCCGGGCGTGGCCGAGCTGCGTCCCCTGGTCCCTCTCCTCCTCTCCCGGGCTCGGGGCGCCGGGCAGGGGAGGCGCGCCCGGGGACAGAGGCAGGGGGCTGGGCGGGCGGCGGCCGCAGGGACGGTGAGGATGCGGGCGCGGCGCCCGGGAGGCCGAGAAGGCTGATCTGCCGGCACAAAGGGACTGACGCTTTGCGCTCGGCCGGCCGAGCGTGCCTGCCCGCGTGGTGATCTCCAGCTGCTGCGCTGGGCGTCATTTATTACCTCCCCACCCCGGGCTGAAGCCTTTTCTCTGCGCTGGGTGATGGTTCCTGTTACAGACTGGTCGCTTCTGTGTCGTGCAACATGTTCTTCCGTCTCTGGGGTTTCTATGGCAACCACAAAAATACCACACCGAACGCAGCCCCGGTAGAAATGGATGCATGTGTCTGGTTGGGAGTGTGGTGCTTTCTGTGTTTGCGATGGTTTAGGGTTGCTACCGCCCAGTCTGCCTGGGTGGCTACCCCTCCTCACTTTCATTTTGGTTTTTCCCAAAGGCAGGAGGGCTGGGGGAGGGGGGTTGTCAAGGAAACGGGCCTTGGTAATTACCTCTTTATTTACCTAACGTGCTGCCTATGAATTTCTCCATCATATCTAGGAATTTAAAAAGGAGAGCTTTGATGTTCTCGGAAGGCTTCAATTTCAGTCTTTTTATAAAAACTCAAAGGTTTCTCAAGATAGGATGTTAATGCAGTGATCAGCTTAAGGGGAAAGAGCCATTCTTTGTAGGAGGCGAGATGCTTGGAATAAAGTTTGAGAAGGTGTTTGGACATAAACACTGATAATTATATGATCGCTGGCCCGGGTTTGCCTAAACGTCCAAGTTCTTAAAAGATAAGTCTTTGCTCTAGTTGGAACTTATTTAGCACAAGGTCTAAGTTCAACAAGTATGAGTGGGTAACGAGTGGGAACTAGCCAGCGCGATTCACCATTGTTCGCTTCGTGTGTTGTCTTCATGTTGGTTACCCATGTTGGTCACCCTCATCACGGTGAGGGCTGATGGACCTGCTGTTTTCCAAAACTGTGAAGGAGTTAACCTATCTGTGATGGTTAGCCAGCATCCTAAAATGATCCTCATTGGAAAAAAAAAAAAAACCTTGAGAAAGGGAGTAAGAAAGTGTGTGTGTGTGTGTGTGTGTGTGTGTGTAGCATCCGGAGAGGAGGGGCAGACAGAATCCTCAGTTAAAACTACTGAATGTTCTCAATATTCTCAGTGGAGAGTAAAAGGATTGATTTCCTGGAAAAAAATTAAAAAAGAAACATGGGAGAAAATAATTATCTACCTAGCAGTATTCAGGGTTAAATATTAGAGTCAAATAATGCATCTGTTAGGAGGAGATAGTCCAAATGGGTCTATTAATAGGAGCCAGGTAAACTACCACTTCTATTCAGTACACCTGAGGCAACGTTTGACAAGGGACACCATGCTTTTGATGGGCATCCCAAATTACCAGATTGTTGTTGTTAGGTGTCGCTGAGTTGGTTCCGACTCACAGTGACCCCATGTGTGTCAGAAGAACTGCTCCATAGTGCTTTAACCATTGTGCCACCAAGGCTCCTGAGAGTAGACAGGAGGAGAGAAAAAGGAATTCCTTTGTAGAAACTTCCTGTTATTCTTAGGTACTGTCGAGTCAATTCTGACTCATGGCAACCCCGTGACGGAGTAGAACTGCTCCAGAGTGTTTCCTAGCCTGTAATCTTTATAGAAGCAGATCACCAGGTGTTTCTCCTGTAGAGCCAATAGGTGGGTTTTGAACTGCCGATCTTCTTATTAGTAGGTGTGTGCTTAACTGTTTGCACCACCAAACCGTAAAACCAAACCCAGTGCCGTCGAGTCAATTCTGACTCATAGCGACCCTATAGGACACAGTAGAACTTGCCTTACAGAGTTTCCAAGGAGCGCCTGGTGGATTTGAACTGCCAACCCTTTGGTTAGCAGCCGTAGCACTTAACCACTATGCCACCAGGGTTTGCACCACCAGGGCTCCTAAATTACCAGATTAAACCCATTGTCATTGAGTCAGTTCCAACTGAGTGACCCTATGGGACAGATTAGTGTCTACAAAATAAATCAGTAATAATCTCATCCTCAATTCTTAAAATTGCCTATAATTTTGGATAAAGATTCGTGAAGGTCAGTTAGTCCTCACAATGCCTCCCACTACTGAAGCCAAAAGCATTACTTACAAACCTCAGAGTAACCCTAAAGAGTGGAAGCAGGAAGAAGATATAGTTTTAATGAGTACTACTTGTCAAGATCGTTATCAAAGTATGTTATTATCTATGTTTCATAAAATTTATTATAGTGCAAGAAGTCTTAAGTATACAGATACAAAAGTTATCTGAAAATGGGAGCTAAATCGCTTGGAACAAAACTAACTGGAGCTGAATGAAGTTAAAGACAAGAGAATTACTTAAAGGGCATAAATCATAGAAAAGTGTCCTTCAAAAGATAAGACACTCATTTTGAAAAGGACGTGTTTGTGACATGGAGAAGTGGTTGGATTGTAGGTGTTCGATGTTTTCTAAGAGTTCTGGAAAGGAGATGTGCTAAGTTACTTGTTCTAGTCTGAAGTGGCCCACAGAATCAAAAACCCATTGTCATCAAGTCGATTCCAACTTATAGTGACCCTATAGGACAGAGTAGTACTGCCTGCCCCACAGGGTTTCCAAGGAGCAGCTGGTGGATTCCAATTGCTGACCTTTTGGTTAGCGGGTGAACACTTAACCACTGGGCCACAAAGGGTGTGGACTTCCCACATGGTCCACAGCCATGAAAGTGTGTGAGCCAGTCACACTCTGAAAGCAGTTTCCAGACCTAGAATTTCACGACAAAAAGCATAATGGAAATGGAGTTTAAAGGAGAAGTAGCAAGAACCATTTGAAAGCAAAACAACAACAAAATGTTTTTCTATATGTGGGCCCTGAGTAAAGTTTAAACAAAGAATTTGCAGCAACCTAGAGAAGGTAAAAGGAGCTAGAGATGGATGCAAAGCAAATTCAGGGTCCTGTGACCAAGCCACGTAGGGTAATGCCAAGGAAATGGGTTCCAGAGTGGGAGTCAGTCACCCCTCGACTGTGATTTCATTTTGCAAGATTCTGAACTTTCATCTGTGACATTTGCCAACAAAGTAGAGGTTGTTCTTTTCTCGAGGCTGTGCTCTTGAGGTTAAAATCCACTAAGCAAGGGTGGCAGAATGTGTAGATGAACAGACAGCCACCTAGAGCTGGCAAGAGGCTAGAGCAAGTAAAAAGGGAGAGGGGAAAAGGAGGTGGATCTAACCTGAGGAGAATACAATGAAGAATGGCTTTGTGATGACAAAGAGGTTTTAAAGGAGAAGAGGCAACCAATTCAAGGGGAAGAAGGCCAGGGTGTACCAGATTCTAGGGCAGAAGATAAGAGATGGATCATGGTTCAAGGCTCTTGTACCAATAGGGTGAAGCCAGTCTTTGGGAGAGAAATGGGGCAGGTATCCTCTGTGCTGTTGGAAGAACAAGTAGATACCAGTTCATGGTCAGGTTCATTTATTTATTTTTTAAATCAGAACAAGAATGACTGTTAGAAGGCTGTGTGAGTTAGAAGACAGAATCCTTTCTAACTCAACTGCATTTGAGTTGAAGATCAAGAACTAAAGGCCCGATGTAAATCAGACTTTAAATAAGAAATGTGGGGAGAGGAAACCCTAAAATCTTCCACGACATCATCCTAATCCATACCGTTGCCATGGCTTTAAATCGTGGCATGCTCAGATGAGCATTTGGCAAATTTATTTCATTTTGTGCAATCTGCTGTATTCTGGAAAGGAGGTCTAATGAGTATGGGAAGAAGCTACAGTCACACTTCTGAATGGATTTTGACACTAAAGGCTTGGAGAAACGTGTGATCAAGAGTGGCTTAATAATCACCTAACATTACCCAGAGCTTAGGTGACTCTAATTCCCTGATCTTTGTCTAAGACAGAATCAGCCTGGGAAGCAAGCCTTGGTACTCTGAAATCTGGCTTCAGGCATGGGCTAGGGAAGCCCTGCAATCCCTGCCAAGGCCCCAGGAAAGCAGAAGCTTAGAGCATGAACTCATTCTTTGAAAAATATTTATCATGCACCTGTCATATGCCAGGTGCTGGGGACTCAAGCGTACACAAACTAGACACAGTTTAAAAAATTACCGTTTTCAAGTATCTGAAGGTTTTAAAGGGAGATACTTCGCCTGGGTGATTTCCATTTTCTTCTAATGACTGAATAAGAGGAAATATCTCAAAATAAGAGCAATTTTTGGTGAATGTGACCATGGAACAATCTTTCTAACTTGTCTTCCTTTATTCTCCAAGAGGTTCTCTTGCTCCATCAAGATTTCCTGTTTTATTTTTGTCTTCATTCTGCTCCTTCAATCTGGCTTGCTCTACTTTACCTTTTATGCTAAGTCTTACCTTTCAATCACCATTCATTCATTTATTCACACAGACCTACATACATGCGTACATATATACATAAATCATTCTTCCATCTATCCATCCATTCATTCATCATTTAACAATCAGTGTTGAGTATCATGTGTCAGGCACTGTATATTATGAATAAAGCAATAGATAGGAAACCATTTCTTCCCTAAGGAAGTTCAGGATCTAGCAGAAGAGATGGTTGTGGAAGCAGCCCCTGCAAAGAAGAGGTGTTAGTTTTGATTCAGGCATCTATTGGCTCACACTGAGGACACTAGATGTTTCTTCACTGAGCGACTTTATTGGTAGATGCTGTTGGGCGCAGAGGGAAAGAGTGGGTTGCAATTGACTGTTGTCCATTTTTCTTCTGTCTTCCACACTGGTTGAGCATATGGCTGGTGTCAATAAACATTTGTTGATAAACTAAATGGGTGGGACTGGGATTTCTGTCCCTGGAGACAGAGGGGGAAACCCTGGTGGCATAGTGGTTAAGTGCTAAGGATGCTAACCAATGGGTTGGCAGTTCAGATCTGCCAGGCGCTCCTTGGAAACTCTAATGGGCAGTTCTACCCTGTCCTATAGGGTCGCTATGAGTCAGAATCGACTTGATGGCCCTGGGTCTGGGTGGGGAGACTGTGGGATAGTTGTGAAAGGCTTGTGTATTTGCTTTCTGTAAAGCAGAAGCTGAGAGAGATGATCTCCCAAGGGTCCCTCCAATAGTGAATTACCTGTAGACCTCTACTCAGAGGGTAGTATTTTATAAAAGAAAATCTCCCTCCTCCCCCCACATTATATGTCCATTGGGTAATTGGCCATCCTTTTGTCATTTAGAGCTAGATCTCCCAGAGCACATTGCAAGTCTGTGTCTCATACCACAAGCAGGTTTTGACCCTTTGCAGCTTTCAGCCAGTCTTTTATCGAAATAAAAATTCACTCTGAAAGTTAATGGAGAATTAAATACTCAGCGTGAAGCACGTTAGAACCTAGATGCAGTACTTTCTGTCTGTATTTCCTGATGTCATGAAGCTCCTCTTGGCAGGATTATTTCTCCCTACTTAATTTGTACCTTCAGGATAGAAATTATATGTATCCACATGACAAGGTTCGTCAGGAAAACCACCCTGTTCTCCTTCTCTGACCTTGGGATAAGAAATTTAGCAAGTTCTTCTTTCCTATTTTAATCCCAAATGAGATTAACTTCTCCCTTCAAATGAAGCAGTTTGGTTACTGTGGTTGGCACAGATCTCTCCCTTCTGAACTTGGGCTGTACCTGATAGGCATTTCTTGGCCATTTCTACCCAGGAGAGGTGAAGAGGGGAGTCCTTTGGGCTTCATGGTGATATGAAGCTGGGCAGTGAAATTCCTTAGACTGGGGGGTGGCAGTAACCTGCAGAGGTCATCGGGGACACTGAGGTGATGGCATACCTCTAATACATGGCAATGATGATAACCAGTAAGCCAGGTACTACAGAGTCAATTCTGACTCATGGTGACCCCAAGTGTTTCCGCGTAGAACTGTGCTCCGTAGGGTTTTCAATGGCTGTGATCTTTTGGAAGTAGAGCACCAGGTCTTTCTTCCTAGGTGCCTCTGGGTAGACTTGAACCTCCAACCTTTTGGTTTATAGCTGAGCACATAACCTCTCTGCCACCCAGGGACAATGATAATAATGTTGTTGTTGTCGTTAGGTGGTGTGGAGTCAGTTCCAACTCATAGCAACCCAATGTACAACGAAGTGAAACACTGCTTGGTCCTCTGCCATTCTCACAATCGTTGTTATGCTACAGCCCACTGCTGTAGCCACTGCGTCAATCCACCTTATTGAGGGTCTTCCTCTTTCGCTGACCCTCTACTTTACCAAGCACGGTGTCCTTTTCCAGGAGCTGGTCCCTCTTGATAACATGTCCAAAGTATGTGAGAAAATGTCTCGCCATCCTTGCTTCTAAGGAACGTTCTGGCTATACTTCTTTCAAGACAAATTTGTTCATTCTTTGGGCAGTCCATGGTATATTTAATATTCTTCACCAACACCAGAATTCAAAGGCATCAATTCTTCTTCTGTCTTCTTTATTCATTGTCCAGCTTTCACATGCATATGAGGTGATTAAAAGCACCATGGTTTGGGTCAGGCTCATCTTAGTCTTTTAAGTGACATCTTTGCTTTTTAACACTTTAAAGAGGTCTCTTGCAGCAGATTTGTCCAATGCAGTGCATCTTTTGATTTCTTGACTGCTGCTTCCATCGGTGTTAATTGTGGATCGAAGTAAAATGAAGTCCTTCACATCTTCAATCTTTTCTCCATTTATCATAATGTTGCTTAGTGGTCCAGTTGTGAGGATTTTTGTTTTCTTTATGCTGAGATATAATCCATACTGAAGGCTGTAGTCTTTGACAATAATAACAAACCTGGATGCCATCGAGTTGATTCTGACTCATAGTGACCCTATAGGACAGAGTAGAACTGCCCCATAGGGTTTCCAAGGAGCGCCTGGTAGGTTTCAACTGCCAACCTTTTGGGTAGTAGCCATAGCTCTTACCCACTATGTCAGCAGGGTTTCTGACAATAATGATAGCGCACCTTTACTGAGGGCCCCCTGTGTGCCAGATGTAATTATATGAACTTCACATTTATTGATTCATTGTATCCTCCTAACAAATCTAGCAGACAGAAACCATTATCCCCCCCTCCATTTTATAGATAAAGGAACTGAAGATGAGAGAGATTGAGCAACCCACCTAGTATCATAATAAGTAGCAGAACCAAGATTTGAACCCAGACCATTGCATTCCAGAATGCAGACTCTGAACCCCTGTGCCAGGCACCTGTGATATTGTCATCATCAGTCTGTTCCCAATGCCTAGCACAGTGCCTCGTACACAGGAGACACCCAGTACATACTTCTGAAATAATGAACAAACACCCACCACATCAATCTTTCCCTTGCATGCCTTTCATTCTAGTTCTGAAGCACTGCAGAAATCCTGCAAGAGAGTAAAGGTCAGAACTTGGACAAAAACTAACAGCCATGCTGATAAGATACGCTGCTACAGTTTCCAAGGGCTTTGTTGTTTTGTCGTGGTTTAGCCAGAGAGGTAGAGAGGATGGCGGAAGGAAAGGACCCTGTGATTAAAAAATCTGAGTGACATTGCAGCACATAAATTAAATATGAACTCTTCTCAAAGCCAGTGTTTAACCAAGAGTGCAACCAAGGCTGCTCTTAGGGATGCCTGTGGCTGCTCTTAATGGTTGCCGAGGGTGTGGGGGCGATGGAGTCAGAGGTTTTCTTCTCTTTTGTTGATTTTCACCAAATCTATCACAGAGTTTAAAGGCAGATTGTTATCTGTAAAGACATTGCCAGTGCTTATCTTAGACAAACTTAGAAATGAGAATGGGAGAAATGAATTGATCCAGGAGTGAAATTTGGTTTCTTTCCCAACTCCATCAGCCCTCTGCTGAGCTGTCAGCTCTCTGTGGGCAGAGGTTAACCAAGGCTGATGAGATTTTAAAGAACCGTTGGTCCAAACCAAGGGCTTCTTCTCAGGATGCTGTAGCCATCAACGTACAATCAATGCAGCCATCGATGGGCTTCGCACTGGTCCCCGTCGTAAGACATCCTGGCTCATCTTCCTGCTCTGTCCGCTGTGGGGAAGGAGGTATGATGACCAGCTTCCTTCCCCGAATGTGCAGATAGCTTGGTAACCCTTTGTACCCATCTCCCTCCCTCTAGCCCCTGTCTTCCTGAGGGCCCCACTCCACTCCACACATCCCGGATCAGAACTGTGAAATACTCGTTCTAGATGCTTAATTACTGCACTGAGAGCTTCTTATGGTTGGGTGCCTTCGATTCTGACTCACAGCGATTCCATGTACTACAGAGTAGAACTACGTCACAGGGATTTTTTAGGCTGTAATCTTTACAGAAGCAGATTGCCAGGTCTTTCTCCCTCAGAGTCACTAGCTGGGTTTGAACAGCCAACCTTTTGGTTAGCAGCCAAGCACTTACCCGTTGCACCACCAGGGCTCCTTGCACTGGCAGCTTGTTGACGGTAAACCAGTTGCCATCTAGTCAACTCTGACTCATGGGGGAGTGGAACTGGGCTCCACAGAGTTTTCAATGGCTTATTTTTCAGAAGTAGATCATCAGGGCTTTCTTCTGAGGCACCTCCGGGTGGACTTGAACCACCAACCTTTCAGTTTGCAGCCAAGCATGTTAACCATTTGCACCACACAGCAAATACCTGTTTTGATGGCATGGGGTGTTTGATTGCACTGTTCTTGGCTGGAGCAGAGCCTCCAACACTGATGGGGTTGGAGTCTAGAGGCAGATGAGCACAACAAGTCAGGCACTCAGTCTGCCTGAGCTACCTCACCCTCCCCAGACCCCTCAGGTGCTCCACAGGGTGACGTTTAGGACAGGGCTTCTCAGTCTCAGCACTGTTGACACTTTGGGCTGAATAATTCTTTGTTGTGGGGGCTGTCCTCTGTGCTGGAGGATGTTCAACAGCATTCCTAGATGCCCACCCCCACCCCAATTGTGACAACCAAAAATGTTTCCGAACAACAGTTGCCAAATGTCCCCGAGGACGAAATCTCGCCCCTCCGCCACATAAGAACCACTGCTCTAGGCAGTTTCCGCACATCAGACCGAGAGATCAGGTTCTTCTGCTCCCTGATCGAAAGCAAACCCTTCTTGGGAGTAACTTGGCACTAGCCAAGCCTACACAGACCAGGGTCCAAACCCAAGTGGCAAGTTGTTAATTTAAGTCAATAAATGCTTTCAGTAGGAATTGAATAATAATAATGAAGAGCTAATTTAAAAATAGATGTGTAGCCATAATGTTTTCAAATGTCTGGAGCCTTTGCGTCATCCTCAGAGCTAGCCAGGTGAACAAGAGTGAGCGTGGGGCATGGCTGGATGGTCAGGTAGGCTCCTGTCATCCAGACCCAGGTAGCAATTCCACAGCAGGGAGAGGATCCTGTTTAAACAGACCTTGCCTGCTTCTGCCTAGCGGAGTGTGTTGTTATGGTTTGTCATTGTGTGCCATCGAGTTGATTCTGACTCATAGTGACCCCGTGTGACAGAGTAGAACTCCTCCATAGAGTTTTCTAGGCTGTAGCCTTTATGGGAACGGATCGCCCAGTCTTTCCTCCCGCAGAGCTAGCGGGTAAGTTCGAATTGCCAGCCTTTTGGTTAGCAGCTGAGTGCTAAACCACTTTGCCACAAGGGCTCCTTTAGCTGAGTTTAGCTTTCCTAAACTTCCTCTGTTGAGAAAGCCCCCTCCCATGGAATGGATTAACCCATCTGAGAAAGCATTGTTTAACCAGTTACTGTTTGAAGAGAGAGCCACTGGGAGGACTTAACTGACTTTACATATCCTTGCTCTGATGTGCAGAAACCCTGGTGGCGTAGTGGTTAAGTGCTACAGCTGCCCACCAGAGGGTCGGCAGTTCGAATCCACCAGGCGCTCCTTGGAAACTCTATGGGGCAGTTCTACTCTATCCTATAGAGTCGCTATGAGTCGGAATCGACTTGACGGCACTGGGTTTGGGCTCTGATGTGCTGATTTAATCCCCCTTTTCCTAGGCCTGAAGGAGTTTCTGGGTGGTGCAAATGGTTAAACACTTGACTACTAACCAAGAGGTTGGCACTTTGAGCCCAGAGGTGCCTTGGAAGAAAGGCCTGGCAGTCTGCTTACAAAAGATCACAGCCCTGAAGACCCTATGGAGTGGTCCTGGTCTATACACATGGGGTTACCATGACTTGAAATTGACTTGAGGACAACTGGTTCAGGTTGGTTTGGGTTTCCCTAGGCCTGTAGTCCCTGGGTATCACAAAAGGTTAACGTGCTCAGCTGCTAACCAAAACGTTAGAGTCCACACAGCACTGCCTTAGAAGAAAGGCCCAGTGATTGACTTTTCCAAAACTTGGCCATTGAAAACACTATGGAGCGCAGTTCTCCTCTAACACACATGGGCTCACACTGTGAATGAATGATATTCCCCCAGCACCAATCACACTGACTTTAAGGACAAGCTAGTTATTTACTTGCCTCTTAATAGCCACGCCAGTAGTTACTGGTACTTCACTTAGACACGAGGGCCACTTTTACAGCTTTCCCAGAAACCATCTACCCTATTCCAGAAGTGTCCACTTTGATGAGGCATCAAACCACAGCCAATGCCTGGCACACATTGTTATTGTTAGGTGCCATCGAGTCAGTTCCAGCTCATAGTGACCCTATGTTCAACAGAACGAAACACTGCCCGGTCCTTGTGCCATCCTCACAATCATTGTTACGCTCGAGCCCATTGTTGCAGCCACTGTGTCATTCCGTCTCACTGAGGACCATCTTCTTTTTCACTGACCCTCTACCAAGCATGATGTCCTTCTCCAGGCACTGATCCCTCCTGATAACATGCCCAAAGTATGTGAGACGTAGTCTCGCCATTCTTGCTTGTAAGGAGCATTCTGGTTGTACTTCTTCCAAGGCAGCTTTGTTCATTCTTTTGGCAGTCCATGGTTTATTCAATATTGTCTGCCAGCTCCACAATTCAAAGGTGTCAATTCTTCTTCAGTCTTCCTTATTCATCATCCAGCTTTCGCATACATATGAGGTGATTGAAACACCAAGGTTTGGGTCAGGTGGACCTTAGTCTTGAAGGTGACATACACCTTTCTTGACTTTAAACCATGCCGTATCCCCTTGTTTTGTTCAAATGACTGCCTCTTGGTCTACGTACAGGTTCCATATGAGCACAATTAAGTGTTCTGGAATTCCTATTCTTCAAAATACCTGTGGTTATAATCCTGTTTGGAAACCCTGGTGGCATAGTGGTTAAGTGCTACAGCTGCTAACCAAAGGGTCAGCAGTTTGAATCCACCAGGCACTCCTTGGAAACTCTATGGGGCAGTTCTACTCTGTCCTATAGGGTTGCTATGAGTTGGAATTGACTCGACGGCACTGGGTTTGGTTTTTTGGTTTTATAATCCCATTTGAGAATGGGTTTTCTTTTTTATGTTCATGAGACAGTATTAGCGTCGGGTATGTTTCCAGTTGATGTCTTTTCAAATATAAAAGAAGATTAAATAAGCAGAGATGCAGGAAGATAGATGTCACAGCAGATGAAGATCACCAAGGAACCAAGAAACAAGGACCTTTCCCCAAAGCCAACAATGAGAGAGAGCCTTTCTCTAGAGCTGGAGCCCTGCCACTTGATCTATGTTCAGGTTCCACAATGAGCACCATTAAGTGTTCTGGCATTCCCAGTCTTTGCAATGTTACACATAGTATATTATGATCCACACAGTCGAATACGTTTGCATAGTCAGCAAAACACAGGTAAACATCTTTCTGGTATTCTCTGCTTTCAGCCAAGATCCATCTGACATCAGCAATGATATCCCTTGTTCCACATTCTCTTCTGAATCCAGCTTGAATTTCTGTCAGTTCCATTTTGATGTACTGCTGCAATCATTTTTGAATTATCTTCAACATAATTTTACTTGCCTGTGATATTAATGGTATTGTGCAATACTTTCCACATTCCATTGGATCATCTTTTTTTTGAAATAGGCGTATATATGGATCTCTCCCAGTCAGTTGACCAGATAGCTGCCTTCTAAATTTCTTGGCATAGATGAGTGACCACCTCCTGTGTTGCATCTGTTTGTTGAAACATTTCAGTTGGTATCCGTCAATTCCTGGAGCTTTGTTTTTCACCAGTGCCTTCAATGCAGCTTGGACTTCTTCCTTCAGTGCCATTGGTTCTTAATCATACGCTACCTCCTGAAATGCTTGAACGTCGACCGATTCTTTTTGGTACAGTGACTTTGTGTATTCCTTCTATTTTTTTAGATGCTTCCTACATTGTTCAATTTTTTGCACACATTGTTGTTAGGTGCAGTCAAGTCAGTTCTGACTCATAATGACCCTGTGTACAACAGAAGGAACCCCTGCCCAGTCACGCACTATCCTCACGATCATTGTTATGCTTGAGCCCATTGTTGCAGAAACTGTATCAATCCATCTTGTTGAGGGTCTTGCTCTTTTTCACTGAGCCTCTACTGCACCAAGCTTGATGTCCTTCTCTAGGGACCGATCCCTCCTGATAACATGTCGAAACTATGTGAGATAAAGTCTCACCATCCTCACTTCTACGGAACACTCTGGTTATACTTCTTCCAAGACAGATTTGTTCTTTGTTTTGGCAGTCCGTGGTATATTCAATACTCTTCTTCAACACCATAATTCAAAGGCATCAATTCTTCTTTGGTCTTCCGTGTTCATTGTCCAGCTTTCATATGCATGTGAGGCTATTGAAAACACCATGGCTTGGGTCAGGCACACCTTAGTCCTTAAAATGGCATCTTGCTTTTTAACACTTTAAAGAGGTCTTTTGCAGCAGATTTGCCCAGTGCAATGCATGGTCTGATTTCTTGACTGCTGCTTCCATGGGTGTTGATTGTGGATCCAAGTAAAATGAAGTCCTTGACAACTTCAGTCTTTTCTCCACTTGTCATGATGTTGCTTATTGGTCCTATTGTGAGGATTTTTATTTTCTTTATGTTGATGTACAATCCATACTGAGGGCTATGGTCTTTTCTCTTCAGCAGTAAGTGCCTCAAGCCCTCCTCAGTTTCAGCAAGCAAGGTTGTGTCGTCTGCATAATGCAGGTTGTTAATGAGGCTTCCTCCAATTCTGGTGCTCCATTCTTCTTCATATAGTCTAGTTTCTTAGATTATTTGAATAAGTGTACAGATTGCATAAGTATGGTGAAAAGATACAACCCTGACACACACCTTTCCTGACTTTAAACCGTGCAGTAACCCCTTGTTCTGTTCGAATGATGGTCACTTGATCTATGTTCATGTTCCTCTTGAGCAGAATTAAGTGTTCTGGAATTCTCATTCTTCTCAATGTTATCTGTAATTTGTTATGATCCACACAGTCGAATACCTTTGCGTAGTCAATAACCACACATAAACATCTTTCTGGTATTCTCTGCTTTCAGCCAGATGAATGATGTTGGATTCATCATCAAAAAGTATATTTCAAGATCTATTCTGAAGTACAACACTGTTAGTGATAGGAAAATTTCCATATGCCTACAAAGAAGATCTGTTAACATGACAATTATTCAACTTTACACACCAACTACCAAGGTCAAAGATGAAGAAACTGAAGATTTTTACAACTTCTGCAGTCTGAAATTTATCAGTCATGCAGTCAGGATGCATCCATAATTACTGGCTATTGGAATCCAAAAGTTGGAAACAAAGAATGATTGGTAGTTGGAAAATATGGCCTTGGTGATAGAAACGATGCCATAGATCGTTTGATAGAATTTTGCAAGACCGACAACTTCTTCATTGTAAATACCTTTTTTCACCAACGTAAACAGTGACTATACACATGGACCTCACCAGATGGAATACACAGGAATCAGATTGACTACATCTGTGGAAATAGACGATGGAAAAGCTTAATATCAGAACAAGGACAGGGGCCAATTGTGAAACAGACTATCAATTACTCATATGCAAGTTCATGTCAAAGAAAATTAGAACAAGTCCACAAGAGCCAAAATACGACCTCAAGTATATCCCACCTGAATTTAGATTAAGACCATCTCAAGAATAGTTTTGATGCTGTGAACACTAATGAACACTAATGACAGAAGACCAGATGCGTTTTACTATAGAATTCTTCAATATTCTAACTGAGGCTGGAATTTTTTCTTCAGCTCTTTCTACTTGAGAAATGCTGAGTGTGTTCTTCCCTTTTTATTTTCCAACTCCAGGTCTTTGCACATTTCATTATAATACTTTGTGTTCTCGAACCATCCTTTGAATTCTTCTGGTCAGCTCTTTTACTTCAGCATTTCTTCCTTTTGCTTTTGCTACTCTGTGTTCAAGAGCAAGTTTCAGAGGCTCTTCTGACATCCATTTTGGTCTTTTCTTTCTTTGCTGTCTTTTTAATGACCTTTCGATTTCTCTACATATGATGTTCTTCATGTCACTGCACAACTTGTCTGGTCGTTGGTCATTAGAGTTCAATGCATCGAATCTGTTCTTGAGATGGTCTCTAAATTCAGGTTGAATGTTCTCAAGATTGTAGTCTGGCTCTCATGGGCTTGTTCTAATTTTGTTCAGCTTCATCTTGAACTTGCAAAGGAGCGATTGATACTCTGTTCTGCAGTCAACACCTGCCCTTGTTCTGACTCATAATATTGAGCTTTTCCATCGTCTCTTTCCACGGATGTAGTTGATTTGATTCCTGTGTATTCCATCCAGTGAGGTCCACATGTGTGGTCGCTGTTTATGCTGTTGAAAAAGTTATTTCCACTGCAAAGGTCATCGGTCTTGCAAAATTCAATCATGTGATTTCTGGCATCGTTTTTAGCAGCAGCACCGTATTTTCCAACTACTGATCCTGCTTCTTTGTTTCCAACTTTTGCATTCCAATCACCAGTAATTATCAATGAAACCTCCAATAAAAGCTCTGAACACAGAAGCTCTAGGCGTAAGAGACAACCAAACTTGTTAAACCAGTAATTCAACATTACACATAGTACATAAATTGGTTCGTGGTAAAATCAGATGAAGCCTAATAAAATGCATAGGCTTTTGAAAACAATTTTCCTTGCTTTGCACTTCATGTTTGGAGTTGTGATCCACATGGTTGAGCCTGTCCTCAACTAGGTATTTTACTGTCTCTTAAATGAGTGACATGTTTTAGCAGACTTTTTGGCTTAATCTGAACTCGGTTATGATAAACTCCTTGTCAGAGTTCCTTTTCTCCATTTTCAATAGCCTCCTTTTTGTAATGCAATTCCCTTGCACTGCATCACACAAGCATTCCAATATGAATTTCATCCAAAGAGATGGTCGTATTCTCATGTACAGATTGCTTAGCACCTGGAAAATCTGGTAACACTATTTCCATTCTCAGATGATTCATGTGAAATGTTGGGTCAGTTGGTACTTCATATCAATGTTTAATAACACGGTTTCAAAAATATTATGGAGACACATACACACATGTAAATGAAAGGATCCCATCTCCTTCCTTAGTTAACCCCCCAAAAAACCCAGTGCTGTTGAGTCAATTCCGACTCATTAGCAATCCTATAGGACAGAGTAGAACTGCCCCCATAGAGTTTCCAAGGAGCGCCTGGAGGATTCGAACTGCCGACCCTTTGGTGGGCAGCCATAGCACTTAACCACTACGCCACCAGGGTTTTCCCTTCCCTAGTTATGTTCCAATATATCAAAGAAAACTTGATTTGCTTATTTCTGGGCAAAGTCCACATCTCTGATTTTTTCTCCTCCAATAAACCAAACCAAAACCAAACCCAGTGCCGTCGAGTCGTTTCCGACTCATAGCAACCAATATCTTACTGTAAAGGAAAAATAAAAAAGGCGGGATAGTTTCACCAGCCATCTGTCAGTTTCTTGTACTATGGTGGCTTGCGTGTTGCTGTAATGCTGGAAGCTGTGACACCAGGATCACCCATGATGGGCAGGTTTCAGTGGCACTTCCAGACTAGAACAGACTAGGAAGAGAGGTCTAGCAATATGTTTCTAAAAAGTAGCCCATGTAAACCCTATACACCACAAAAGCATATGGTCTAATACGGTGCTGGAAGATGAGCCCCCTAGGTTGGAAAGTACTCAAAATACACAACGGTGGCAACAATGGACTCAAGCATACCGACCATAGTGAAAATGGTGCAGGACCAGGCAGTGTTTTGTTCTGTTATACATGGGGTCACCATGAGTTGGAGCCAACTTGACAGCAACAACATTGGGGTAATTAGATGTTGGGTTCTCCTCTTCCCCTCCGTTACAACAAGCTCTATCCAAGCTTCTTACCTCCCCCAGCAGGTCCAGGCTGGGTGAAGCTTCAATCACTGGGCGACCCTTAGAATGAGGGGTACTGTCAGGACAGCTGCTGAGGACTTGGATTGCCAGATTTCACATACATGACCTTTTGTGTGAAAAGACATTCCCAAGGAAAGAAGCCTTTATGAGAACATGAGGATAACTTACCATAAAATAGTGACGAGACGAGAGATATCAGTAAACAGTAAGAGGTAAGGTGGTAGTGCTTATCCTAGAGACAGCTAAGACAGTGGCTGGAGGAAGAGAGATCAGGAAGAACAGAACAAGAGCTGAACATATTCCAGTAGAAACGAGGGAATGGGCAAGAAGGTAGGTGATCAGAAGACAAACAGGAGATCCAAGCAACCATCTACCAATTGGACCATCAAAGGGACAGAGAAAAAGAAATAGCCAAGGCAGTCATGTGCTCAGGAAGGACTCAATGCCCTGCCTCACCCCTCTGACCCCCAAGCCTAGTGTTCACTGGTCAGTTCTGGTGGGGAGGAGGCTGGAAAAGGGGAAAGGCAATTGAAGGGCAAGACTATAGTCTGCACTTCCTTCCCAGAAAGAGTCACCTGGTGGTTATATAGCTTGGTTTCTTCTCCAACATGTCCAGAGAAATCTTCCCTTCAGCAGGGGAGACTGTAACCTTGCAGGGTCTGGGGCTGTGCCTCAAGCTGTCCAAACCACTGTGAAAAGTCTCCTGTTTTCTCTTTAAAATTCGCAGAAATTTTGCATGTTATATCATGACACAACCATGTTTGTTTTAGTAAAAAGAAATTATACTTTTCTCCTGGATCTCTCAGCAAGACCTGACCCTCCGCTGTGATGAGAGCTGTTTATCCTGCAGCTCTGCCTGTTCCCTAGTACACAGCCAAAGGGATGCCTGGATGCGCAGGCCTTGGTCCATTAGTGTCCTGTGGCTGCCATGACAAAGCATCACAAACTGGGTGAGGGGGTGGGCTTGGAACAACAGCAGTGTATTCTCTCACAGTTCAGGAGGCTAGGAGTCCAAGCCGGGGCTTGGCAGTGTTGGTTCCTTCCGGAGCTGTGAGGGAGTCTGCTCCATGCTTCTCACCCAGCTTCCAGTGGTTTCCTTGGTGCTCCTTAGCTTTCGGCAGCATTACTCCAGTCTCTGCTCCCGTCGTCACATGGCGTCTTCCCCCTGCATCTCTTTACCTTCATGGCTTTCTCCTTCTGTTTCTTTCTGGCTCTGTGTCTGTTCTTATAATGCAGGACACCACTGAGATTGGATCAGGACCCACTCAACTCCAGTGTGATCTCGTGTTAACTTAAGTAGTCACATCTGCAAAGACCCTACTTCCAAATAGGGTAAGGGGAGGTTAGGACTTTAACATATCTCTTGGGGGGACACAAATCAGCCCGTGACACTTGGTTTTAGAAGTTTGCATCCACCTGTTGACCAGGTCAGGAAACTAACTAAGCCCACACTTACTTAGACATAGGATGTCCACACAATTTCCCAGTACGTATTGCATCGGGCAAATCTGCTGCAAAAGACCTCTTTAAAGTGTTAAAAAGCAAAGATGTCACTTTGAAGACTAAGGTGCACCTGACCCAAGCCCGTGGTATTTTCAGTCACCTCACATGCATGCAAAAGCTGGACAGTGAATAAAAAAGACCAAAGAAGAATTGACATCTTTGAAATGTGGTGTGGGCAAAGAATATTGACTATACCATGGACTGCCAGAAGAACAAACAAATCTTGGAAGAAGTACAGCCAGAATGCTCTCTAAAAGCAGGGATAGTGAGACTTCATCTCACATACTTTAGACATGTTATCAGGAGGGACCAGTCCCTGGAGAAGGACATCATGCTTGTTAAAGTAGAGGGTCAGCGAAAAAGAGGAAGACCCTCGATGAGATAGATTGACATAGTGGCTGCAACAATGGGCTCAAGCTTAACAATGATCGTGAGAATGGTACAGGACCAGGCAGTGTTTTGTTCTGTTGTACATAGGCTTGTTATGAGTCAGAACCGACTCAACAGCACCTAACAACAACAACATGAGAGACAACACAGAGGGCAGTGGTAGAATTCTCACTCTCCATGCAGGAAACCTAGGTTCTACTCCCAGCCAATGTGTCTCATTCGTAGTCTGTCAGTGGAGGCTTGTGTGTTACTATAATGCTGAACAGGTTTCAGCAGAGCTTCTAGACTAAGACAGGCTGGAAAGAAAGTCCTGGGGATCTACTTCCAAAAATCAGCCAGTGAAAACCCTGTGGATCTCAACAGTCCAACCTGTAACCAATCATGGGGATGGTGCAAGACCAGGGAGTATTTGGATCCATTGTGCATGAGGTCTCCATGAGTTGGGGGCTGACTCAGTGGCAGCTAACAACAACAACACAGGGACAACACTGACCAAGAGATGATCGCTGGTGTCAAGGAACAAGGAGTCAAGGGAACATGAAGAATAAGTGGCCATGGGGCTACCTTCACCTCTTGAAAGACCCTCCATCTCCCACTGCCCAGAGGAGGGTCCAGAGCAGGAGGCCAAGCAATACCTCCAGGTTCTCCTGAGTTAAATGTTCATACCGCCTTTGACAAGGTTTAGCTATCTGTCCTGCCTCACCCTGCCCTGAGAGACGAGCACAGTAGGGACACGGGGTGGAGCCCTTATTAGGAAATGCTACTGGAGGTCTGCCAGGCATCCACAGGACACAGCTGGGGTTCCACACTGTGAGGCATATGTTTAGGAAGAAACTCTCCATGGGGAGTCAAGCCAGAGGGTGCTGTCGGAGACCCACTCTTAAAGACAGGGTTCAGCAGTGTGAGAAGACAGGAGGAGTGGGAGGGGGAAAATAAGTCTTGATTTGGCAAAATTGGAACCAATATAAATAACTAAAATAATCGGTCACCTCTTAAAATTTTGGGGTCCTCTCTCCCCACCTCTCCTACTTAAACTTTAAACCCCAGTATTCCTCCAGAAGTTGTCAAGAATTTCATTTTGCTTGGAGCCACAAGCAACGCCCATGAAAGCAGCAGCCAAGAAATCAAGAGACACGTCGCATCAGGCAAACCTGCTGCAAAAGACCTCTTTAAAGTGTTAAAAAGCAAAGATGTCACTTGAAGACCAAGATATGCCTGACCCAAACCATAGTATTTTCAATTGCTTCATATGCATGTGAAAGCTGGATAAGGAAGACCAAAGAAGAATTGATGCCTTTGAATTATGGTGCTGGTGAAGAATACTGAATATACCACAGACTGCCAAAAGAATGAACAAATCTGTCTTGGAAGAAGTACAGCCAGAATGCCCCTGAGAAGCAAGGATGGCGAGACTATGTCTCACATACTTCGGACTTGTTATCAGGAGGGACCAATCTCTGGAGAAGGACATAATGCTTGGTAAAGTAGAGGGTCAGTGAAAAAGAGGAAGACCCTCAACAAGATGGGCTGATACAGTGGCTGCAACAATGGACTGAAACATAGCAATGACTGTGAGAATGGCATAGGACCAGTGTTTCGTTCTGTTGTACACTATGAGTCACACTCAATGGCACCTAACGATAATAGCATTACTTAATGCCAACTCCAGCCCCTTATTCTGAGGTCGGCTAATATCAGGGGGTGGTCTTTCTGGCCGAACCAGCCCCTCTTCCCTGCAGGTGGTTGGTAACACAAATCAAAGATGCTTGAATTCCAAGGTTTGAATTGCAACGTTTTCTTTTTCTTTTTTTTTTTAGAGATTATCTCTCACAAACCAAGGACAAAGGCCAAATCACTTTATGTATGTCTCACAGAAGGCTGCTTCCTGCCGCAGGCCACAAGCAACTTTGACTCACACCTATAGCAGCCCTCTTCCTTTCTATGGAACTGGGAGAACAGTGTTTGGAATGAGAGAATTTTCTGAAAAGTTGAAATTTTAACCTGAATTGCTAAAATATAAATCATAAACACTTTTGTTTTTGATGACAATCTTCCCACGTGTCCTTACAGACTTTCCTGCCTTAGTGAATAGTATAGATGGCCGCCAGAAGTAGCTCTTGAGCTACTGCTAACGTGTAAAGATGAACATTTTACACTATACAGCCCCTAAGGTGTTCAATATTCATGATTACATATTACAAGAATGCAGCTAGAAGCAAAAAATCTACTTCATAATTACAGAGAAAAGGAACATAGGTGACAAAACCAATAGCAGGAAATCCTTTACCCCTGGTTTTGTTTGTTTGTTTGTTTCTAACACCTCTCGGGTTTTTCTAAGTGGTGTGGTAGAAAATTATGGTAGAAAAAGCCTGGAAGGTTCTATCGTCCCTGACTAAAGTTAAATTATTGAGTTTTCCTACATCAAATATAGCTGAGTAACACTACATTATTAGCTAGATTTATTGAAAGTAAAAAATTCCACCCTTATAAAGTCTTTGCTTTGCTACTGATGGTATCTATGATATGTGTGCAGTATAGCTGAGACTTTCCACTGTCATTATGGCCGAGTTATTAATAAGCCATAGGCTGAGCATTGTTCTGGAACAGAGTGGGGCGGATATGACTGACCATTCGATTCATTCATTTTATGAATATTTATTAACCATCCACCACGAGCCAGATCCATGCTGAATACTGTGGATATAATGACAAAAACCACTTTAGCGCCTAAGGAATTTAGTCTTGTGGGAAGGTAGACATATACACAAAGGGAAATAACATTTATTGATGTTATATGGCCTAGGTACTGCACTGAATTTTTTATATTATTCGTCTCATTTATGTGGACTGCCAGAAGAACAAACAAATCAGTCTTAGAAGAAATACAATCAGAATGCTCCTTAGAAGCGAGGATGGTGAGACTTTGGCTTACTTTCTTTGGACCCGTCATCAGGAAAGACCAGTCTCTAGAAAGGGACATCATACTTGGGAAATTAGAGGATCAGTGAAAATGAGGGAAGCCGCTAATGAGATTGATTGGCACAATAGCCACAGCAATGGTCTCCAGCATACCAATGATCGTAAAGGTCGTACGAGACTGGGCAAAGTTTTGTTCTGTTATATAAGGTTGCCATGAGTCAGAGCCAACTCCACGGCGACTGATAACAACAAGAACACATGCAGTAAGTAATCATTACCCCACAGTGGTTAAATTCTATAACAGTGAACAGGACAGTGAATATAGAAGTGACAATGAGAAGACAAGGACAGATGCAGCCAGCCAATTGGCAGAGGCAGGAAGGTGGCACAAGCTTCAGCAGGTATTTGTAGAATGAACACACACTGGGCAAGTCATCAGGGAGGAAAGGGGCAGGGGAGGGCATCGGGCAGGTGGAACAAAATGGAGAGGGGCTCAGAAGCATGAAAGTGAATACTGTTTAGGAAATCCCAACAGCTGGGTAGGTCTGAAGGTCAAGACTCAGCTCAAGTGTGACCTCTGCTCAGGCGAGTTCCTGCCTGGTCGGGTAGGCACCCCCTCTCGTGCTCTTGTGTTCTGGAAGCATGCTGAACATTCTGGGATAGTAGCAGTTGGATTTCTGCTTTATAATTTGAATTGTTTTATGTTTCTAATAGTAGACCCAGCTTCTAGAGGCTGTTCAGTATCCTGGCTCTTCAGGATGATGACTCAGTAAATATTTGCTGAAGGAATGAAATGTATGCTCTGAGGAAGGCTAAGAGAAAATGGTCCTCACAGGGAGAGATCGCTCACCCATAATACCAGCAGTTCAACCAAAGTCGGAAGTGCATCATAGCAACAAGCTGCCAGATCAGATGGGCTTCTGTTAAAGAGGAGACTAAATCTCTTTCCCTGCATGCTTTTCTTCTATTTGTTAGAGAGGTGGGTATGCAGCTGAATACCAGACACTTACCAGTCTCAAACATTTACAAGTGAACTTGAACCTGTTTCACAGTGGAACTCCTGGGCATGTCTGATAACCATTATAAGAAACCTGGTGTAACGCACGGTTAAACTCTTGCCAGCCCTGAGAGGGTACTTCACAAGTATATGTAGTCGATTCTCATAACTCGCAGATTCCATGTTTGCAAATATGCTCACTCGCTAAAATTTATTTGTAACCCCCAAATCAATACTTGTGGCACTTTTGCAGTGATTTGTGAACAATATGCAGAGTGGCAAAAAATTTGAGTCCCCAGTGCGCATGCTCCTAGTTGAGGTCCAACAAGGTGAGGCTCCATCTTCTTGTTTCAGCTCTCATATGTAAAGAAGTGTTCTTTTCATGGTCTATTTAGTGGCACATGTTTTGCATTTTTGCACTTTTCATTGGTGATTTCACTTTTTAAAATGGCCCCAAGCTTAGTGCTGAAGTGTTGTCTGGTGTTTCTAAGCGCAAGAAAGCTGTGCTGTGCCTTATGCCTTATGCTTGGAGAAAATTCGTATGTTAGATAAGCTTCATTCAGACACAAGTTATAGTGCTGTTAGTTGTGAGTTCAATGTTAATGAATCAACAATATATATAAAAGTATCTTTAAGCAGAAACACGCATAAAACAAGTTTATGTATTAATCAGTAAACAAAAATATGCTTAGAGGCTCACGGGAACCTAACCTTGTGTTTCACCTGGAGCAATAGCTCAGTATTTGCTAACTCAGTGTTTGAGGCAACTTTATAGAACATAACTACTATGAATAATGAGGAAAGGATGTACTATTGGGCCAGCAACTGACTTATTTTTTACTCAGTGCCTTTTCAGGAGATTTTTGTTTACTTTCTGGCAAATATTAAATGTCTTCCTGAGTTGTACAGATTTGATGGTTTGCCTCATTGGTGAGATCATGGTGCCATTGAGTCCAGATGGTTTCTTGGGCATGTAAACTGTGAAGTCACAAAGGACCCCACACTTGGTTTTGTGCTCTGCTCTCACCGTCTTGAAATTCTTAATAATTTTTAAGCCAGGGGCTCTGTATTCTCATTTTGCACTGGGCCCCACAAATGATGTAGTTGGCCTACACTGAGTCCGGGGAAGTTTAGTGAGTCTTCACATAGGCCAGTTATCTTGTATAACTACATTCCCCTCCCACCCCCCAGCTCTGGACAGCTCTTCAAAAGCAGCACTGTGTGAGACACAGTGAAGATGTAAAACTAAATCCATCATCACCAGCAATTTATCAATGGCCAGTGTAGTAGTGGTATCATCTGAGCATATAAAGGGCAGTACATTACTGGTAATTGTCTCAGAAATAGTCTCAATTTTCTCCTTTGTATTGCTCAGTATATTCCATTAAGTGGATATACCACATCTTGTTTAGTCATCACCGGTTGATGGACACTTGGATAGTTTCAGTGTTTGTCATGGATTGAATTGTGTCCCCCCAAAATATCTGTCAGTGTGGCTAGGTCATGATTCCGTTGTATGATTATATGATTGTCTACCATTTTATCTTATGATGTGATTTCTCTGTGTGTTATAAATCCTGTCACTATGATGTAATACAATGGATTAGTGGCAGTTATACTGCTGAGTTCTACAAGATTTAACAGTGTCTTAAGCCAATCTCTTTTGAGATATAAAAGAGAGAAGCAAGCAGAGAGACATAAGGACCTCATACCATCAAGAAAGCAGTGCCAGGAGCAGAGCACATCCTTTGGACCTGAGGTTCCTGTGCTGAGATGCTCCCAGACCAAGGGAAGACTGAGTACAAGGACCTTCTTCCAGAGCTGACAGAGAGAGAGAGCAAGCCTACCCCTGGAGCCAACACCCTGAATTCGGACTTCTAGGCTACTGAACTGTAACAGAATAAACTTTTTGTTAAAGCCATCCACTTGTGGTATTTCTGTTATAGCAGCACTAGATGACTAAGACAGTATTCATCTAATTTTAAGTTTTAAAGAGCAAAGATGTCACTTTGATGACAAAGGTGCACCTGTGACTCAGGCCATGCCATTTTCAATCAACTTATATCCGTGTGAAACCTGGACAATGAAAAAGAAAAACTAAAGAATTGATGCATTTGAATTATGGTGTTGGTGAAGAACACTGAATATATCACACACTGCCAAAAAAACAAACAGTTCTGTCTAGGAGTACCTACAGCCAGATGCTTCTCAGAAGTGAGGATGGCGAGACTTAGTCTCACTGACTTTGGACTTGTAATCAGGAGGGACCACTCCCTGGAGAAGGACATTATACCTGGTAAAGTAGAGCGTCCGCAAAAATGAAGAAGACTCTCAACAAGATGAATTGACACAGTGGCTACAACAGTGGGCTCAAGCATTACAACGGTTCTGATGATGGACCAGGACCAGGCAACGTTTTGTTTTGTTGTATATAAAGTTGCTATTAGTCAGAGCCAACCTGACACCACCTAACAACAACAACTTAGTCCTGTTACCACTATATAATAGAAATAGATCCCATATTCCTTGCCACTCTACACCATCCCTGGCATCCCACTGGGGGGACAAGAATGTTCCCAATAAGGGCTTTGAGGAACAGCCAAGACAGCTGCCTCCACTGGCCCTGGCTGGGGTGGTAAGTCTGAAAAGATAGTACAACAACTGCTTTGAATTTAATACTGTCACTTAATCAAATTAACAACTCCAACTTTTAGAAAAAGAGCCAGTCTCCCAGACCTACAACTGGAGAAAAAGGGACATAAACTCTTGACTTCTCTCTTATTGTCTGTGTCTTCTAGCCAGAAAAAGTGAAAATTCCAGTATTGCTGACCTGATGAATCCATTTCTCTTATTTCAATTATGTATCTCCCCACTGATTTCATTGACTAAAAGAAGCTTTTGTCACTTCATCAGGTTTCATTGAAAAATGATTTTTTGTGAGTGTGCAGGCACTGCTCGGGGTGCTGGGTCCAGAGTGAGCACAGGCTCACCCAGCTCACAGACATCTGCTTTGAGGAGGACTCGGTTCTGGACGCCATTGCTGGCTGGTCATTAAAGCAGCCGATTTTATAGCTCCAGTATCATTCCTCTCTCATGTTTGAGCCCTGAGATTTCATCCCAATTTAAATGCAGGGAGTCTGCTTTAGCAAATACATTCATGTGTTCCACACGTTTAGTGAGTAGTGTTGATAGTAGTGAACGTAAGCAAAGTGTTGAGTCTTAGGTATTTGAAGCAGCCTTAAAAGAAGAGAGAGAGAGGAAAAAAACAAACAAACCTTTTGTTCACGGAAGATTTTCTCTGGATCCTACGCACAAAGCCCTGCTCTTCAGATGGTGGCAACCATTCCTGTTGGCAGGTGTGCCTTCGCTCTTGGAGACTGCCTGGAATTCTTAGGGACGGCTAAAAAACCGGTTGCTGTGGTGTCGATTCCAACTCGTGGCCACCTCATGTGTGTCAGAGTAGAGCTCTGCTCCCTAGGATTTTCAGTGACTGACTTTCTGGATGTAGATCATTAGGCCTTTCTTCTGAGGAGCCTCTGGGTGGACTTGAACCTCCAGCCTTTCAGTTAGCAGGCGAGCACTTAACCATTTGCACCACCCGGAGACTCTAGCCAGTTTTGTTGTTGTTGAGAATATACTCAGCAAAGCATATACAATGTACAATTGAGTGACATTGATTACATTCTTTGAGTTGGGCAAACATTCTCACCCTCCTTTTCTGAGTTGTTCCTACCATTAACATAAACTCGTTGCCCCCTAAATTTCTTATCCAATCTTTTGAGCATCTAGCCAGTTCTTAATGTCCAACGGGCTTTGCTCATAGGCTATACTTAGGATCCGAGGTGGCGTCCAGTCCTCCCTTTGCTTGTGGCCGAGTCTCACGGGGATCATAGCAGTTTAGGCGAAGGCGAGACCAGGTTCCAACCCTAGAGAGCCCGGGCAGCAAAACATCATCCAGCAGTTCCGGGATGGACTTCTTTAGGCTCTATGTGAGGCAGAGTGCCCCTTCTCTGCAGGCTGAAAGCTCCCCTGGCTTCCCTTCCACTCTATTCTCATTCCTTTTCCTAGTTTAAACAAGATGCCAGAGGTGTGCGACTGCACCCTCTATATGGACGGAAAAGCCTTCTGTCGGGTGGTGGTGTTTTCTTAAAAAAGAGCTTTATTGAGATCTAGTCGACACGCCATAACGTTCTCCCACCTCAAGTGGACTATTCAGTGGCTTTTAGTGTATTCACAAGGCTGTGCGGCCATCGCCACTATCTAGTTTTAGAACGTTTTTATCACCTCAGAAAGAAACCCTGTACCCCTTAGGAGTCACTCTTCATACCCCACGCCTTCTGGCCCTGTTGTTGTTGTTGTTAGGTGCCATCGAGTTGGTTCCAACTCATAGCAGACCCTGTGTACGACAGAACGAAACACCGCCCCGTCCCGCACCATTCTCTCAATCATTGTTGTGCTTGAGCCCATTGTTGTAGCCACTGTGTCGATCCATTTCCTTGAGGGTTTTCTTTTTTTTTTTTTTGCTGACCCTCTACTTTACCAAACATGTTGTCCTTCTCCAGGGACTTATCCCTCCCGACAACATGTCCAAAGTATGTGAGACACAGTCTCGCCATCCTTGCTTCTAAGGAACATCCTGGTTGAACTTCTTCCAAGACACATTTGTTCGTTCTTCTGGCAGTCCATGGTATATTCAATATTCTTCGCCAACACCACAATTCAAAGGCATCAATTCTGCTTCAGTCTTTCTTGTTCATCATCTAGCTTTCAAATGAATATGAGGGGATTGAAAACTCCAGGGCCTGGGTCAGGCGCACCTTAGTCTTTAAGGTGATATCTTTGCATTTTAACACTTTAAAGAGGTCTTTTGCAGCAGATTTGCCCAATGCAATGTGTCTTTTGATTTCTTGACTTCTGCTTCCATGGGTGTGGATTGAGGATTTAAGTAAAATGTCATTGGTAGCTGTTGTCAGGTCAGCCCCTGACTCATGGTGATCGCAAGCCCAACCAAACAAAGCTCTGCCCAGTCCTATTCTATTTGCATGATCCGTTGCAGATCAGACTGTTGTCATCCACGGGATTCTCAAGACAACCACTAATCTATTCTCTGTCTCTGTGGATTTGCCTATTCTGGACATTTCGTCTAAATGGAATTGCACAATTTTGCCTCTGGCTTCTTTCACTTAACATAATGTTTTTGAGGTTCATCCATGTTGGAGCATGTATCGGTACTTCACTCTTTCTTATGGCTGCATAATATTCCATTGTATATGGATATGTCCCTTTGTTTATCCACTCATTAGTTGATGGACATTTGAGCTGTTTCCTCTTTTTAGCTATTGTGCATATGCTGCTATGGACATTGGTGGACAAATTTTTGTGTGGACTGTTTTTTTTTTCCCCCCTCTGGGTAGATTTTGAGGAGTGTAATTGCTGGATCGCATGGTAACTCTGTGTTATAACATCTGAAGAACTAGGGCTGAGTGTTTCTCATTCACTTCCCCAAACCTTTTCTGAGGCAAGGAAGCAGTGATACTTTGCATAGATGCCATGTATTTTCCAATGCAAGTCTCTTTGTTATTCAGACCTATGTCAAAATATTATTATAGAATTAATGAAGGCAAATTTTATGCATGCGATGCCAAAATACAGGAAGGAATAACTGTCAGAAGGGCTGCCTGTTCAACCTATAATCATATAGCAGTGATTAGATGGTTGTCACAGAGACAGAGGCTGTGTGCCACCCAGGCAGAGTGTCGCTTTGGATTAGAAATAGCATTAGCTGGTTCTGTTCTGCCCTTGGAAGAGTAAAAGTGGTCTGCTGGTTTATTCTGAGTGTTTGAGCCTTTCTCTTAACAGCTTTGGGACATTCGCTTTTCTGAGCCAGGCATTATATTCCTAAAGATCTCCCACTCTGCCAAAATCTGCGTTCTTGGAAACTTGGAAGTCTTGTGAAGAGCTGTATCTGCAAACGTCTCTGGCCATTGAATCCATTTTCTGTTCTCCCATTTGAGTCAGTATCTACTGATCTTTAAGAATTAAATTGCTGCTGGAGTGAAACTTAGGTCCCAGGATTAAAGAGATAAGTTACCCAGTAATGAACCACCCTTATTTTCCCAGGAAAGGACCAGGCGAAATGGCATCCTGAGGTTTTGTAAGAACATATGTTTTTCCTGTATTCCCCAATACTTAAGTTATTTCTTACTCTCAACAGAGGAGTGAAGGAGATAGAAAGAACACAAGCAGGAAAAAGGTAGCCAATATTAGCTGAGTGGACGTATTATGTGTATAAGTTACTTTAATATTCTTTCAGTTGTCTTATTCTTTGCCTTCAATAGTTTTGTTAGTTACGTGTAAGTACAGCCAGAATGGCGAGACTTTATCTCACGTACTTTGGACATGTTATCAGGAGGGACCAGTCCCTGGAGAAGGACATCATACTTGGTAAAGTAGAGGGTCAGCGAAAATGAGGAAGACCCTCAATGAGATGGATTGACACAGTGGTTGCAGCAATGGGCTCAAGCATAACAATGATTGTGGGGATGGCACAGGCAGTGTTTCATTCATTGTACATAGGGTTGGCAAGGAGTCGGAACTGACTCGACAGCACCTAACAATAGAAGAGGAAACTAAGGCTCAGAGAAGGTAGAGAGCTTATCAGGTTAGTGACCAAACTAAACCAAGTCATAGAACTACCTTGAGCTTCCATTTCCTTGTCTGTAGAATGAGTGTACTAATAAACCGGTGGTCTACTTTATATAATAAAATGATGTACTATATGTTAACATACTTATGTAATCTGAAAAATGCAGTACAAAAGTTTGGTTTTTTTTTTCTTAAATATATTACTGGAGTAATAAGTACTCATGGTAGAATAATTAGAAAATACAGAGCAGCATAAAGAAGAAAATGGATATTTCCCCTAATCTTAGTACCCCAAAACATCCTCCTGAACTGTTCATTTGTTCCACCATTTTTGGAAAGCCATTTGTAAATAGCTAGTATAGGGTCACTATGAGTTGCAGCGGAAGCCCTGGTGGCATAGTGGTTCAGAGCTGGGCTGCTAACCAAAAGATCGTGATTCAAATCCACCAGGCGCTCCTTGGAAACCCTATGGGGCAGTTCTACTTTGTCCTGTAGGGTCACTATGAGCCGGAACTGACTCGAAGGCAACGGATTTGGGTTTTTTGTATGAGTCGCAATCGACTTGACAGAGAGCAATGGGTATTTTTTTTTTTTGGGAAATGGTAAAGGCTTGCATGTGAGAATGGTGCAGCAGCCCCCAGTCCACATTCACTGCCGCATGGTCTAATCGAGAAAAGAAGCAGAAATACCATAAATGTCCATCACTGTGGGTATAGATCAGCATTTGGTGTAGTTATACAAAAGAATACCCATGCATAATTAAAATGACTCAACTAAATGTATGGAACCTCCAAAAACACAGTGTTGAATGTAAAAAGGAAGTCACGAAAGGATACATATATTTGAGCATTATTTATGCACATTTTGAAAACAAAAACATTATACATTGTTGGTGGATACATATACATTAAAAAAAAAGAATAAAAATATAACTGGGGACACTCTAATTTCAAATTCACATTGACAGGTGGTTTCGCTAACTATAAGGAGCCCTGGTGGTACAGTGGTTAAGTGCTTGGCTGCAAACCAAAGGGTCAGTGGTTTGAACCCACCAGCTGCTTGGCGGAAGATGTGGGAGCCTGCTTCTGTAAAGATTTAAAAAAAAAAAAAAAAAGTTGTTGTCGAGTTGATTCTGACTCATAGCGACCCTATAGGACAGAGCAGAACTGCCCCATAGGGTTTCCAAGGAGCAGCTGGTGGATTCAAACTGCTGACCTTTTGGTTAGCAGCTGAGTTCTCAATCACTGTCCTACGAGGTCTCCTCCATAAACGTTACAGCCTTGGAAACCCTGTGGGGCAGGTCTTCTCTGTTCTCTAGGAATCCACTTGATGGCAATGGGTTTAGTTTTTCGTTTGCACTAACTATACTATTTTATTTCTTAAGCAAAGCATGACCAGATATCAGTGTGGTGAAACACATTCAATGTATTTAAAATATTTCGGAAACTTAAAACAAACTTTGATATCTAACCATCCAGGCTTCTTCCATTGTTTTTTGTCTTATAAAAGTTGGCTCATACCATGTATAGCTTTATTGACTTTGTATATTATGAACATTTCTAAATATACTTCCATAGTGTTGTGTTCACTGACCTGTCAGTTTTTTTGTCCTGCCTTAATTATTTTTCAAAGAAAAATTCTTAGAAGACGCAAGACTGCTGGAGTTGCATTTAAAATTTTTATAATTACTTTCAGTTTAGTCATGGATATTTTTTTTCTTTTCTAACCAGTATTTGGTCCCTGACACTGAATGAGCTCATAACTTAAAAAACAGAAACAAAATTAAAGTCTGGTTTAGTCAAGACACTCAGAATCCAATTAAGTTTGTTAGGGAATTCCACAGAGCTTGGAAATTCACAATGGAAGACTTTTTTTTTTAATCAGCTTTATTGAGATATAGTTCATGTACCATACAATTCACCCAATTAAAGTGTACAATTCAGTGTTTGTAGTGTGTTCACAGAGTTGTGTGACCATCATCACAATTAATTTTAGGACATTTTCATTACCCCAAAATGAAATCCTATATCCATTAGTAGTCACTCCCCATTTCCTTCACCCACAGCCCTAGGCAGCCACTAATCCACTTTCTGTCTCTGTTGATGTGCTTATTCCGGACATTTTATATAAATGGAATTATTTACAATATACAGTCATTTGTGATGATGTCTTTCACTTAGCATAATGTTTTCAACCTTTACTCATGTTGTAACAGTTCTTCATTTCTTTTTACTGCTGAATAATATTCCATTGCATGGCTATGCCATATTTTGTTTATTCATCGGTTGATAGGTGTTTGAGTTATTTCCACTTTTTTGTTTTGTTTTGTTTTGTTTAACTTTTATTGAGCTTCAAGTAAACGTTTACAAATCAAGTCAAACTGTCACATATAAGTTTATATACACCTTACTCCTTACTCCCACTTGTTCTCTCCCTAATGAGTCAACCGTTCCAGTCTCTCCTTTCGTGACAATTTTGCCAGCTTCCAACTCTCTCTATCCTCCCATCCCCCCTCCAGACAGGAGATGCCAACACAGTCTCAAGTGTCCATCTGATACAAATAGCTCACTCTTCATCAGCATCTCTCTCCTACCCACCGTCCAGTCCCTTCCATGTCTGATAAGTTGTCTTCGGGAATGGTTCCTGTCCTGGGCCAATAGAAGGTTTGGGGACCATGACCGCCGGGATTCCTCTAGTCTCAGTCAGACCATTAAGTATGGTCTTTTTGTGAGAATTTGGGGTCTGCATCCCACTGATCTCCTGCTCCCTCGGGGGTTCTCTGTTGTGTTCCCTGTCAGGGCAGTCACCGGTTGTGGCCGGGCACCAACTAGTTCTTCTGGTCTCAGGATGCTGTAGGTCTCTGGTTCATGTGGCCCTTTCTGTCTCTTGGGCTCTTAGTTATCGTGTGACCTTGGTGTTCTTCATTCTCCTTTGATCCAGGTGGGTTGAGACCAATTGATGCATCTTAGATGGCCGCTTGTTAGCATTTAAGACCCCAGACGCCACATTTCAAAGTGGGATGCAGAATGTTTTCATAATAGAATTATTTTGCCAATTGACTTAGAAGTCCCCTTAAACCGTGGTCCCCAAACCCCCGCTCTTGCTCCGCTGACCTTTGAAGCATTCAGTTTATCCTGGAAACTTCTCTGCTTTTGGTCCAGTCCAGTTGAGCTGACCTTCCATGTATTGAGTACACAATGGAAGACTTTTACTGCAAATGAATTTGTATCCAGTTTCACCCAAAATGAATTTGTGTTCACCTGTACCTGAAATTAATTTTAAAAAAGAGGATTCCCTCATTTCCATTGCAAGAACTCAGCCACAGGCTGCTGCCCATGGCTACCTTTGACTTTTCCTCAGTCACAGGGCACAGGTCCTTCACGGGGAAGTGGTCCAGGGGCCTCCTGAGGCTTTGACATACTCTATTCCTGTACCCATTCCTGCCTGGGTGCCTGGGACATGTCAGCTAACAAGATAGTTAAAAGTCTCTGGCCTCGGAGGACTTCTGTTCCCTAATTTCTGACAGTCATGTGTCCTTTTATAAACCCTAAAATACTTCCCTTGTCTGCCTTTTCTTCCTCCCGCAGAAACCATCTGATAGGTAGGTGTATAAAATATCAGCGCTTGCAGTGCCCTCATGAGTACCAAGATTACTTCCCTGATCTCTGGATGGTAAAAAGAAGGTCCAGGAGGGGCTTCTGCATCCCCACCTTGGTTTCCCTTGGTCCCACCTGGGATTACAGTGCCTTGAATTAGATTGCAGTTGTTCTAAGGCACGGCCTCCTGATTTTCCATTTGGGTCCTTAACCAATGACTGGGAAAGGCTGATCTGTAGCACACAGCAACATTTTACTACCTCCAAGATCGAAGCAGGTAGGAGGGCCAACAGAACAAGGCAAAGGGAAGAAAGAGCTCTCTCAGCTGGGAGTGCTCAGAGCAGAGCTAGAGCCTTCCTTTGCCACTAACCAGCTGAGCGATGGGACTACTTACTCGACTCCCTAGGAGCCAGTTTTCTATAAAACAAGCTGTTAGAGTACTAATCCTTTGATTCACTTCACATCTTTTTATTAGTATGTAATGTATGATAATGTACTATGAATGAAAGGAGTAGGGAAGGATCTTTCAATATATGCCTTGGATGTTGCTGTTATTAGGTGTCGTCTAGTCAGTTCCAACTCATAGCAACCCTGTGTACAACAGAATGAAAACTGCCCAGTCCCGTGCCATCCTCACAATTGTTGCTATGTTTGAGCCCCTTGTCACAGCCACTGTGTCAATCCATCTTATTAAGGATCTTCTTATTTTTTGCTGACCTTCTACTTTACCAAGCATGATGTCCTTCTTCAAGTACTTGTCCCCTCTGATAACATATCCAAAGTACTTGAGACGGAGTCTCACCATCCTCGCTTCCAAGGAGCACTCTGGCTGTGCTTCCAAGACAGACTTGTTCATTCTTTTGGCAGTCCATGGTATATTCAATATTCTTCACCAAAACCATAATTCAAAGGCGTCAATTTTTCAGTCTTCCTTATTCATTGTCCAGCTTTCACCTGCATACGAGACGACTGGAAATATCATGACTTGGGTAAGGCTTACCTTAGTCCTCAAAGTGACATCTTTGCTTTTTAACACTTTAAAGAGTTCTTTTGCAGCAGATTTGTCCAGTGCAATATGCCATTTGATTTCTTGACTGCTGCTTCCAAGGGGGTTAATTGTGGATCCAAGTAAAATGAAATCCTTGAGAGCTTCAATATTTTCTCCATTTATCATTATGTTGCTTATAGGTCCAGTTGTAAGGATTTGTGTTTTCTTTATGTTGAGGTGTAATCCATACTGATGGCTATAGCTTTTGATCTTCATCAGTAAGTGCCATCTGCATAACGCAGGTTGTTAATGAGTCTTCCTCTAATCCCGATGCCCCTTTCTTCTTCATATAGTCTAGCTTCTTGGATTATTTGCTCAGCATAAAGATTGAATAATTATGGTGAAAGGAAACAATCTTGACACACACCTTTCTTGATTTAAATCATGCAGTATGACCTTGTTCTGTTTGAACGACTGCCACTTGGTCTACGTACAGGTTTAAGTGTTCTGGAATTCCCATTCTTCTCAGTGTTATCCATAATTTGTTTTGATCTACACAGTCAAATGCCTTTGCATAGTCAATATAACACAAGTAAACTTCTTTCTGGTATTCTCTGCTTTCAGCCAAGATCCATCTGACATCAGCAATGTTTTGTTTGTTCTTTTTTGAATCCGACTTGAATATCTGGCAGTTCCCTGTCAATATACTGGCATAACCATTTGTGAATTATCTTCAGCAAAATTTTACTTGTGTGTGATATGAATGGTATTGTTTGATAACTTCCGCTTTCTGTTGGATCACCTTTCTTTGGAATGGGCATGTATTTGGATCTCTTCCAGTCGGTTGGCCAGGTAGTTGCCTTCAAATTTCTTGGCATAGATGAATGAGCACCTCCTGTGCTGCATCCATTTGTCGAAACATTTCTATTAGTATTCCATCAGTTCCTGAAGCCTTATTTTTCACTAATGCCTTCATTGAAGCTTGGACTTCTTCCTTCGATACCATCAGTTCTTAATCATATGCTATCTCCTGAAATGGTTGAACGTCAACTTTCCATCTAAGGAAGATGTATTCCTTCCAACTTCTGATGCTTCCTGCGTTTCAATTTTTTGCCCATAGAATCCTTCAAAATTGCAACTTGAGGCTTGAATTTTTTTCTTTGGTTCTTTCAGTTTGAGAAATGCTGAGCATGTTCTTCCCTTTTGGTTTTCTAACTCTAGGTCTTTGCACATTTCGTTGTAATACTTTATTTTCTGGAGTCACCCTTTGAAACCTCTTGTTCAGCTTTTCTACTGCATCACTTCTTTTCACTTTAGCTACTCTATGTTCAAGAGCAATTTCAGAGTCTCTTCTGACATCCATTTTGGTCTTTTCTTTCTTTCCTGTCTTTTTCATGACCTTTTGCTTCCTTCATATATGATATCATCCCACAATCCATCTGGTCTTCAGTCATTAGTGTTCAATGCATCAAATCTATTCTTGAGATGGTCTTCAAATTCAAAGGTCCTATTTTGGCTCTCGTGGACTTGTTTTAATTTTCTTCAGCTTCAGCTTGAACTTGCATATGAGCAACTGATGGTCTGTTTCACGGTCGTCCACTGGCCTTGTTCTGACTCATGACGTTGAGCTTTTCCATCTTCTCTTTCCACAGATGTAGTCAGTTTGATTCCTGTGTTTTCCATTTGGTAAGATCGACATGTATATTCACCATTTATGAAGTTCAAAAATGGTATTTGCAATGAATAAGTCATTGGTCTTGCAAAATTCTATCATGCGATCTCGATGTTGTTTCTATCATCAAGGCCATATTTTCCAACTACTGATCCTTCTTTTTTCTTTCCGATTCTCACATTTCAATCACCAGTAATTATCAATGCATCTTGATTGCATGCTTGATCAATTTTGGACTGCAGAAGTTGGTAAAAAATCTTCAGTTTCTTCATCCTCGGCATTAGTGGTTGGTGCCAAAATTTGAATAATAGTTGTATTTACTGGTCTTCCTTGTGGGCATGTGGATATTATCCAATCACTGACAGCACTGTACTTCAGGATAGAATGCCTTGGATACAGTTGGTTAAATATTTGGAAGTAAATCCATTTGGGTCCTCACAGAGCACATAGCCAAAAATAAATTTCAGGTAGATCAAATAGTTAAAGATAAAATTTAAACTACAGAAAAACTGGAAGAAATAAGTGAATGTCTACCAGTTTCCCACAGGATGAGAAGTGAGGGTAGAAGGAAGATCTTTCTAAGCTTAGACATCTTGAAAGAAATCGTGGTTCTACATAGTAATTTAATGCTCCATAGCTAAAAATAAAAGCAACCAAATCGGAAAAATTGGTCGTTCTAAATGAAATAAATAGGTAAGATGTTATTCAATATGAAGAGCTCACGCAAGTTGATATGCAAGAGGTGAACGGGCAATAGGTAAAATAAATCTTAAAGGAGAAGCAGTTGCTTAGTTGTTGTTGTTAGTTGCTGTCAAGGCAATTCCAATTCACGGTGGCCCATGAGTTGTTTAAAACCAAAACCAAACCTGCTACCATTGAGTCGATTCTGACTAATAGAGACCCTACAGGACAGAATAGAACTGCCCCATAGGGTCCTTAAGGAGTGCCTGGTGGATTTGAACTGCTGAACTTTTGGTTAGCAACCATTGCTCTTAACCGCTACGCTACCAGGGTTTCCGTGAGTTGTTTAGTAAGTGTTAAAAAAAAATTCCATTTCACTAGTCATCCAAAAAATACAAATTAAAACAATGAGATATGACTTTTAATGTATGAAGAATTGGTTTAGCTCTTTTGTAATGAGAATTCTTATTGCTGAGGAATATTCATTGAAATGCATATTTTTGTATATTGCTTGTAAGAATGTAAATCGCTAAAAACCTTTTGGAAAGCAATTCAGATGGCTTAAAATGTCTATTCCTTGAACCTGAATCTGGGAATTTATTCTAAAGAAATAACCTGATATCAAAAGAAAATTTTATGCCCCAAATTGTTCATTGCTGCATTGTTTATTCTTGCAGGAAAAAAAAAAGAATCTAAATACATAACAATGAGACAGTTGAGTAATAGTTATGTCCAGTATAACTATTCAAATGATATTTATATTTGTAATAAGGATATTGAATGAGGACTGAGAATTTGCATTTACACCCCAGATAGGCTGAATCAGAATCTACGTTGTAACAAGATCCCAGGTGGTCCTTATGTATAACTTCCTGGGAACTTGTCAGAAATGCAAATTTTCAGCAGGGGTTTGAAGCCGGAAGGAACTGGTTTGAAGCCCTGCATTGACTATGATCTCACAATAAATGTTACAAAAAGGAGATATAAAATTGATTTAGCATAAGATTGCAACTATATTTTAAAAAGACTTTATTGGATAGTTTTATCTAATAAAGAAGAAAAAAAAAAGCCTATGCATTCACTGGAGGCTAGAAGACAATGAACCAGATGTTCACAGTGGCCATTATAGGTGGTAAAATGTCTACATTTTAGAACTTTACAAATTTCTTATAATGAATATGCATTACTGTTAAAAGTGTTACCATGGGGGAAATTAGCTTCCTAAGCGACTTAGACAGTGAGTTTAATTTCCCTTAGAGTACTAGATTGGTGTTTTAATAGAACATTCACTGTTGAGGGGAAAAAAAAGGCGCCTCTGTTTCCCAAGCCACATCTCAGCTCTCCTGCTGGGGTTTAAGCAGGTAATTTGCTTCCATTTTAGCTATTTTCCTGTCAGTTTGATATATGCCCTCACGCAATTTCAGTGTTGGTGGGAAGACAATTTGACGCTGGTCATAGAATGTGACTGTTCAGAGCAATCCTGTGAGTTTCTCTGCACGGCTTTTGCTGGGGGGATCAATTGCCGGATTGTCTGCCCTGGGCTTATTGTAGTGGGAAAGGACCTAGGACTTTATCAGTTCATACTCTCACTTTTGTTTTTGATGATTCAAAGTTTTGTTTTGTTTTTTCCACAATTTACACAGCTTTATTCTATTTCTTTGAGGGAAGAAATGATAGTCCAGAATCTAATTGCAAACTATACTGGGATTAGTTACACTGATAGTCTGTGATTGTTATCACAGATTCAGTTCATTCAGTTCTTCACATACTCATTCAAAAATTAAGTATTAAGTGCCTATCATCTCTTGGAAGTGGAGGATCTAAGAGTGACTTAAACAATAGAAAAAAACCTTGCCCCGGAAAACAAGAAGCCTGGAGGCAGATAGTTCCAGGAGGTTTAACCCTCTTCTATTCCATCATCCTAATAATGTTGGCTTGTCGTCCTCGGCTTGTTGCCTTATGGTCACAAGATGGTAGCTGCCACTTCAAGGATGAGAGGTAATTCACAGTTATTGGTAGGGACATTATAGTATTTCATTTACACATTCAGATTGAATAAATGTAAGAGGTTGTGGGGATGGGGTGGTCTCAGGCCTGGAAATATTACTGAGCAAGTATATTAGTTTATTGGGCATGGTTCTGACCCATATAAAACCTAGAGAAGGGCTCAGTAGGAATCTCCCATGCTTACATCCTTACACCTGAATGTGAAAAAAAATGGAAATCCTCACATCTGAGCCCATAAACATCATGATAAATGGTGAAGAAATTGAAGCTCTCAAGGATTTCATTCTACTTGGATCCACGATCAATGCCCGTGGAAGAGCAGTCAAGAAATCAAACAACGTACTGCATTGGGAAAAATCTGCAGCAAAAGACCTCTTTAAAATCTTAAAAAGCAAAGATATCACTTTGAGGACTAAGGTGCACCTGACCCAAGCCATGGTATCTTCAATCACTTCGTATGCATGCGAGAGCTCAACAATGAATAAGGAAGACCAAAGAAGAATTGATGCATTCAAATTGTAGTGTTGGTGAAGAATATTGAATATACCATGGACTGCCAGAAGAATGAACAAATTAATCTTAGAAGGAATACAACCAGAATGCTGCCCACAAGCAAGGAGGGAGTGTTTTCATCTCTTACTTTGGGTATGTCATCAGGAGGAACCAATCGCTGGAGAAGGACATCATGCTTGGCAAAGCAGAGGGTCATCGAAAACGAGGGAGACCCTCACTGAGATAGATTGACACAGTGTCTGCAACAATGGGCTCGAACATAACAATGATTGTGAGGATAGTGCAGGACTGGGTAACATTTCATTCTGTTGTACATAAAGTTGCTATGAGTTGGCACCTAACAATGACACAATAGTCTTGTGTCCAGAAGTCTAATGCAGTGTTGTGTAGACAGCTGTATTCATAAATATGAATCAATTAATTTTTAACTTAATGAATGAATGAGTAGCTCAATGGGCAGACAACCTAATGAATGAATTAACTTATCAATGGGTGAATGAATGAATGCATGAATTTAAGTACACTTGTCCTTGATTCTACTGAACAGAAACCGGGAAGAACAGCACTGTGTTCACCAGCCATCCTCTGTTCCTGAGTGTTGGGACCGAGCAGAAAAAGAAAGGGAGAGAGAAGGCTCCATTTCATGCATTATCACTGCTTGTTATTAATGAAACTTTTCGAGGAATAGCCAGTCCATAATGACCCCAAAAGCATCGTTCATCTCTGAGTACTTCGATATTCTTGTGGCTATGTTTCAGAGCTCTCTAGAAACAAGGATACTGTAAGTCAACTTATTTTGAGCACTCACAGCCAGCAGTTCTGCCTTCAATCAATGATTCATGTCAGGAAAGCATTTAAGTGCATTTGTTTTCTAATAAGTCTCCTCCAGGTCCATTATGCGTGAGTCAAGTCAGAGAAATTGCCTGGGTTCATCTGGCTTCCCTTTATGAAAATCAAAGAAATAAAAAATTTAAAACCTAGCTTTATTGATCTCCCACCTTCCCCACACTCCTTGCCAGAAAAAAAACAATTGGCAGTGACTGGGTCTCCAGGAGCCTCGGAGTCAAGAGTGCTTAGCGGACATAGAGGAGGAGAGAAAGGGATCCACCAGAGAGAAAAGAGCCAGTTACTTATGTCTGAGCACAGAAGAAAAAGCAAGGCCACTTGCTCATTGCCCTCCCCACCCATCACAAAGTACCCGTCTAAGCAGGCTGTCATTGAACCACCCCACTTAAAGTAGGCTCATGTGACAGAGTTTGCCCTCCAAGCTCTGTAAAAAAAAAAAACTAAAAAACTAAACCTGTTGCTGTCAAGTCAATTCTGACTCATAGCGACCCTATAGGACAGAGTAAACTGCCCCATAGAGTTTCCAAGGAGCACCTGGTGGATTCGAACTGCCTAAGCTCTACTCCCCAGTAAATACTCCAGGGGTATGGAATGCTGTGTTGTTGTTTGCTGCTATGGAGTTGGACCCTGATTCATGGCGACCTCATTCACAAAGGAACAAAATGCTGCCTGGCCCTGCACTGTCCCCATGATCAGCTGTGATGGATCCATAGCGTACTCACTGGCTGATTTTCTTCCTAGTCTGTCCTAGTCTGGAAGCTGTGCCCAAACCTGTTCAGCATCATAACAACACACAAACTTCCACTGACAGACAAATGGTGGCTGTGCTTGAGATGCACTGGCTGGGAATTGAACCCAAGTCACCCTCATGGAAGGCGAGAATTCTACTACTGAACCACCAAGGCTGTGTTAGTTTCCATGAATCAGAAGCTGCTGTGGTCGAGGACATGTGAACAAGCTGCTTCATTTCCCATTTTCCAGGTCATAAAGTTGGGACTGGACCTAGATGCCTAAGCATCTGCCCAACAGAGCCCTCACAATGAGGAAGAGGCCCTGGGCTTAATGCCAGAAAGAGAGGCTGAGAAGGGCTAGAGTTCAGAACTGCATTCTCATGGAAAGTGGCTTTGGTTGCAGTAGTTAAGTCTCTAACAGTAGAGACTGGGCCAGGACCAGGCTTAGAAGAAGGCCAGGTCTCAGTGGACATCTGGGAATCCTGACCCAGCCCTGGTGCAAAAAGCCTGGCAGCCAGCCTCCTGCCAGATTCTAGAACTCATTTATTGTCGTTTTTGTTGTTGTTGTTAGGTGCCATCAAGTTGGTTCCAACTCAAAGCAACCCTATGTACCACAGAACGAAACACTGCCCAGTCCTAAGCCATCCTCACAATCGTTGTTATGCTTGAGTCCATTGTTGCAGCCACTGTGTCAATCTATCTCAGTGAGGGTCTTCCTCTTTTCCGCTGACCCTCTACTTTACCAAGCACGATGTCCTTCTCCAGGGACTGCTCCCTCCTGACAGCGTGTCCAAAGCATGTGAGACAAAGTCTCGCTATCCTCGCTTCTATTGAGCATTCTGTCTGTGCTTCATCCAAGACTTTCTTTTAGGGAGGAAATAAGGACAACATCATTTAACTAAAACTTGCGAGTCAACTTTGAGGGTCTTATGAGTCAGTTTGGAGGGCCTGGGTGATACAAATGGTAAAGGCACTCGACTGCTAACCAAAACGTTGGAGGTTTGAGTGCACATGAGGCACCTCTGAAGAAAGGCTTGGTGATCTACTCCTGAAAAATCGACCACGGAAAACCCTACAGAGCACAGTTCTACTCTGACACACGTGAAGTCACCGTGAGTTGGAATCAACTCGACAGCAACTGGTTACAGGGTCATCCTGGAGTTGAGTGGCCATCAGAAAACACATGTAAGTTCAGACCAGAAAAATATTATTAAAACAAAGAAACTCATCATTAGAGACGCAAGTAGAAAAGTTAGTAAGAAAAGATGGTGGAAGATTTGGGGCGGGGGGTGGGTAGAGGTGGGAGAGGCCATCAAAGGAGGAGGAGATGCCCACAGGCAGCTGGAGAGTGAGGTAGGGTCTCGTCTGAGAATGTTCTCTGGGCAGGGCCTTGAGCTAGGTGCTCCCCATGCATGGAAGCTCAGAAATGAGGATGCCTTACTTGTCCAAGATGGCACAGTTGGTAAATGGCGATTCGAAGCCAGTGTCTAAGAGATTCTCCACACTCACTTCTGCCCTGCTGCCTACTTGAAGGCTGTGTGGGAAGGAGAGAAGTAGGCCCTGTTGTAAGGCTGCCAGTCCTCACCACGTCGCCTTGGTGATGGTAGGAGGAGAGGAGGAGGGGTGTATATGCTGAATAAAACTGTCTTCTTTTTTAGCACCATCTGGTGGTGCCATGAGGCCCTGGTGGCACAGTAGTTAAGCGTTTGCCTGCTAATCAAAAGGTCACTGGTTTGAATCCACCAGCCACTCTTTGGAAACCCTATGGGGCTGTTCTACTGTGTCCTATAAGGGTCGCTATGAGTCCGAATTGACTTGATGGCAACGGGTTTGATTTTGGTTTGGTGGTGCATGTAACTCACGCCTGTTCCTATAGACCGAGATCTGGGCCAGTTCCCCACCTTGATATGCCTAAGCGGATAGCTGCCCCCCAGGTATTCTTCAGCTCCCATAGGTTTCCATTCTTTATGAGGATATAAGGTCACTATGAGTCATAACTCCACAGCACACAGCAACAATGGGGATATTGCTGAATTGATGGCCACTGCCCCATGGCCTTAGTAATGATAATGAAGATCACAACAGCAGAGTCAGTTTGCTGTGCATCCTGCTTGCTGTTCATTTTGAAAAGTTTTCCGTACCAATTGGAACATACCCATTTAAAACAGAAAGGTGGAAGTTTCTCCATTTGGAAGATTAATTTTCCTTATTTTATTTCAGCTTTCGGTTTCATGATATTGGGTTTTTCATCAGGACTTGACATAACTTTTTGGAAACTTCCAAAGATTGAACATAATTAAAAAAAAAATCTTCAGAGTATCTTTTAAAATAGCTCACACACTTTTGGTAGTTGGAAATACAACTAGCGAGCTGCTGCCCTCTGACCATGCACAGACACTGTGAGGTACAGGGTCCTCCAGCCCCCGATGGTCACAACCCACCATGACCCTGAGGAGAGCTGGATGTGGGCCTGGAGAGGGTGGACAGTCTGCCTGGGAAGAGGGCAGGGCTGAGGCATCTATGGGCTGCTTGGCAAGCACGCTCAGACTCACAGTCACCTCAAGAGTCAGAAATGGGACCATAGACTGGCATATAGAATGGTCCTCTGAAGTCCAAGGAGCTCTGGTAGTGCAATGGTTAAGCACTTGGCTGCTAACTGAAAGGTTGGCAGTTTACACTGCCAGCAGCAACATGGGACAAAGACCTGGCAATCTGCTCCCATAAAGACTGTGTTGTTGTTAGGTGCCATCAAGTCAGTTCTGACTCATAGTGACCTTATGTATAACAGAACAAAACGTTGCCTTCAACGATGGTCCTTCACCATCACAATCGTTGCTGTGTTTGAGCCCATTGTTGCAGCCACTGTGTCAATCCATCTTGTTGAGGGTCTTCTTCTTTTTCTCTGACCCACTACTAAGCATGATGTCCTTTTCCAGGGACTGGTCCTTCCTCATAACACGTCCACAGTCAGTGGGACAAAGTCTCACCATCCTTGCTTCTAAGGAGCATTCTTCTGTACTTCCTCCCAGATTTGTTTGTTTCTTCTGGCAGTCCATGGAATATTCAGTGTTCTTCACCAACACCACAATTCAAAGGCGTCAGTTCTTCTTTGACCTTTACTTTTCATTGTCCAGCTTTCACATAAACATAAGGTAATCGGGTCAGGCGTACTTAGTCCTCAAAATGACATCTTTGCTTTTAACACTTTAAAGAGGTCTTTTGCAGCAGATTTGCCCAATGCAATACATCGTCTGATTTCTTGACTGCTGTTGCCATGGGCATTGATTATGGATTCAAATAAAATGAAATCCCAACAACCTTAAACCCTACAGGGCAGTTCTTCTCTGTCACATGGAGTCGATATGAGTCAGAATCAACTTGATGGCACACAACAACTGAAGTCCAAGCTCATGGGGAAGTCTAGCCACCTTGGGCTTCTTCTCTCCTCGTAGGCAGCATGATAGTGGCTAAGAGCATGAGCTCAGGTTGCAGACAGATCTGATCCATTGCCAGCTTCCACATTTACTTGTTGTGTGACCTTGTGCACATTACCCACTTCAACGTAACCTCGGTTTCTACATCTACAAAATGGGGGTAACAATACCTTTGGTAGTGGGTTTTTGTGAAGGTTAATGAGATAGTGTACATAACCTACTGCTGCTTGCTATTCAAAAAACCTGTGATGTTTAACTGCAGGTTTTAATCTCGTAGATTCCCCTTCCATCTTTGTTTTTTCTCATGACAGAAAAAGTTATCTAAGTTATCCATCTGTGTTTGCCTCTGAGTCTTGGTTTCCTTGGATTAGATAGATATAAAAGCCCTTCAGAATGTTTTTCTCTTACCAGCTCCTCAGAACCAACTATGAAATATAAACTTAGAAGCATCCATTTTCTATAGACTTAAGTTTTTAATCATTCTAGAATTGGACTTTGGAGAGGGACAAAGGGTTATTTATTACAGGACAAGATGAAAAAGTTGAGTATGACTCATGGCTGTCTTCAGAGTTTGGTTTGTTTTAATGGACACCATGTACCGTACGGGGATATTGGACAAAGGACTGTTCTATAAAATTTTAAAATCAGCTAATTTTATATAGGCTTCTGCCAAACCATTAGATGATTTTCTGATTGAGTAATGTTCTCATTAGAGATGGTTCCAAAGACCGTTCAAGTCAGTCTAGAATACTTTCTCTCCTGTTACGTTTTGGGTCATGGGCCAAACTACCTCCAATGGATCCCAAAGCTAACCTTACATATCAGGACTAAGTGACAGTCTCATGCTTCCACAAGTTAGTTTCCACCCGTGGAGACTTTTGCTAGATTCATGTAACCTAAAGTGTTGCTGGGTGCTGTCGAGTTGATTCTGATTCACAGCGGCCCCATGTGACAGAGTAGAACTGCCTCATAGGGTTCCCTAGGCCATAGTCTTTATGGAAGCAGATCACCAGGTCTTTCTTCTGCAGGGCTGCTGGGTGAGTTCTAACCACCAACCTTTCAGTTAGCAGCTGTCTTAGTTATCCAGTGCTGCTATAACAGAAATACGACATGTGGATGACTTTAACAAAGAAAAATTAATTTCTTTACAGTAAAATAGGCTGAAAGTCCACATTCAGGGTGTCAGCTCCAGGGGAAGGCTTTCACTCTCTGTTGGCCTTTTTGTCAATCTTCCCCTGGACTAGGAGCTTTTCTGTGCAGGAATCCCAGGACCAAAGGACACACTCTGCTCCTGGCACTGCTTTCTTGGTGGTATGAAGTCCCCAACTCTCTGCTTGCTTCCCTTTCCTTTTATCTCTTAAGAGATAAAAGGTGGTGCAGGCCACACCCCAGGTAAGCTTCCTTCCCCTTGGATCAGGGAGGTGACCTGAGTAAGGGTGGTGTTACAATCTTACCCTAATCCTCTCAACATACAATTATAATCACAAAATGAAGGACAACCACAGAATACTGGGAATCATGGCCTAACCAAGTTGATACACACATTTGGTGGGGGACATAATTCAATCTATGACAGCAGCCAAGCACTGAACCATTGCACCACCAGGCCTCTTTAACCTAAAGTAAACCCTAGATCTGAACATTGTAAGATCGGAGCTCCTCACTCATTGCACCCAGGACTGCATCCACTTCCCCTTCCTCTGGGGGCAGCATTGTCCCCACGCCTTGTCTGCCCTGCAGACCAAAACTGGTGGCCCAGAAACAAAATGGACCACGTTACCTCCACGCTAGCCATGCTACTCTCTCAGCTAATGGCTGCAGAGTTTTCCTTTTCTTTTATTCATCTGGTGAAACTAGCCAATTTGGGACCCGTGTTTGTGGATGGGAGTTGGGGAAGAATCAATACTGAGAAAGATGACATTGAAGTAGAAGGAAAGGCTGCCTTGTGAGGCCATCCATTTTCTATATTAGAATCACAGACTATTAGATTTGGAAAGGATCTTGGAGATCACTGTATTGGTCTCCTTGGGCCACTGTAAGAAAGTACTGTAAGTTGGGTGGCTTCAAACAACAGAAATGTATTCTCTCACAGATCTGGAGGCCAGGAGTCTGATGTTAGGATGTGAACATGGCCATCTTCTTTCAAAGGCTCTAGGAGATCCTTTCTTTTCTCTCCCAGCTTCTGGTAGCCTCGGGTGTTCCATGGCTTCTGGCAGCATCTTCACGCTTGTCTTCCCTCTGTCTCTCTCTCAGCGTCTCTTCTCCTCTTTGATAAGGATATCACTCATAGTGGACTGGGACCCCCCCTCCTGCAGTATGATCTCATGTTAACTGGTAACATCTCCAAAGACCCGATTTCCAACCAAGGTCACATTCACAGGTGCAGGGGGTTAGGATTTCAAAGTGTATTTTTAGGGGACACAATTCAATCCATAACAATCACCTGGTCAATTTCTTCCTGAGGATGAGGACACCGCAGTGACTTGCTATTTGTGGTAGTCTTTTGGATCAGGTCTAAACTCCAGGTATTGGGCTGGTGTGCAAAAATGTGTGTGCTTACAAAGATAATGACTATTAATGTTTTGGTAAGCTTTATTTTCTTCCAGTTATCTTTTTCTAGACACAGTTTTAGAATTGTGATTATTGTACGTGTATAATTTCGTGAACTTTGTCGCTTAACATCATGATAAAAATTTATCAATTTTACTACAAACCTCTTATAGTGATACCTTATCTGCTCAATGTGTGTGTTTCCTGTAACTCACTTTATGACTTCCTCATGTCACCAACGTAACTTATCTCTAATTTTTGGTGTTTATCAATAATACTTGTTGAATGTTTTTGTGCATAGAGACTTTTCTGAAAGCTAATTTTGTCCTTAAGATAGTCAGAAGTTGGTTTACTAGATTAACTGGACTGAACACATTTGAGGTCCTCGTATGTGTGGCAAATTGCTTTCTAAAAAGATTATGTGGGTTTGCACTCACACTGGGATTAAAAGAAAAAAAAATTTTAAGGCAAAGAAAAAGCCTAGTTTGGAATATAAAAAATAATATTACTTTAATCTGCATTTCTTTTGTCCCTTTTGTGTGTTTATGAACTGTTCTAGTTTTGGGGGGACCAAAAGAGCCTAAATAAGGTGTTGTTTAGATTTCGACGATGGTATGCAATTGGACATTGGTATTGTTTTAGCAATTGCATTTGGAATGATTTCTTTGGAAGAACGAACATTTTTGCTTCTTCTAAAACCTTGACCTGGCTTAGTGCTGTAAAGTGAATATAAAAAAATAACTTTAAAAATGAGCTAGTGAAAGAGTTAATCCCATTTCAGGGTTAGTCCTTTCTTCTTGGGTGTGAGTGGAGTTCACGCTTATTTAATAAATAGTTTCAGAATATTCCACAAAGCAGACTAGGTAGTCTTAACTAAGGTTCTCTTGTTTGTAGCCTAATTAGATGCTGTAAGCTGACAGCTCTGTGTGTGTATTTAGAGAAGGGCTCAGTTTGAATTCCCTCTTGGGTAGGTTCTGAGCTTGCTATTATTTGCTTATGTTTCCACTCATGGAGGCATGGCAACATATGGTACCATCTGCTTTACCGTACGTAACTCTCTTCAGGAGTAGATCAAAAGCTCTGCCAACGTGTGTACGTCTGCTTCTCTGCATCTGTACAGTTTCACGCCTGAAACGCTACGTGCAAAATACAATGCTGCTGGGAGCATTCTGCTACCTTGCACTTTAAGCTTCTTCTCAAGTCCACATCTTCACCTGCCCGCTTTGAACAGACGGTTACATAGTTAAGAACACAGCACGTGAGTTTTTGTGAACGCATCGGTTCCCATTCTGAGTTGCTAGCACAGCAGTGTAACCTACAGTAGTGTAGGTTAGAAGGAAAACAAATAGGGGGAGGGGAATGGTTTAACATGCTTAAAGGTAAATCAACGAAAACGTCAGGGTCTGAATATGTAGTCAGAAGGAAAACCGAGTCCCTTTAAATCTCATTGGCTGTCCCAGAAATGCCAAAGTAATATATCTTGTCTACTTTCTCGTGGAAGAAGTACAATCAGAAGCTCCTTAGAAGCAGGGATGGGGAGACTATGTCTCACGTACTTTAGACATGTTATCAGGATGTGGATGATAGAGATATACAAATTATTATTTTACAAATCAGAATCATGCTTCTTTTGGGCCTTTTCCCACTCAGTATATTCTAATATATTGAAGAACATCATGCTTGGTAAAGTAGAGGGTCAGCAAAAAAGAGGAAGACCTTCAATGCGAAGGACTGACACAGTGGCTGCAACCATGGGCTCAAACACAGCAACGATTGTGAAGCTAATGCAGGACCGGGCAATGTTTCGTTTGTTGTGAGTTGAAACCAACTCAACAGCACCGAACAACAACAGCATACATATTCTAATAACCTTTAAGGCTCTGTACTAGCTGATTCAGCCCCTTGTTTCCCTGTTTGCTTAGAGTAATTCAACATCCCCTGTGTGGGTAGTCCCCATGTCTCTCCTCTCCTTGTTGGAACAATTCGTATTTTGCATCCAGTGGCGCACAGGGAGGCTCCTGCTGGCTTTCAAAAAGAACCCTCCCAGTATTAATGACCATCTCAGTCATCTAGTGCTGCTATAACAGAAATACCATGAGTGGATGGCTTTAACAAACAGGAGTTTATTCTCTCACAGTCTAGTGGGCTAGCTCCAGGGAAAGGCTTTCTCTCTCTGTTGGCTCTGGAGGAAGGTCCTTGTCATCAAAGGATGCACTGTACCCCCAGTGCTTCTTTCCTGGGGTGGTATAATGTCCCCCTGTCTGTCTGCTTGAATCTCTCTTTTATATGTCAAAGGAGATCAGTTTAAGACACAACCTAATCCTGTGGATTGAGTCCTGCCTCATTAACATAACTGCCTCTAATCCTGCCTCATTAACATCATAGAGGTAGGAGTTACAACACACAGGAAAAGCACATCAGATGACAAAATAGTGGACAATCACACAATACTGGGAATCATGGCCTAGCCAAGTTAACACACATTTTGGGGGGACACAATTCAATCCATAACAATGACAGTTGCCTGTTTTTTCCAACAGCTCTGAACTGGTTTAACATAGACTCATGAAGCTAACGTTTCTCACTGTGCCCATGAGGACCACCAAAGACTGAGTCCAATGGTATTGAAACTCAAAATCTTTAACTGTCAGTAGCCTGGGAAATAGTGGTAGTTTGGAGTAAATTATCCGCCTTGACCCTATTATGATTTCTAGTGACAACTGCTTTTTATCTAAGTTAAAAATGCCGCTTCAATAATTGTCAGGTCATAGGTCTGACTCCACCTTTTGGAAAATTCAGATAATGTATTGTATTGAGCTTTCTTGCATTTTTTCCTATTCTTCTGTTTTCTCTTAGAAGTGCCTTCATGTTTGGGCCATCCCTTCTGCATGTTGCCTTCGTTTGCTGAGTTGTGATGAGCTGTGTGGGAAAAGCTCTTCCTGGGATTTCCACCCCAGAGCCATCCTGTGCTTCAGGCCCCAGTTGTGCCATCTCTCCCCAGCCCCAAAGCTGACTTGTGCTGGTCACCGTAGGCGGATTTCCCCGAATGAACCTGTTGGGAGAGAACACCTACATTTCCCTTCCCCAGGGCTGGTTCTCAAGATCATGTGTCTAAGTTTTGGGAAGAAGAGTAATGAAGGTTAAATGCCACTTCAGAGCTGCCTGTAAGCACCAAAAAAAAGACACACAAAAAAAGCCTGATACCCTTCCGGGACTGATCCCTCCTGATAACACGTCCAAAATATGTGAGACGAAAGTCTCACCATCCTTGCTTCTAAGGAGCATTCTTGCTGTTCTTCTGCTCGTTCTTTTGGCAGTCTGATATTTTTCGTCAATACCAGAATTCAAAGGCATCAATTCTTCTGCAGTCTTCCTTATTCATTGCCCAGCTTTCACATGCATACGAGGTGATTGAAAACGCCTGGCCCACCCAGGGGCGCACCAGCATTTGGAAACCCTGGTGGAGTAGTGGTTAAGAGCTACTACCGCTGCTAACCAAAATGTTGGCGGTCTGAATGCACCAGACACTCCTTGGAAACCTTCGGGGGCAGTTCTACCCTGTGCTTTAGGGTCACTTTGAGTCGGAATCCACTCTACAGCAACGGTTTTTTTGTGGGAGGATCAGGCGCACCTTAGTCCTTAAAGTGACATCTTTGCTTTTTAATGCTTTAAAGAGGTCCTTTGCGGCAGATTTACCCAATGCAATGTGTTGTTTGATTTCTCGACTGCTGCTTCCATGGGCATTGATTATGAGTCTAAGTAAAATGAAATCCATGACAACTTCAGTCTTTTCTCCATTTATCATGATGTTGCTTTTTGGTCCAGTTGTGAGGATTTTTGTTTTCTTTATGTTAAGGTGCAGTCTATACTGAAGGCTGTAGTCTTTGATCTCCATCAGTAAGTGCTTCAAGTTCTCTTCGCTTTTGGCAAACTAAGTTGTGTCATCTGCATATCTCAGGTTATTAATGAGTCTTCCTCCAATCCTGATGCCCCGGTCTTCTTCATATAGTGCAGCTTCTCCGATTATTTGCTCAGCATATAGGCTGAATAAGTATGGTGCAAGGATACAACCCCTGACTCACACCTTTCCTGATTTTAAACCACACAGTATTCCCTTGTTCTGTTTGAACGACTTCCTCTTAATCTGTGTAAAGGTTCCTCATGAGCATAATTAAGTGTTCTGGAATTCCCACTCTTCACAATGTTATCCACAATGTTTTGTGACCCACACAGTTAAATGACTTTGCATAATCAATAAAACACAGGTAAACACCTTTCTGGTATTCTCTGCTTTCAGCCAAGATCCATCTGACATCAGCAATGACACCCCTGGTTCCACGTCTTTTTCTGAATCCGGCTTGAAGTGCTGGCAGTACCTGTCAATGTACTGATGCAGCCACTTTTGGAGGATATTCAGGAAAATTTGGAAACTTTGGTGGCGTAGTGGTTAAGTGCTACAGGTGCTAACCAAAAGGTCGGCAGTTCAAATCCACCAGGTGCTCCTTAGAAACTCTGTGGGGCAGTTCTACTCTGTCCTATAGGGTCGCTATGAGTCAGAATTGACAGCAATAGGTTTTGTTTTTTCAGCACAATTTTACTTGTGTATATTTTTATGATATTAATGTTATAGGGTCACTATGAAGGGCCTGTTTAAGAGGCACAAAAATGGGCCAGCCACTTCAAAGGCAAATTTCTGGAATAGGAAAGATGCCAGATAGCAGAGTAACTTAAATGGAATCCTTTCTTTGGAATAGGCATAATATGGATCTTTTCCAGTGGGTTGGCCAGGTAGCTGTCTTCCGTATTTCTTGGCATAGATGAGTGAGCACCTCCAGCACTGCATCCATTTGTTGAAACATCTCAACTGGTATTCCGTCAGTTCCTGGAGTCTTGTTTTTGTGCCAGTGTCTTCAGTGCAGCTTAGACTTCTTCCATGAGTACCATCGGTTCTTGTTCATATGCTACCTCCTGAAGTGACTGAACATCGATTCTTTGTGGTTCAGTGACTCTGTGTATTCCTTCCATCTCGTTTTGATGCTTTCTGCGTAGTTCAGTATTTTGACCATAGAATCCTTCACTATTGCAACTCGAGGCTTGAATTTTTTCTTCAGCTCTTTCAGTTTGAGAAATGCAGAGCATGTTCTTCCCTTTTGGTTTTCTAGCTCCTGGTCTTTGCACATGTCATTATAATACTTCATCTTCTTGAGCCGCCCTTTGAAACATTCTCTTCAGCTCTTTTACTTCCTCATTTCTTTTTTTTTTTTTTTGGTAAAAATCTAAGACTCAAAAAAACCCAAGGCTACTAGTCTGTCTGATTCCCCTGAAGGCTTGTCTGTCTGTGATCTCCCTTAAACATCAGCAATATTCTGTCGACCCTTGGTTCATTCAGTACTAGCGAGGGATTTATGCACGGGCATGGAGGTTCTCGGGATTTTATAAAGAAAAAAAAGTTAATTTTTCTTCACAATGCCCTACTGAATGCCCTAATAATGGACTGGAACCCGAGGGAAGCAACACTTAAATCCCTGCACTTCTGATAGGAGGCAGTTCTCTTTTTCACTTATTTCATTTAGTGTTGGATCAGCAAAGCAAGGATTCGTCCAAATGCTTTGCAGATGCTGGATGCCAGAAACTTCATGGGGAATTAAGCTTCTTTTGGCCGGATTGTCTTCTCGAAGCTGATCATGGCTCATCAAGACACAATGATTAAACGGCCTCAATATTTAACATCAATCGGGCCTACAGCCACATTGTCAGCCCTGTTCCTGTGGTTCCTGAAAGTCAAGAGCACTGACAGAGGAGCTGCTCCTTGTTCTCTGCCTGTTCCTTAGAGAGAAGCTGGCCACACTGAAACTGAGGGAAGACTTTTACAACCTACAAACGTCCATGGGAAATGCAGTCTGTCAGGGTCCCACTTATCCCTCGGGAATGAGGTTTTTCGGTCCCTGCAGGTTCTGGGTCTGGTGCCAGAGAGCCAGCCACTGGGATAGAGATGATGGGAAGATGTGGCTAAGCCAAGGCAGTTCCAGAGAAATCAGCCCTCAGGCCACTTCCCATTTTCTTCCTGTTAGAAATGTGTCAGAATAACACAGGAATCCAGTATACCTGCAAGGTAGTCTGAGCCAACTGTAAACCTTCTGGAAGAGTGCGCCTTGAGACTGTCCTTTTGCCTGAGTTGGTATTGTTAGCTGCCGAGTCAGCTCTGAGAGTTAGGAGCTGGGGGTTAAGGCTGAGTCATAGGGCTGTTACCGATTGTGGAGACCTTAGGCAAGTCCCCCAGGCTATGAATTGCCTCAGTTTCTTAATCTGAAAAATGGGATGATAATCATACCCATCTCATGCAATGCATGTGGGGCTTAAAAGGAGACAATATACATGAAGCCATTATGCAGATCATTCTTTTTGGGAGGTATTATTAACAAAGATTATAACAAAGCAAGGGTGTCTCAGCATTGCTGTTGAGGAGCTCATCCTGCAGTTTGAGTTTTCCCTGGGGTAGTTAGCAGCCATATTCCAGGGGGCACTGAATCGTCCTCCCTCAGCTCTCGCTCATCAGGGTGTCAGAACCTCCTGCCTTTAACATGTCCTGCAAGCCTTTGTCTGCCAAATCGTAAGGTCAGTTATTATTCCATTTTGGGTTTAGAGACTGATTTCTGGACGGTGGGTCTGGCTATGTTTGCTTTGAGATTCTTTTTGATTTTACAACTCATGAATGTGTGTTAGTGTGAGAGTGTGTGTGAGTATGAGTGTGTGTGTTAAGAATGTGTGTTTGAGAGTGTGTGAGTATGAGAGTGTGTGTTGACAGTGTGTGCGTGTGTGTGAATGAGTTTGAGAGTGGGTGTGTGTGAGCGTATATGAGTGTGAGTATGTGAGTTTGTGAGTGTAAGAAAATGAGTGATTGTGACCGTGTGTGAGAATATGTGTGAAAGTGGGCAAGTGTAAGAGTATGAGTGGGTGAGAGTTGCTTGAGTGTGTGTGACTGTAAGAGTATGAGTGTGCATGTATGTGACTGAGAGTGTGTGGATGTGACAGTGTGTGAGAGAGTGTGGTAGTGTGTGTGTGAGTGTGAGTGGGTAAGTGTAAGAGTATGAGTGTGTGGATGTGTGTGGGTGTGAGAACGTGTGTGGGTATGAGTGTATGTGCGAGTGGGTGAGCATAAGAGTGTAAATGTGTATGTGAATGTAAGAGTGTGTGTGGGTGTGTGTGAGAATGTGTTAGTGTGACGGTGCGTAAGTGTAAGAGTGTGTGTATATGAGTGTTAGAGTGTGTGTTAGAATGTGTAGGTGTGTCAGTGGGTGTATGAGTGTGTGGGTATGTGTGAGAGTGTGTATGACAGTGAGTGCACGAGTGTGAGTGTAAGAAAATGAGTGTGTGTGAGAGTATGTGAGTGTGAAAGTGGGTGAGTGTAAGAGTATGAGTGTGAGAATGTGAGTGTGTGTGGGTGAGAGTGTGTGTGACTGTAAGAGTATGAGTCTGAGTGTGTGAGTGTATGAGTGTGTGTGAGTGTGAGAGTGGGTGAGTGTAAGAGTATGAGTGTGAGAATGTGAGTGCATGTGAGTGTGTATGGGTGAGTGTGTGACTGTAAGAGTATGAGTCTGTGTGAGTGTGTGTGTGATAGAGTGTGTGTGTGTGAGTGGGTGAGTGTATGAGTGTGTGAGCGTGTGTATGTGAGTGCGAGTGTGTATGAGAATGTGTGTGTCGGTGTGAATGTGTGTGAGTGTGAAAGTGGGTGAGTGTAAGAGTATGAGTGTGTGTGTGAGTGTGTGTAAGTGTAAGAGTGGGTGAGTGTAAGAGTATGAGTGTGAGAATGTGAGTGCACGTGAGTGTGTGTGGGTGAGTGTGACTGTAAGAGTATAAGTCTGAGTGTGTGTGTGTGAGTGTGAGAGTAGGTGAGTGTATAAGTGTCAGAATGTGAGAGTGGGTGAGTGTATGAGTGTGTGAGCATGTGTATGTGAGTGCAAGTGTGAGAATGTGTGTGTGGATGTGAAAGTGTGTGTGAGTGTGAGAATGGGTGAGTGTAAGGGTATGAGTGTGTGTATGTGACTGAGAGTGTGTGGGTGTGTGTGGGTTTGTGAGTGTGTGTGTGTTGACAGTGGGTGAGTGTAAGAGTATGAGTGTGTGTGTGTGGGTGTACGAGTATGTGAGTGTGAGAGTAGGTAAGTGTAAAAGTATGAGTATGTGAATGTGACTGTGTGGGTGTGTGAGTATTGAGAATGTATGTATGAGTGTGTGTGAGTGTGATAGTGGATGAGTGTAAGAGTATGAGTGTGTATGTGTGGGTGTGAGTGTGTGTGAGAATGTGTGTGTGGGTGTGTGAGTGGGTGAGTGTGAGTATGTGTGTGAGTGTGAGAGTGTGCGTGTATTGTGGGGAGGGCTCTCTTTGCCTTTATCGTTGATCATTTATGTTTACCGCCGTTCTCGAAGTTCAGAACTTGACCACTGCGTTCATGAAACCACTCCACAAATACTCATTAGTTCCGGCAAGGCGTCAACAGGTGTTCTAGGTTCTGGGGAGACAATGGCTGACTTCAGGATAACCATGGTCCCTGCCCTAGAGAGGCCGACCACCCCGTGGAGGAACCAGAACGTTAAGCGGGCAGTGACAGAGTACAGAATGAGCCTCCCAGGGCTGCAGTGACTGAGTACCACAGACCGGGGGGCTGAGACAGCAGAATCTATTGTCTCTTCAAAGTTCTGGGCCCGAGCTGTCTGAAGTCAGGTGCTGGCAGGACCTAGCTCTCTCCGAAGGTTCTAGGGGAAGACTCTTCCTTGTCTCTCCCAGCTTCTGGTAGCCCCAGGCATTCCCGCAGCATAACTGACCTCACATGGCCTGGCCGTCTTCCCTCCGTGTCTTTTATTAAGATGCCACTCAGATTGGATTAGGGCCACCCCACTCCAGTATGAGCTCATGTTAAGTGATAACATCTGCAAAGACCCTATTTCCAAACAAGGTCATGTTCATAGGTTCTGGGGGTTAGAACTTACCTTCAGCGACACAATTCAGTTCATAACAACAGCACGGGGTGCTTGGGGAGGCAGAGCCCATCACAGGGATAATCTAGGCAGGGCAGGCGGGAGTTGGGGCAAGTCCTGGCGGAAGAAGTGAAGTTTAACCTGAGGCCTGGAGGAGGAGTGCGAGTGGAGGCAGGGGGAGAAGGGTCGGGTGGGGAGATCATTCAGAAACATGCACTCCAACATGGCCACTGGACACAAGAGGCAGCAAAGTCGGGGAGAATGGGAACTTTGGAGCCAGCTAATTAGCGGTGGAAGCTAGAAAACACTGGTTGTGGTTGAGTCAACGTCAACCCGTAACAACACTGTGACAGAGTACAACTGCCCCACAGGGTTTTCTAGGCCATATTGGAGCCCTGGAGGTGCAGTGGTTAAGCTCTTGGCTGCTAAGCAAAAGTTTGGCAGTTCAAATCCACCAGCTGCACCTTAGAGACCTTATGGGGCAGTTCTATTCCATCCTATAAGGTCGATATGAGACAGAATTGGCTCGATGGCAACAGGCTTGTTTTTTTAACCTTTACGGGAGCAGATAACCACATCTTTCTCCTGTGGAGTGAGTGGCTGGTGGGTTCCAAGCTCCAGTCTTTTGGTTAGCAGCCAAGCGCTTAACCATTGTACCACCAGGGCCCCTTGGAGGATATCCAAGTGCTTAATTAACCCCCTGGGCCTTTGGTCTCTCACTTGTAAAATAGGATAATAGTACAAATCTCATAGTGTGTTTAAGGGATTATTATTTGTGAAGGGTTTAAAGCATGCCCAGCCTGCAGTAAACAGTGTATAAATGTCCGATAAATAAAAATAAATCAACACATGTTCAGTGTGTTTCAAGTGGATATTTTTCTCTCAAGAGTTTATTTATTTTTTTCTGAAAACAAAAGCACGTGCTATTTTTCTAACCTTTGGCATTGGTTTCTGTTGTAGACACTGTCCTGGGCGCTGGCCGTTTTTCCCCTCTGGAGATCCACCGCTGTGGTTATTTATTTACTTTCCAACAAAAGCAGCCCCTCGCCATGGACCTCGCTGGATTGCTGAAGTCCCAGTTCCCCTGCCACCTCATCTTCTGTTACGTATTTATCGCCTCGGGGTTGATAATAAACAGCATTCAGGTCTGCACACTTCTCCTCTGGCCCGTCAGCAAGCAGCTCTTCAGGAGGATTAACTGCAGGCTGTCCTACTGTATCTCCAGCCGTAAGACCCTCCTCTGCAATTCCCTGTTGTCACCTGAACGACAGCTGTGCACCCCAGAAGCATGGCTTTCTGTAGCGGTCCGCGAGGCTTTCCTTTAGAGGCGGAGCTTTTGGGGTTTGGTTTGTTTGATGTTTGAAATCACTTCACTTCGTCTTCACTTGTAAAAGTTATTTTTTGAATGATTCATGCAAATGGCACAAAATTCAACAGGCACAGTAGGTATATTAGGAAAAGGACATGTGCGTTCTGTCCCTGTTTCCCTAGTTTTCCTCCCCAGAAGCAACCAGTGTTAACCATTTCTTGGTTGTCCTTACAGTAATAGTACACACACACACACACATATACACCAAGGTCCCTAGGTGGTGCAAACAGTTTGTGTTCGACTACTATATGTATGTACTGTACTGTACAGGTGTGTATTATATATCTAAACATTTACACAGACTCGCACGCATACACGTACACACATAAGAGCCTTGTGTATAAAAAAAATGTATATTAAAAAAAAAAACAACCATTGTCCTTGAGTCAGTTCCGACTCCTGGCAACCTCACGTGAGCTGAGGAGAACTGCTCCGTAGAGTTTCCAAGGCTGTACTACCTTTCAGAAGTAGATCACCAGTCCTGTTTTCCAAGGTGCCTCTGGACGGGTTCACACTAGCAATCCTTCGGCTAGTAGTCAAGTGCTTAACTGTTTGGGCTGCCAAGCAGGGTGTCTCTGTCTCTCTCTCCCTCCTGCTCGACTGTGTTCTCTCTCTGTCTCTCCATATCTATGAATATATTTCAAAATATGACTCTTCCAAATTAAGCAATTTAAAAACCTCAGCTACCTTAGATTATGCCAAGAGTCTAAAAATTATCAGTATCTTTGTGAAAACCTTTAAATGAAGCAATCAAATTTGAATTTGAATCAAAACAATACAAGCTGTGTACGGTTCTCCACCTGGATCACTGCTGAGCCAGAAAGAAAGACAGACATCCTTCTTTGATTTCTTTCACCAAACCTTAACTCACAAGTATGTCTGATATTGTCTGAGGGCTCGAGCTACTGTGTCTTGTATTAGAGTGTTTTACAGAAACATGTCTTGAAAATGCTCATATCATAAAGCTGATTCATAACTGCAAAACAAACAAACTTTAACCTCTGTGCCTGTGGCCTACTGGGGGCAACCGCAGTTTTGTCTGCTCATGCATATTTCCTCATCCTCCAAACTTGCTCCCCTGGTATTTCTGCTTGTACAGTGCTATAGAAAGAAGGAACACACATCAGAGCAGTGCAGAGACAGGAGGAGATGGCCCCAAGGTCGCCACAGGGCCTGTGTCACAGCTGTTTGGAGAGAGAACAATTTGCATAATTGATGGCAGGCGGCAGTTGACTGAGATTTACCTTATAATTTTAAACGCCTTTTACACTCTACTAGTAGGCTTCTGCTTAAGCAGAATTGAACTTTAACAGTGCAATGCCAAGTGCCCTTTTCATTTGAACCTGTGTTTATATGGTTTGCATGCACCTACAGAGATTCTAAAATCTATGTTGTCCTTTTGCAACGTGAAGTCATGTATCTTTGTACTGTCATAGCCCCCATCCAGACTGCAAACAGATGGTTAGAACTGATTTGGAGTTAAGAAGTAAGAAACAGGATCAGGGTCTGAGTTTCTCAGAGTACTCTATCTTGCTTGGGTAGGCAATAGAGAGGCACTGGTGGCTCGGTGGTAGAATTCTTGCCTTCCACGTATTGTTGTTAGGTGCTCTCCAGCTGGTTCCGACTCATAGCAACCCCATATACAACAGAACGAAACACTGCACTGTCTTGCGCCATCCTCACAATCATTGCTATTTTTGAGCCCATTGTTTTGCAGCCACTGTGTCAGTCCATCTCGTGGAAGGTCTTCCTGTTTTTCACCGACCCTCTACTTCACCAAGCATGATGTCTTTCTCCAGGGACTGGTCCCTGCTGATAATATGTCCAAAGTATGTAAGACAAAGTCTCGCCACCCTTGCTTCTAAGGAGCATTCTGGCTCTACTTCTTCCAAGACAGATTTGTTCCTTCTTCTGGCAGTCCATGGTGTATTCAGTATTCTTTGCCAGCACAATTCAAAGGCGTCAGTTCTTCTTGGGTCTTCCTTATTCATTGTCCAGCTTTCACATTCAAATGAGGTGACCGAAAAAGACTAAGGTCAAGCACAGGGTAGTCCTCAAAGTGACACCTTTGCTTTTTAACCCTTTAAAGCGATTTTTTTGCAGCAGATTTCCCTAATCCAAATCTGTATGAGATACTAGCAAACTCCCTTCAAAATGCTCACTTTACACCCCCCGAAAAAAAAATTTTTTTTTCTTCCACTGCAGTACACGAGGGCCTGCTGCTCCACTGTCTCTATGGGTAAAATTTAGAATTTTTCTAATTGATGGGTGAGAAGTGGTATCTCACGGTGATTTTCATTTGTATTTTTCACTCAAAGGTTGAACATTCTTTTCATGTGTTTAAAGACCATTTGCTTTCCTTTTTCTTGTGTGTTCTTGACTTCTGCACTTTTCATCTGTAGGGTGTTTTTCCACCTCAATGTTTAGGTCTCCTCATTAGCTCTTTGGGCTGTACTATACAAACTTTCCCAAGTTTGCTCTTTGTCTTTTAATTTTTCTTTAATCTCTTTTTCTTCCCATTTATCTTTAGCAAAATCAGTGTGTTTGCAGTTGTCAAGGTCAAAGAGAAAAGCTTTAAGAAAATTTTTTACAACTCTGAGTCTTGCTTAGCTTCAGATTGCTAATTGATCCTTTCTTTTTTTTTGAGTGTCCTTGAACATGGCTTAATAAAATAAATTCTCTTTCCAGCATTGAATTTTTCTAACAAGGGAAGAAAGGCTCCGAAAAGGAGAATAATAATAATAATGACAAGTCCCTTGGTGGGACAAATGGTTAACACACTAACTGAAAGGTTGGAGGTTTGAGTCCACCCAGAGGCAGAAGAAAGTTCTGGAATTTACTTCTAAAAAAATCAGCCACTGAAAACCCCAGGGAGCAAGTTTTACTCTGACACACCTGGGGTCACCATGAGTTGGAATTGACTTCATGGCAACTGGTGGTAACACCAAAAAGCAAACAGCTCTTACAGAATTTGAAATTCTATTCACACAGGTAAACTAATAATGCTGGTTGTAACAGGGAGCTTGACCGCCACCACTTGCTGGGCCCTGTGTTAAATGCCTCGTGTGTCTGTCAGAGCTGAGCCTCATAGTGACCCTCTGAGTTAGGTGCTATCATTCTCTCCATTTATGGTTAGGAATTTGAGCCTGAGAGGAAAAACGAGTTGTCTAAAGCCACGCAAAATCGAATGAAACTAGGATTTAATTCCAGGCTGTTTTGACCTTAAACTCCATGATCTCAACTGCTGAACACATGAATAAATGAATGAACAACCGTGCGAATGACACCCCTCAGAGGCCCTGCCTTAGACAGAACCTCCTTCAGGGTTTGACATTAAATCTCCAAACCATTCAGAAAGTCAGAAACCAAGTATCATGTGAGATTTTCCGGTTCACAACCTTGAAATGTAAATTTGCCAGTGATGGCTGTTGTCGATAGCTGCAGTGGAGCCGGCCCCTAACTCATGGTGACCCCGTGCACCACGGACCCAGAGAGTGCCCAGTCCTGTGACATCTACATGATCGGCTGCAGATCAGATTGTCGTGGTCCATGGAGTTTCCATTGCCTGATTTTCTGAAGTAGATGACTGGGCATTTCTTCCCGGTCTGTCTTAGTCCAGAAGCTCCACTGACACCTGTTCGGCAGCACAGCAACATGCTAGGCTCCATTGACGGATGGGTGGTAGCTGCACACGAGGTGCCCTGGCCAGGAATCAAACCTGGATCTCCTGCGTGGAAGACGAGAGTTCTGCCCTCTTCTCCTGCTGAGTGGACCACCACTGCCCCCATCCTCCTCTTTACAGATAGGAAAGTGGCTGCCTCTCTTCCTCCCCCACCCCCTCTACCCTTGTCTTTTGTCCATCTACTTCTTCTTTCCTGATTGTGATTATCCTATGCTGAGCACCACAAAAGCAAAAAAAAAAACGTTGCCATCAAGTCAATTCTGACTCATGGTGACCCCACGTGTGTCAGAGTAGAACTGTGTTCCACAGGGTTTTCAATGGCTGAGTTTTCAAAAGTAGATTGCCAGGCCTTTCTTCCCAGGTGCCCCTGGGTGGACTCCAACCTCCAACCTTTTGGTTAGCAACTGAGCACCTTAACTATTGCACCACCAGGGCCTCCAAACACAAATATAACAAAACCAGAGCTTTACTTCAGGGCATGTGCCTTCACAGCCACCTGGATGTTATTCTTAAATTGGCCTCTGAAACATAGGTGCTAATTTGGAATTTTCCAATGAAGGTCATTTATTGTGCTACCCCCGCCCCCACCTCAAGTAACTGGGCATCAGCTCCACTGAGTCACCAAATCGAGTTTTCAAAACCGGCAGCAACAGCTGGCTAGACCTGCCTGTGACCCACCCTAGCCAAAACCAGGCCAGGCTGCACTCTGGGCAAAGCTGGGCCGAAAGAACATTGATACCCTTCCCTGAGTGGCCAGCAGGGGCCAAAGTGGAGACCACAGACGCTAGCAAACTGAAACTTACAAATGACACAGGGTTTTCAAAGCTGCTGGATTATGTTAAAGAATCCCTGGCTGCAAACCCATCTGAGTTTCTGAGCCTCAGAAGGGCCTGGTGCCTGGCAGGACGTGGGACCTGCCAGCACCCTGCCCTGGAATTCTCAGGTGAACGTGCAGGGGCAGAGGATGTGGGTAAAGTACATGTCAGTCCCAATCAGGGCAGCAGTGGGGTGGGGTGGGGTGGGGGGCGTGGGTAAAGTACCATCAGTCCCCAACAGGCCGCAGAGGGGCGGGGTCAGGTTTTCAGCGCTGCACCCAAGCACCCAGACACCCACCTGGTGGTATACAGTTGGTGGGCCAGGAAGCCCAACTGGCCTCCTCTGTTTACCTTGGCAGTGTGGCATTTCACCTCTTGAGGGTGGGTGGCCCTCCCTTTGCTGTCTTGGGCGCTGGGCATCTGCCTCCACCGTCTGTTCTGAGCACACACAGCCCTGCACCTATAAGCCTGGTCTCAGCTCTGAATAGCGCGGCTCCAGGGTGGGGGCAGAGGTGTACGCGGGGACAGGGTCCACAGCGCACAGGGCACTGGGCCAGTCTGCTTCTGACGCTAACATGGGATGTTCCAGGAGGCCGGAGACAGCCAAAAGAGCCCTGAAGACAGAACTCGGCTAAAATGTGTGTTCTGGAATCCCTCAAACCACTTATGTTATTTATTTTAACCTCATCTGTGTTATTCAGCCCAAGAGGAAAGGAGGCTGAGAGAGGAGGCGAGGTGGGACAGTGGGGGCTCGTGGGTGACACCCAGTAGGGTCCTTCCCAGGGATTCTAAGTCCCCAGCGTCTGTGGCTCCCCTGCCTGGGGGCGCAGCTGGGGTAGAGTGAAGTCAGGGGTAGAGCCAAGGGCATTCTTGGTTGGGGATGGTTTCTTGGGGGGTGGGGGGGATGTTAGGAAGAGGGAAGGATGGCCCCCAGGTTGCTTCTTGGGTAAGGGAACAGAGGTCTTTCTTTGCTGCCAATAGAAGCTGACCTAAGCGATAAAAGTGGGGTTTTCTGAAGAACGCTGGAAGTTCATACAAAGTACCCAAGGACAAGGCCTTGGCGGGGGGGGATGGGTGGCTCCAGAGGTCTAAGGATGTGGAATGAGGATGACTCGATGGCTGTGTATTTCTCACTTTTGGCCTCTCCCAGCCACAAGTGTACCCACTTAGATTCCTGTTCCCAGGAGGGGAGCTGATGGACCAGGCTGGGTCACACACCCCAGCCAAGGGGGCAGGGTGCAGTGTTTCCAACCCACCCCCAGCTCTTGGCCTGGAAGGACCCAGGGAGGTCAAGTAATTTCCAGTTAAGGGGGTTAGATAGCTGTCATCCTCACAAAGACCAGGAATTACGGACTGATGGAGAAGCAGCTAGGCTATCACCTAAATGCTATGGCTGACCCCCGTCTGTCAGTGTGTCGTACGGTGGTGGTTACGTGTTGCTAGAGCCCTGGTGGCACAGTGGTTAAGAGCTCTGCTACTAACCAAAAGGTCGGTACGTCAAATCCAACAGGTGCTCCTTGAAAACCCTATGGGGAAGTTCTGCTCTGTCCTGCGGGGTTGCTATGAGTGGAAATCGACTCAACAGCAATGAGTTTGGGGTTTTTTGGTGTGATGCTGGAAGCTATCCACTGGTATTTCAAATACCTGCAGTCACCCATGGTGGACAGGTTTTGGCAGAGCCTCCAGACTAAGACTGAAGAGGAAGAAAGGCCTGGCAATCTACTTCCAGAACTGCCAGTGAAAACCATATGGATCACAAGAGAACAGTCTCCAATACAGTGCTGGAAGATGAGCCTCCTAGGTTGGAAAGTACCTAGAATACATAGTGGCCACCACAAGGGGCTGGAGCAAACCCGTGATTGTGCAGATGGATCAGGACTGGGCAGAATTTCGTTCTGTTGTGCATGGGGTTGCCATGAGTCAGAGCCGACTTGACAGCAGCTAACAACAACAATATTACCCTTGAAAAGTTCTCAGGAAGGGATGGCCGTTTGGGGAATGACTAGGTAAGTCAACAGATCACCAACAACGTGTGAGCCACACAATGGCAGCTGTTGTCCCAACGCCCCCAGGTCTCCCAAGAAAGTTCCCATGGCCACCCTAACCATAAACCTACAAGAAACGATATTCTGCGAAGGCCGTTCACCCAGCCCACTTAGCACATCGCAAAGCCATTCCGGGGAATTTCAAATTTTCCTCTATATACTTCTGATTGTTTGCACTCTTTTACAATGTGACTGTATTAATGTAGTTCTTGTGAATTAAAAAAAAAATGTTTTTGAAATTGTTTCATGAAAAAACAGGATTACAAAGGAAAGCAAGCTCTCTGGCCAGTGAGACTTTGTGCAGCTGTTTAGTTGGAAACAGCTGTTAAGGGAGAAACCAGGTCCCTCCCCACCATGTCCCACCTGCTCTCTGTACTGGCCCCTCTCGCCTGGGCTCTGTGGTCGCTCTAACTGGCCCTGCCCCTGCCTGGCCTCATTCCACCCTATGTCCACCTCAGCCAGAGTGATCTTTTCAATCTGGGAATCGGGTCCTGGTGGGTTCCTACTTGATCATGCCCCTGTGACTTCTCACCGCCTCTAGGATGAAGCCATATATCCTAACTCCTTGTCCTGGCCCTAAGGCTTGAATGGTGAGCCCTGCACGGCCTCGCGCCTCCCTTTCCTGGCAGCTCTGCTGTGACCTCAGGAGCCTTGTTTCCTTTTCTCTAACTCACCTGGCTCTATCCTGCTTCAGGGCCTTTACACACCCACACACCCACACCCATACCCATACACACACACACACACACGCACACACACTTCTTGCCTGAATTGAAATGTCACTTTCCCAGAGGGGACTTCTCTTATTCCCCAAATTAAATCATGCCCGCCCCCTGCCCCCCGCCACCCTGCTCTCCCCTTACAACCCTCTGTCAGGAGTATGCTCTTGCTCTTGACTTCCTTGGCAGGAACCCTGGGAGATGGGTCCTTGGCTGCTCTTCCTGTTTTGTCAGGAGCCGACAGGGAGCCCCTAGTCCTCAAAGGCGGTTTTGTTTACTTTTAAAGCTTATTTAAAACCAAAAAACTAAACCCGCAGTCCCCAAGTAGATTCCAATGCACAGTGACCGTATAGGACGGAGTAGAACTGCCCCATAGAGTTTCCAAGGAGCAGCTAGTGGATTTGAACTGCCAACCTTTTGATTATCAGTCATGCTCTTAACCACTGTGCCACCAGGGCTCCAAACTTATTTAAAGTAGCCAAGAAATTACCCAGGAAACGCCCACAAGCTGAGGGTATCTGTGTGAGTTCCAAAGGCCTCCAAAGATTTCCCACAAGGAACATTCTGGAATATTGCCGGAGCAGTTTAAACAGGACGTGCTGGGGTTAAGGTGAGGGTGAGGATGAAGCAGGAGAAAACCTCAGGCTGTACACCCAGGGGTGCTGAGTGCTAGGGAGGGTGCAGAGAACGTGTGGCCTGGGCACTGTCTGGGGGAGGAGTCGGCTCAAGAGGCTTCCCCAGGATGCCAGCACCATACCATGGACGAGATGGCGACTTCATCTCAGGACTCCCCTGGAGCTCTTTTTGGTGCTCCATTACCTTGGCCAGTAATGGGCTCAGACTGACCTTACCCATCCTGTGTCTTAGGAGAACATCTTAATCACTTCTAGAAAGCTTTTCCCTTCATCTTCCTGACCTGGGCTGCAGTAGCGGCATCTCTCTAACCAGCCATAATCAACGGTGCCTTGGTCCGGGCGGCAGCTGTCTGGGGGCACATGTGCTCCCGCCCTCCCTGCTGCTCTTAACATTTACCTTTGTCCTTTGACTTGTCACTTCTGGCTCCCACCGCTGTCATTAGCTGGTGAGACAACTGAGTGGAGATTGGTATGTTCTCAACTCCTGAAAACAGGCAGATGCTTTTTATTTTTCACTTCTGGGAGTGTAAGGGGCATGTTTTGTTTATTTTTCACAATACTGATAGAAACCATTAACTCGCATTTACTGAGCAAGTCTACTTTCTGTCTGCCAGTTGGTCACACCATGGTGGTTTGCCCGTTGCTGTGATGCTGGAAAATGTCACCAGTATTTCAAATACCAGCTTGGTGGACAGGTTCCAGGGAAGCTTCAGACTAAGACAGACTAGGAAGAAAGGCTTGACAATTTGCTTCTGAAAATGAGCCAATGAAAACCCTGTGGATCACAGCAGAATATTGTTGGATAGAGTGCTGGAATATGAGCCCCCTAGGCTGGAAGGCACTCAGAATACACAGTGGCTGCAACAAAGCACACCGATGATCACAAAGATAGCACGTTTTGTTCTGTCACACACGGGGTCGCCATGATTTGGAGCCAACTTGATGACAAGTAACAACAACAACAATGTGCTCTGTACTTTAATTCTTACCAAACCCCACTAGACATTGCCATTTTAAAGGTTAGGATACCGAGGCGCCGCCAGGTTAGCCTGTCCACTGTCACACAGTGCTCACTGCTTAGACCCTACACCATGGTGCCTTCTGGAGGGTCCTGGTGCTCCGGTTCAAGGCATCCAGCTTCCAGCACTGAGGAGGAAGGCTCCCAGGGGCAGCTCCTCAAGCCTTTGCAGCTGAGGCTTGGCTCCCAGGGGTTAAGGTCCCCCACTCATCTTGGTTTTAGGGGCTGGGGAACGAGTCCTCAGCCAACCAGTGATTAAGAAGGGGCACGACCTCAGCGGAGGTTTCACGTGCACACCCATCCACCTGCCCAGCATCTTCAGCTTTAAAAGTAAATGAATGAAGCTGAAAAGTCAGTTTCAAAGCTGATTTCAATAGTTCATTTCAGAGCTCACTGCAGCTTTAATCACTGACATCCAGCTATTTTTTCTGGAAAATGCCTATCATTTCTTCCTGAGCCCTGAGCAGGTTGGGAACGCTCACCTGGGTTAGAGGCAGCACTGAAGAATACTCTTAAATTGGTCATTATTCCCTGAAGAAAGAACCTTGATATTTTTCACAAGCCTCTAAAGTACACCCTAACGTTTTATATTTGGGCCTACGGTACAATGATGCGAATTTGTCCTGCCTCCAGGTGCAGGTCCTTTTGCCTCCCTGCTCCAATGCACTCCATCATTCCTGGTGCACTCAAGGGTGGCGCACCGAAGAGAAAGATCTGGCATTTAGTGTTCTGTGATGGAGTTGCTAAGTATCCCAATTAGTCACGTCCCAGGATATTAAGAATTCTGCTCATCGACTCTCGTTGCTGTTCCCAGCACTATAGACACAAGGGCCCTCGTTCTTGGTAGATTCAGGTTTTCTGATTTATTTTCCCCCAAGGTACTTAATCAAGGAATGCAAGCCATTTGCTTTCCCCAGGCTTCCTCTTCTAATCTGGAGATGGTGGTGGAATCTTGTTTTCCTTCTGCCTCTAAACACTTCCAAGGAGTGGGGTCCAGGGGACATGGCCCCGAGGACCGAGAGGCCCAGGGGACATGGCCCAGAGGACCAAGGGGCCCAGGGGACATGGCTCAGAGGACCGAGTGGCCCAGGAGACATGGCCCAGAGGACCAAGGGGCCCAGGGGACATGGCCCAGAGGACCGAGGGGCCCTCTCCCCCACAGAGTTGCCCCCAGCACCATGGCCCATGTACCCCCTGCCACCATGAAGGATGTGGACTAAACATGTCTGTCCTGTGGTTGCTTCCAGAGTTGGTGATGCTGCTGGAGTGGTGGTCAGGGACAGAGTGCACCCTCTACACAGACCCCCGTGACTACCCCAAGTACGGAAAGGAGAGCGCCATTGTGGTTCTGAACCACAAGTTTGAAATTGACTTTCTCTGTGGCTGGACCTTGGCCGAACGATTTGGGCTCCTACCGGTAAGTTGGATTCCACTTACCTGCCTCACACCTTTCTCTTGCTCAGGACTGTAACTGGCCTTCTCACTCTCGTTCATTCAGAATTCGTAGAAGCATCGACAAAATTTCTAACCAACTGTCTTTCATCCTTGCTTGGCATTGGGATTAACATCCTCCTGTGAGCAGTAATAACAGTTATTCAACAATTATTACCTGCAGGCATTTTACAACCAATTATTTAATCCTTACAGAAATAGTTATGAGTAGATAATACTACCCACCTAGCCCCCTTTTTGAAACTAAGTTATAGAGAGTTGAAATATTTTCCTGAAGGACACACTGCTATCAATGAGGTGTGGGTTTGAACTCATGCCCAGCTGGAGTCTGCTTCATAAACTTCATTACTAGCCTTTACTGCTCCCGTGCCTAACAGGCAGAATTCATCTCTCCGTTTTAGTCTTCATAGACTTAAGAACACTGACTCCATAAATGAGAGCTTGAATTCCAGAATTTAGAATTAAATATGAAATTCTGTTTTTCTCCAACTAGCTTGACTTCTTACAGGTAGCATGCAAATGATTAAACTACATAAAAGGTGTAACTATCTTATACCTTTTGTGCTGTTATCTGTGTTAATATTGTTTATAAATATATCCATAAAGTTCAGGGCGATGTACGTAATAAATGGCATAGTCCACATTGTTTAAAAAAGCCCTGGCGGTGCCAGCGGTTAAGCATTCTGCTGCTAACCGAAAGGTTGGCAGTTCAAATCCACCAGCCGATCCTTGGTAACCCTATGGGACAGTTCTATAGGGTTGCTATGAGTTGGAATTGACTCAATGGCAACGGGTTTTTATATTGTTTAAAACTTTGCAAGAGCAGAGTAGTAACACATTTTTTTTTAATAAAATCATATTTTATGTGGAAAAATATTTGGAACTAGGTCTTTTAATTTGACGTTTGTTATCTGTAACAAGCAGAAAAGTGTTTAGTGGTTGAACCTGTGTCATCTAACTGAATCAGAGCTCTCAAGACAGTGAACTATGCCAACGGGAATCAGCATATGTGGTCTAGGAAAGGCTATGACCATGTACCCTGGAAGTTGGAGACGCTGCTTTGCACCTGGGAACAATCCCACACAGACAGAGGGCTGTTCACATGACAGCTGGTTTTGGCGGCCTCTGTAGACAAAGTCATAATGTTTAGAATGTAGAAGACTGAAGATGGACTTGGAGAGAACAGACAGGGCTAGGGGATCCAGCAGCTCTGATCCCCAGGGCGGGTGGCCACAGCCTCTCTGGTCTCAGTCCTGGTCAGCCTGTGGAGTCTCAGAGTGGGGCAACAAAACTTGGGGCCGTGCTGGACTCTGCCCTGTTTGGAAGACCCTAGCTAAGAATGACTAGCTAACCTTGGGATGCCTTTTGTATGTCCTTTTAAACATTTATGTATTTTTTAATTGGGGGCAGAAGGAGAGAGAAGGAAATGTGCTTGGAAACATGTCCTGTTAATGTCTTTAGGATAAATGATGGTGGTGGCCATGCACTTAAACTACCAAAAGGCACCTAAGGTCTTTAGCGTGTTTTCCAGAGATAGACATGATGAGTGAAATCACTGTTGTTGCCTTAAGACTTCTAGAAAATTGTACTGACCGTGGGTGAATGTGCTAAAGGAATTCTTGGAAAATGAAAGGTTCTCCTGCCAATGGTTTTCTCCTTTGTTTTCCTATTCATGCTTCCAGTGCTGACTTGATATTTGCATGTGTGTGTGTGCATATGTGTGCCCGTGTGTGTGTGTGTGCCCACCTGTGTGTGCATGCGCAAATATATTTCCAGGAATGAAAGCAAAGTGTGGTATCTACCTTTCCCTGTTTTAGAGACCCTGTGCAGGGGTCTAAGTTTTGTGGGTTTACTCTCTCTGAGAGGACATTGTTTGTTGTCAGGCTTTGTCAAGTTGGTTCCACCCTATTTACGACGGAACGAAACACTGCCTGGTCCTGCACCATCCTCACAATGGTTGTTATGCTTGAACCCATTGTTCCATCTATCGTGTCAATCTATCTCATTGAGGGTCTTCGTCTTTTTTGCTGACCCTCTACTTTACCAAGCCTGATGTCGTTCACCAGGGACTGATTCCTCCTGATAACATGTCCAAAGTACGTGAAACAAAATCTCGCCATCCTTGCTTCTAAGGAACATTCTGGCTGTACTTCTTCTAAGACAGACATGTTCATTCTTCTGGCAGTCCATGTTATATTCAATATTCCTTACCAATACCATAATCTGAAGGCATAAATTCTTCTTCCAACTTCCTTATTCATATGTCTAGCTTTTGCATGCATATGAGGCAATTGAAAACACCAAAGGTTGGGTCAGACACACCTTAGCCTTCAAGGTGACATCTTTCTTTACTTTTGAACACTTTAAAGAGGTTTTTTGCAGCATATTTGCCCAATGCATGCATTGTTTGATTTCTTGACTGCTGCTTCCGTGAGTGTTGATTGTGGATCCAAGTAAAATGAAATCCTTGACAACTTCATTCTTTCTCCATTTATCATGATGTTGCTTATTGGTCCAGTTGTGAGGATTTTTGTTTTCTTTACATTGAGGTGTAATCCATACTGAAGTCTGTAGTCTTTGATCTTCATCCGTAAGCGCTTCAAGTCCTCTTCACTTTCTGCAAACAAGGTTGTGTCATCTACATAACGCAGGTTGTTAATGAGTCTTCTTCCTCCAATCCTGGTGCCCCATTCTTCTTCATATAGTCCATTTACTGGGATTATTTGCCCAGCATACAGATTGAGTAGGTATAGTGAAAGGATACAACCCTGACGCACACCTTTCCTGACTTTAAACCACGCAGTATCCCCTTGTTCTGTTCAAACAACTGCCTCTTGGTCTATATACAGGTTCCTCGGAAGCACAATTAAGTGTTCTGGAATTCCATTCTTTGCAATGTTATCCATAATTCGTTATGATCCACTCAGTCGAATGCCTTTGCATAGTCGATAAAACACAGGTAAACATCCTTCTGGTATTCTCTGCTTTCAGCCATGACCCATCTGACATCAGCAATGATATCCCTGGTTCCACATCTTCTTCTGAATCTGGCTTGAATTATTGAAGTTCCCTGTTGATGTACTGCCGCAGCCACTTTTGAATGATCTTCAGCAAAATTTTACTTTTGTGTGATATTATTCATATTGGTCAATAATATCCTCATTCAGTTAAATCACCTTTTTCTTTTTTTTTTTTTTAAGTTTTGTGTGAGTGTGTGCTTTAGGTGAAAGTTTACATCTCGTTAGTTTCTCATACAAAAACTTATACGCACATTGTTATGTGACTCTAGTTCCTATCCTTGTAATGTGACAGCACACTTCCCCTTTCTACCCCGGATTTCCCATGTCCATTCAAACATCTCCTGTTCCTTTCTGCCTTCTCATTTTGCCTTCAGACAGGAGCTACCCATTTAGTCTCGTGTATCTACTTGAAATCAGAAGCACCCTCTTCACAAGTATTATTTTATGTGTTATAGTCCAGTCTAATCTTTGTCTGAAGAGTTGGCTTCAGGAATGGTTTTAGTTCTGGGTTAACAGAGAGTTCCAGGGCCATGTCTTCTGGGGTTCCTCTAGTCTCAGTCAGACCATTAAGTCTGAATGAATTTGAGTTCTGCATCCCTTACTTTTCTCCTGCCTTGTCAGGGACTCTCTGTTGAGTTCCCTGTCAGGGCAGTCATTGGTGGTATCCAGGCACCATCTAGTTCATCTGGTCTCAGGCTGGTGGAGTCTCTGGTTTATGTGGCCTTTTTTGTCTCTTGGGCTACTATTTTCCTTGCATCTTTGGTGTTCTTCATTCTCCTTTGCTCCAGGTGGGTTGAGACCAATGGATGAATTTTAGATGACTGCCCACTACCTTTTAAGACCCCAGACATCACTCACCAAAGTGGGATGGAGAACATTTTTTTTTAATAATTTTTACTGTGCTTTAAGTGAAAATTTACATATCAAGTCAGTCTCTCACATATAAACTTACATACACCTTACTACATACTCCCATTTACTCTCCCCCTAATGAGTCAGCCCGCTCCCTCCTTCCAGTCTCTCCTTTCATGACGATTTTGCCAGTTTCTAACCCTCTCTACCCTCCCATCTCCCCTCTAGACAGGAGATGCCAACACAGTCTCAAGTGTCCACCTGATACAAGTAGCTCACACCTCATCAGCATCTCTCTCCAACCCATTGTCCAGTCCAATCCATGTCTGATGAGTTGTCTTCGGGAATGGTTCCTGTCCTGGGCCAACAGAAGGTTTGGGGACAATGATCACCGGGATTCTTCTAGTCTCAGTCAGACCATTAAGTCTGATCTTTTTATGAGAATTTGGGGTCTACTTCCCACTATTCTCCTGCTCCCTCAGGGGTTCTCTGTTGTGCTCCCTGTCAGGGCAGTCATCGGTTGTGGCCAGGCACCATATAGTTCTTCTGGTCTCAGGATGATGTAAGTCTCTAGTTCATGTGGCCCTTTCTGTCTCTTGGGCTCATAATTCTCTTGTGACCATGGTTCTTCATTCTCCTTTGATCCAGGCGGGTTGAGACCAATTGATGCATCTTAGATGGCCGCTTATCAGCATTTAAGACCCCAGACGCCACACTTCAAAGTGGGATGCAGAAGGTTTTCTTAATAGAATTTATTTTGCCAATTGACTTAGATGTCCCCTGAAGCCATAGTCCCCAACCCCTGCCCTTGCTCTGCTGACCTTCGAAGCATTCAGTTTATTCAGGAAACTTCTTTGCCTTTGGTCCAGTCCAGTTGAGCTCACCTTCCCTGTATTGAGTGTTGTCCTTCCCTTCACCTAATCCTATCTACTATCTATTCAGTAAATAACCCTTCTCTCACCCTCCTTTCTTCCCCTCTCTCATAACCACAAAAGAATGTGTTCTTCTCAGTTTAAACTATTTCTCAAGATCTTATAATAGTGGTCTTATACAATATATGTCCTTTTGCATCTGACTAATTTCACTCAGCATAATGCCTTCCAGTTTCCTCCATGTTATGAAATGTTTCACAGAGTCATCACTGTTCTTTATCGTTGCGTAGTATTCCATTGTGTGAATATACCATAATTTATTTATCCGTTCATCCGTTGATGGACACCTTGGTTGCTTCCAGCTTTTTTGCTATTGTAAACAGTGGCTGGGTCTGCATATATCTGTTCGTGTAAAGGCTCTTATTTCTCTAGGACGTATTCCGAGGAGTGGGATTTCTGGGTTGTGTGATAGTTCTATTTCTAACTTTTTAAGGAAATGCCAGATAGATTTCCAAAGTGATTGTACCATTTTACATTCCCACAAGCAGTGTATAAGAGTTCCAATCTCTCCACAGCCTCTCCAACATTTATTCTTTTGTGTTTTTTGGATTAATGCCAGCCTTGTTGGAGTGAGATGGAATCTCATTGTAGTTTTAATTTGCATTTCTCTAATAGCTAATGATCGAGAGCATTTTCTCATGTATCTGTTAGCTGCCTGAATATCTTCTTTAGTGAAGTGTGTGTTCATATCCTTTGCCCAGTTTTTAATTGGGTTGTTGTTTGTCTTTTTGTGGTTGAGTTTTAACAGAATCATATAGATTTTAGAGATCAGGTGCTGGTCGGAGATGTCATAGCTGAAAATTTTTTCCCAATCTGTAGTTGCCCTTTTTACTCTTTTGGTGAAGTCTTTAGATGAGCACAGATGTTTGATTTTTAGGAGCTCCCAGTTATCTGGTTTCTCTTTGTCGTTTTTAGTAATATTTTGTGTTCTGTTTATGCCTTGTATTAGGACTCCTAACATTGTCCCTATTTTTTCTTCCATAATCTTTATCGTTTTAGTCTTTATGTTTAGATCTTTGATCCACTTGGAGTTAGTTTTTGTGCATGGTGTGAGGTATGGATCCTGTTTCATTTTTTTGCAAGTGGATATCCAGTTATGCCAGCACCATTTGTTAAAAAGACTATCTTTTCCCCAATTAAATGACACTGGGCCTTTGTCAAATATCGGCTGCTCATATGTGGATGGATTTATATCTGATTTCTCAATTCTGTTCCATTGGTCTATGTGCCTGTTGTTGTACCAGTACCAGGCTGTTTTGACTACCGTGGCTGTATAATATGTTCTAAATTCAGGTAAAGTGAGGCCTCCCACTTTCTTCTTCTTTTTCAGTAATGCTTTATTTATCTGAGGCTTCTTTCCCTTCCATATGAAGTTGGTGATTTGTTTCTCCATCACATAAAACAATGTCATTGGAATTTGGATCTGAAGTGCATTTATATATAGATGGCTTTTGGTAGAATAGACATTTTTACTATGCTAAGTCTTCCTATCCATGAGCAAGGTATGTTTTTCCACTTATTTAGGTCCCTTTTACTTTCTTGCATTAGTACTTTGTAGTTTTCTTTGTATAGGTCTTTTACATCTTTGGTAAGATTTATTCCTAAGTATTTTATCTTCTTGGGGGCTGCTGTGAATGGTATTGAATTGGTGATTTCCTCTTCAATGTTCTTTTTGTTGATGTAGAGGAATCCAAGTGATTTTTGTATGCTTATCTTATAACCTGAAACTCTGCCGAACTCTTCTATTAGTTTCAGTAGTTTTCTGGAGGATTCCTTAGGGTTTTCTGTGTAGAAGATCATGTCATCTGCAAATAGAGATAATTTTACTCCTTCTTTGCCAATCCGGATGCCCTTTATTTCTTTGTCTAGCCTAATTGCTCTGGCTAGGACCTCTAGCACAATGTTGAATAAGAGCGGTGATAAAGGGCATCCTTGTCTGGTTCCCGTTCTCAAGGGAAATGCTTTCAGGCTCTCTCCATTTAGAATGATGTCGGCTGTTGGCTTTGTATAGATGCCCTTTATTATGTTGAGGAATTTTCCTTCAATTCCTATTTTGCTGAGAGTTTTTATCATGAATGGGTGTTGGACTTTGCCAAATGCCTTTTCTACATCAATTGATAAGATCATGTGGTTTTTGTCTTTTGTTTTATTTATATGGTGGACTACATTAATGGTTTTTCTAATATTGAACCAACCTTGCATACCTGGTATAAATCCCACTTGGTAGTGGTGGATTATTTTTTTGATATGTTCTTGAATTCTATTGGCTAGAATTTTGTTGAGGACTTTTGCATCTATGTTCATGAGGGATATAGGTCTGTAATTTTTTCTTTTTTTATGATGCCTTTACCTGGTTTTGGTATCAGGGATATGCTGGCTTCATAGAATGAATTAGGTAGTATTCCATCATTTTCTATGCTTTGAAATACCTTTAGTAGTAGTGGTGTTAACTCTTCTCGGAAAGCTTGGTAGTACTCTGCAGTGAAGCTGTCCTGGCCAGGGCTTTTTTTTGTTGGCAGTTTTTTGGTTACCTTTTCAATCTCTTTTTTTGTTATGGGTCTATTTAGTTGTTCTACTTCTGATTGTGTTAAAGTAGGTAGTGTTTTTCTAGGAATTCATCCATTTCTTCTAGGTTTGCAAATTTGTTAGAGTACAATTCTTTGTAATAATCTGATATGATTCTTTTAAATTTAGTTGGGTCTGTTGTGATATGGCCCATCTCATTTCTTGTTTGGGTTATTTGTTTCCTTTCCCGTATTTCTTATTCAGTCTGGCCAATGGTTTATCAATTTTGTTAATTTTTCAAAGAACCAGCTTTTGGCTTGGTTAATTCTTTCAATTGTTTTTCTGTTCTCTAATTCATTTAGTTCAGCTCTAATTTTTATTATTTGTTTTCTTCTGGTGCCTGATGGATTCTTTTGTTGCTCACTTTCTATTTGTTCAAGTTGTAGGGACAGTTCTCTGATTTTGGCTCTTTCTTCTTTATGTATGTGTGCATTTATCTATATAAATTGACCTCTGAGCACTGCTTTTGCTGTGTCCCAGAGGTTTTGATAGGAAGTGTTTTCATCCTCATTGCATTCTATGAATTTCTTTATTCCCTCTTTAATGTCTTCTATAACCCAGTCTTTTTTGAGCAAGGTATTGTTCAGTTTCCAAGTATTTGATTTCTTTTCCCTAATTTTTCTGTTATTGATATCTACTTTTATGGCCTTGTGGTCTGAGAAGATGCTTTGTAATATTTTGATGTTTTGGATTCTGCAAAGGTTTGTTTTATGACCTAACGTGATCTATTCTAGAGAATGTTCTATGTGCACTAGAAAAAAAAGTATACTTTGCAGCTGTTGGGCGGAGTGTTCTGTATAAGTCTATGAGGTCGAGTTGGTTGATTGTATCAATTAGATCTTCCGTGTCTCTACTGAGCTTCTTACTGGAAGTCCTATCCTTCTCCAAAAGTGGTGTGTTGAAGTCTCCTGCTGTAATTGTGGAGGTGTCTGTCTCACTTTTCAATTCTGTTAAAGTTTGTTTTACGTATCTTGCAGCCCTGTCATTGGGTGCATAAATATTTAATATGGTTATATCTTCCTGGTCAATTGTCCCTTTAATCATTATGTAGTGTCCTTCTTTATACTTTGTGGTGGATTTAACTTTAAAGTCTATTTTGTCAGAAATTAATATTGCCACTCCTGCTCTTTTTTGATTGTTGTTTTTTTGATATATTTTTTTCCATCCTTTGAGTTTTAGTTTATTTGTGTCTCTAAGTCTAAGTTGTGTCTCTTGTAGGCAGCATATAGACAGATCATGTTTCTTTATCCAGTCTGAAACTCTCTTTCTCTTTATTGGTGCATTTAGTCCATTTACATTCAGAGTAATTATAGATGAGTTTAGTGCTGTCATTTTGATGCCTTTTTGTGTGTGTTGTTGACAATTTCATTTTTCCACTTACTTTTTTGTGCTGAGTTTTTCTTTGTAAATTGTGTGTTCCGCATTTTCATAGTAGTTGAATTTGTTTGCTGAGTCGTTATGTTTTTCTTGGTTTTTATTTTGAATTATGGAATTGTTAGACCTCTTTGTGGTTACCTTAATATTTACCCCTGTGTTTCTAAGTCAAAACCTAACTTATATCATCATATATTGCCTTGTTTTCCTCTCCATATGGAAGATCTATGCTTCCTATATTAAGTCTCTCTTTTTGATTATTGTGATCTTTTACATAATGACTTCAATGCTTCCCTATTTTGAGCGTTTTTTTCTTTTTAAAATTAATCTTAATTTGTTTTTGTGATTTTCCTATTTGAGTTGATATCAGGATGTTCTGTTCTGTGACCTTGTGTTGTGTTGGTATCTGATATTATTGATTTTCTGACCAAACAATTTCTTTTAGTAATTCTTGTAGCTTTGGTTTGGTTTTTGCAAATTCTGTAAGCTTGTGTTTATCTGTAAATGTTTTAATTTCACCTTCATATTTGAGAGAGAGTTTTGCTGGATATATGATCCTTGGCTGGCAGTTTTTCTCCTTCAGTGCTCTATATATGTCATCCCATTGCCTTCTTGCCTGCATGGTTTCTGCTGAGTAGTCTGAACTTATTGATTCTCCTTTGTAGGTGGCTTTTCTTTTATCCCTGGCAGTTTTTAAAATTTTCTCTTTATCTTTGGTTTTGGCAAGTTTGATGATAATGTGTCTTGGTGGTTTTCTTTTTGGATCAATCTTGTATGGGGTTCAATAAGCATCTTGGAGGATATCCTTTCATCTTTCATGATGCCAGGGAAGTTTTCTGTCAACAGGTGTTCGACTATTCTCTCTGTATATTCTGTTATCCCTCCCTGTTCTGGGACTCCAATCACACGCAAGTTATCCTTCTTGATAGAGTCCCACATGATTCTTAGGGTTTCTTCATTTTTTTTAATTCTTTTATCTGATTTTTCTTCAACTGTATTGGTGTCAATTGCCTTATCCTCCAACTCCCCCACTCTGCATTCCAATTGCTCGATTCTGCTCCTCTGACTTCCTATTGACTTGTCTAATTCTGTAATTTTATTGTTAATCTTTCCGATTTCTGAATGCTGTCTCTCTATGGATTCTTGCAGCTATTAACTTTTCCACTATGCTCTTGAATAATCTTTTTGATTTCTTCAACTGCTTTATCAATGTGTTCCTTGGCTTTTTCTGTAGATTGCCTTATTTCATTTCTGAGGTCATCCCTGATGTCTTGAAGCATTCTGTATATTAGTTTTTTATATTCTGCATCTGGCAACTCCAGGATTGTATCTTCATTTGGGAAAGATTTTGATTGTTTAATTTGGGGAGTTGTAGAAGCAATCGTGGTCTGCTTCTTTATATGGTTTGATATCGACTGCTGTCTCTGAGCCATCTATAAGATATTGTAATGATTTATTTTATATTTGCTCACTGAGTCTTATCTTGTTTTGTTTTCTTTCAATATACCCAAATGGGCTATTAGATTGCACTGTCTTGATTGTTGTAGCCTTTGAATCACTTATGTCCTATTACCAGGTGTTTTGGGCTGTTACCAGATATATAAGCCTAAGAGTCCATTCACTATCCTCGAATAGAATCAGCTTAGGTGTTCTGATTTTGGGTCACCAAGTGTATGGTGTAGACTGTCACCTATTAACTTAGAGGACTAGTGGTGATAGTTGTGTGCAACAGATTCTAGTAGCGGCAGGGGGTCACACTCCAGGGAGGGCAGGATACTGATAGCCTTCCCCCACGTGCTGGTGAGGTAAGTGTGTCTCTATTCCTAAAGCACTTTGGTGGGTGGGCTCTGCAGCTGTACCTTAGGCACCCAATGCTTGTACCTCTAAAGACTGGTAGGCGTCAGTATCCTCAGACCCCTTTGGCAGGTGTCTAGGTGGTTTGGTTGGAGCTTCAGCCCTCAGTTCCCCATTGTGGATCAGTGAGGGCTCTGTTTAATAGGTAGAGATATCAGACCTGGAAAACTTATTTTTCCAGTGATCTGCTAAAACAATTACAGTCAGATCTCTATCAGAATTGCCTTTGCATTATAATAGCCACCTTGTTCCCCGTAGGGATGAAAGCCAAAGACTGTGGATCTCATGTGCTTGGCTGGAGCTGATTCTATATTTTTATTCCAGTTTAGGGAAGTCAGGGAAGGATTTTTCATCCCTGGGTTGTTAGTAGCTGCTTCTCTCAAGCCAGGAGAATGGGTTAGGAAAAACAAAAAACCATGGAGCACTTCACTCCCTGGCCCAGGAAATTCCAATGTTAATGAAGCCACCTGGGGCAGGGAGGGGAGATATCAGATAGATAGGAGAGAGTAAGCACCCAACAATATAGACAAAGTTACTTATATTGCTTGGTGATGAGTGTTTTATCTGAGATTCCCGAGGGGCCTGTAGCCTGTGTAGACTGGCTGGGTTGAGATTGCCCCCGAGGGTCAGACCCGTGTCCTGTGCTCGTGCTATCTCAGAAGCCATGGTCAGCTCGTCCACTCCCAGTCCAAAGCCCAGCGCTGAGGTTCCCCAGCTGGGACGCCACACTCCAGGCTCCAAAACCAGTTGCTGCCTCCCAGTTGCTTCTCCTCCTGTCAGCCACGTCATTGCGCTGCCTGCATGTGCTGGCTGGGCTTCCCCCAAGGTCACTTCAGGGGGGCTAGTGCTATGTCCTGTGTTTGCGCTGTCTCAGGAAGCTGTGCTCAGCTGCCCTGTGCCCAGTCCAAAGCCCGGCACCAGGGTTTTCTGACTGGGATGCTGGCCCCAGGCTCTGAAAACAGTCGCTGCTTCCCCGTGGTTGCTCTTTCTCTCGTTAGCCGTGTCAGTGTGCAGCCTGCTTGCACTAGCTGAGTTTCTACCGAGGTTACCCCCCGGGGCTAGGGGTTAGGGCTGTGCCCATGCCTGCCCCACCTCAGCAAGCCGCAATCAGCCCCGCCACTCGGCACCAGGGAACTGGTAGGGCTCAAGGCTGTGGAGCGGGACGCCGGTTCCAGAAGCAGTCGCTGCTTCAGGGCGCAGCTTTTCACTCCCCTGTCACTCAGGTCAACTCTTTAGATCTGTGTTTGATGGTAAGGGTTTGTAGATTGTCATGTATGTGATCGGTTCACTTGTTTTTCTGAGTCTTTGTTGCAAGAGGGATCCGCGGTAGCTTCTCTACCTTATCAGCCATCTCGGCCCCACCTTGAGAACATTTTTTAAATAAACTTTGTTATGCCAATTGACTTAGATGTGCCCTGAAACCATGGACCCCAGGCTTCCTCCCCTTCTACTGTGTCCCTCAAAGTGTTTGGTTGTGTTCAGGAAACTTCCTAGCTTTTGCTTTAGTCCAGTTGTGCTGATTTCCCCTGTACTGTGTGTTGTCCTACCCTTCACCTAAGATAATTCTTATCTACAATGTAGCTAGTGAATTTCCCTCTCCCTCCCTCCCCACCCTCATAACCATCAAAGAATGTTTGCTTCTGTGTTTAAACTTTTTCTTGACTTCTCATAATAGTGATTTCATGCAATATTTGTCCTTTCGCGATTGACTAATTTCATTCAGCATAATGCCTTCCAGATTCATCCATGAGATGTTTCGTGAATTCATCATTGTTCTTTCTTGTTGCAAAGTACTCCATTGTGTGAACATACCATAATTTGTTTATCCATTCATCAGTTGATAAGCACCTAGGTTATTTCCATCTTTTTACTATTGTGAACAGTGCTGCAGTGAACATGGGTGTGCATATATCTATTTGTGTGACAGCTCTTATTTCTCTAGGATATATTCCAAAGAGTGAGATTGCTGGATCGTATGGTACTTTTATTTCTAGCTTTTTAAGGAAGCGCCAAATCGATTTCCAAAGTGGTTGTACCATTTTACATTCCCATCAGCAGTATATAAATGTTCCAGTCTCTCCACAACCTCGCCAAATTTTTTATTTTGTGTGTTTTGGATTAATGCTAGCTGTGTTGGGGTAAGACTGTATTGCATTGTAGTTCTGATTTGCATTTCTCTAATGGCTAATGATTGTGAGCATTCCCTCATGTATCCGTTAGCCACCTGAATGTCTTCTTTGATGAAATGTCTGTTCATATCCTTTGCTCATTTTTTAATTGGGTTGTCTTTTTGTTGTTGAAGTTTTGCAGTATCTTGTAGATTTTAGAGATTAGTCTTTGATTGGAGATGTCATAGCCAAAATTTCTTTTTCCAGTCTGTAGGTTGTCTTTTTACCCTTTTGGTGCTAAGTCTTTTGATGCACATAAGTGTTTGATTTTTAAGAGCTCCGAGTTATCTAGTTTCTCTTCTGGTGTTGGTGCATTGTTAGTTATGTTTTGTATTCTGTTTACGCTATGTATGAGGGCTCCTAGCATTACCCCTATTTTTTCTTCCATGATCTTTATCATTTTAGATTTTATATCTAGGTCTTTGACAGAATCACATTTCTTTGGAAAATGTATGAATATGGATCTCTTCCAGCCCGTTGGCCAGGTAGCTGTATTCCAAAATTCTTGGCATAGGAAAGTGAGCACTTCCAGTGCTGTGTCTGTTTGTTGAAACATCTCAATGGATATTCTGTCCATTCCTGGAGCCTTTTTTTTGCCAGTGTCTTCAGGGCAGCTTGGATTTCTTCCTTTAGTACCATTGGTTTCTGATCATATACTACCTCCTGATATGGTTGAACATCAACCAATTGTTTTTGGTACAGTGACTCTGTGTATTCTTTGCATCTTCTTTTGATGCTTCCTGTGTCATTTAATTTCTTCCCTGTATTGTAACTCAAAGCCTAATTTTTTTCTTCAATTGTCTCAGCTTGAAAAATGCCAAGCGTGTTCTTCCCTTTTGGTTTTTTAACTCCAAGTCTTTGCATATGTCATTGTAATACTTTGTCTTCTCGAGCTGCTCTTTGAAGTCTTCTGTTCAGCTCTTTTACTTCTTTTCTTCTGTTTTCTTTAGTTACTCGATGTTCAAGAGCAAGTTTCAGAGTCTCTTCTGACATCCATTTTGGTCTTTTCTTTCTTTCCTGTCTTTTTAATGAACTTTTGATTTCTTTAAATATGATGTCCTTGGTGTCATCCCACAACTCATCTGGTCTTTGGTCATTAGTGTTCAATGTGTCAAATCTATTCTTGAGATGGTCTCTAAATTCGGGTGGGATATACTCAAGATCATATTTTGGCTCTCGTGGACTTGTTCTAATTTTCTCCAGCTTCAACTTGAACTTGCATACGAACAATTGATGGTCTGTTTCATAGTTAGCCCCTGGACTTGATCTGACTGATGATATTGAGCTTTTCCATTGTCTCTTTCTACAGATGTAGATGATTTGATTCCTGTGTATTCCATCTGGTGGGGTCCATGTGTATAGTAACCGTTTATGTTGTTGAAAAACGGTATTTGCGATGAAGAAGTCACTGGTCTTGCAAAATTCTATCATGCGATCTCTGCCATCATTTCTATCACCCAGGCCATACTTTCCAACTACTGATCCTTCTTTGTTTCCAATTTTCGCATTCCAATTACCAGTGATTATCAGTGCATCCTGATTGCATGTTTGATCAATTTCAGACTGCAGAAGTTGGTAAAAATCTTCAATTTCTTCGTCTTTGGCCTTAGTGGTTGGTGTGTAAATTTGAATAGTAGTCGTATTAACTGGTCTTCTTGTAAACATATGGATATTATCCTATCACTGACAGCACTGTACTTCAGGATAGATCTTGAAATGTTCTTTTTGATGATCAATGTGATACCACTCCTCTTCAAGTTGACATTCCCAGCATAGTAGACCATATGATTGTCTGATTCAAAATGTCCAATACCAGTCCATTTCAGCTTACTAATGCCTAGGATATCTATGTTTAGGCATTTCATTTTTGACAATTTCTAATTTTCCTGGATTCATACTTCGTACATTCTGTGTTCTGATTATTAATGGATGTTTGAAGCTGTTTCTTCTCATTTTGAGTCATGCCACATCAGCAAACGAAAGTCCTGAAAGCTTGACTCCATCTGCATCTTTAAGGTCGATTCTACTTTGAGGAGACAGCTCTTTCCCAGTCGTCTTTTGAGTGCCTTCCAACCTGAGGGGCTCATCTTCCGGCACTATCAGATAATGTTCTGCTGCTATTCACAAGGTTTTCACTGGCTAATTCCTTTCAGAAGTAAACCACTACAGCTCTTTCTTTCTAGTCTGTCTTAGTCTGGAAGCTCAGCTGAAACCTGTCTGCAATGGGTGAACATGCCAGTATTGGAATACCAGAGGCATAGCTTCCAGAATCACAGCAACATGTGTGGGGGCTGAAAGGAGAAGCCCCCTCAAAATACCTTAATCCTTACCCCATCATAGACACCCGTGATTAATGATAAGATCATTCTTCTGTTACAGGAGAAAGGGCATGTGGTGCCTTTCCATCTTGACTATGACAACACCGGCTTTATCACCTTAGATCTAGACTTTTCTGACATGCCAGCCTCTCCTGGAACATCGGCTCTCAAAGTGTATTTAAGGGTCGGTGGTGATTTTTCCGGGGCTTTCCAAGTGGTTTATCATAGTGTTCATGCTTACAATGTGAGAATGTTTACAGTTTGTGGGACAGGAGTCCCTGTGGTATAGCATAAAGTCTACTGGACTTGGAGTCACTTTAAATTCCAGCTCAAGTCCTTGGTGACTTTATGACCATGAGCAATCACACCAGCCACTCTTTCTGTGTGCTCCCACCTGAGTGAGGCTATGTCTAAGCCTTATGATATTGTTATCCGCAATTTATAAGTAAGCTCCAGAGCCTCGTTTTGGTTAAACAGTTTTCCCCAGGATGGTTGTTAGCAAGTCTGATTCCCAAGCCTCTGCTCTTGCCCCTGGAAGGTGTTGGGAGGAAAAGTTGCAGAGAAGCCGAGCTCGAGACCTGCTGCAGAGATGGGCCTGGCATTAGCATCATCAGACAGTGGGATACATGACAGGCGACAAGCTTCCAACACCCCTTCCAAGCTAGAGATGTGCAGGGCTCAGTCTCAGGGAGAAAGTCACCAGGGCCTTCTTCTGGCCAGGGATGGAGCAGGAAGGAACCAACCAAGTAGAGAAGCTTGGAGAAGCCCACAGGAAGTCCAGAGTCTGATGGTGGAGGGGAGACAGACACAAATAAGCAAAAAAGATGAAGCCTGGCAATCAACATGGAGGAGAAGTAGTACATGGAGAGGAAGGGAGTGACACACAGTGCTAACTCCATCCCAGAACCATCTGGGCTTTCACTACCGAAGACTTTGAAATCTGGGGTCATTTTACAACTATGAGCCCAATGGAATATTGTCTCTTTTTATATGTGCTGGTAAACGAATCACTACTGAGCAGAAGGGCCTATGGCAGATTTTCTCATCTCCAACATTAATTTCTTAAATGAATACATTTCTAGAATCTATAAGATTATTATTAAAAAACAACTAATGTTGAGTGTAAAGGGGTATGAGCATTCCCATTTATTTTGGAGAATTTGTCTATAACCTGCTCAGAGGTGGGTCTCAAAACCTTTGCCCAGACTGATGTGTGTCCCACCCTCACTGGGATTTTGAGGGCTAAAATGCTTCCTGAGCCCCATTGGCCTCAGGGGTCCTCCTGGGGGTGGGGAGGGTGAACAGGAGGGTGGTTCACTTTTCCATTTTCTTCACACACTACAGACACATCCAGAGCTGTTGCCCTACACTTTCTAATGAAGTGAAGTGCTGGCAGAGAACAGGCACCCAGGAGAGAGTGAGGGGTGGGAGCCACCAACCTTTTTGGGGAGGTGGGCCAACTCTGGCTGAAGTGACCAGACTGTGGCCTCCCAGGGAATGTCCTCTATATGTAGCAGGGGACGGTGCTGCCGTCTGTGTAGCACTCCTAAAGGAGTCAGGTCCACTGATTGTAGGTGACGTCGTGAGATCCCTGGCCTCTTTCCAAAGTGACCAGTTAATTTCTATTCCCCTTGAAAGACCAAGAAGTGGCTTCCTGTCATAGTAATTGTTCAGCAGTATTTTTTGTCTTAAATTGCTTTCAAACACATACATACATACACCTTATCCATTTTCTTCCTTTTTTAAAAAAATAATACGTGATGTTGAGATCCTCCTGGACCCCGAGGATTTTGCTTTTAAAAGAAGAGAGTAAAAGAGCATTCCTGACCAGTCACTTTTCATCTGCACATGTAACTGCCCAAGAGGAAATGAGTCTAAGTTGAAAGAAATGGGTTTATTAAATGTCAATTTTGGGGGGGAGGGGTGGCAGGAGGGAGCGGTGGGATTTGAAAAAAAAGGCAGCTTTCTGCCTTGAACCCCTGGGGTCCAGTCGCCGGAGGCTATTCCCAAGGCCTTTCCCAGGATGCTCTCGTTGTCCTCAGAGGTGGTACTTGATGCACGACCAGTGCACCGAGGCTGGGTCATGATGCTTGAGCTGTGCACTCACTCTTAATCTACAGGGTGAGGGTCACCTGCAGACAGTGTGTGCTACTAAGTGCTGAAGAGATTTGGGCATAAAATCCAAGAGCCAAGATTCCTGAAGCTTCCAGTCCCTGCTTACTTATCTGTTGCCTCAGTGAAAGATGTCTGTCACTTATCAGTGGCTTCAGAAGGTTTCTTAAGATCCTGCTTGTCAAGCCTCTGAGCTATGCCAGGCCTGTGGTAAACACGCCCTGCACAGTGGCTGTTATCATCCATAGTTATCTGTTGGGGGAACTGTGGCTCGAAGGTCAGTGCTGAGGCCATACGATCCTTCAAGAAGCCATATGCATTAGTCATCTATTGGTGTGTGGCAAGCCCTAAAACTCAGCAGCTTAAGACAGCAAACATGTGTCATCTCAGTTTCTGTGGCATCTCACCTGAAGGTCTGACTTGGGGTTAGGAGGGGGGTATGCTTCCAAGCTCACGCACGTGTTCCTGGTGAGGTTTGCCTTCATTTCCTAGGGTCACCATAACAAAATACCACAAAGGGGTAACTTTAAAGAAAACTTTAAAGAGCAGGAACATAATGTCTCACAGTTCTGGAGGTTGGCAGTCTAAGTTTATGGTGTTGGCCATGTCGATTCCTTCTGAGGGCTCTGAGAGAGGAACTGTTCCATGCCCCTGTCCTAGCTTCTAGTGGCTCCCAGCAATCCTTGGTGCTCCTTTGGGACTTGTACATGAATCTTCACATCATGGCATCTTCCTCCATGTCTTTCTCTCTCTCTGTCCTGATTTATAATACACCACTCAGAAGGGGTTAGGACTAGGACTCATCCGATGCTGGTATTTCCCCAAACAAGGTCACATTCACAGGAAATGTTTCCTTAGGCCTTTGGAGTCTGTGCTTACTCATCTAGTAAGTTCTCCAACAGCCAAGGCAGGTGACCAATCAATTCTGATCATGACCCCTGTGGCCCCTCGCTCTCTTTCAGGCCTCCAAAGTTCTGGCCAAGAAGGAGCTGGCATACGTCCCCATCATCGGCTGGATGTGGTACTTCCTCGAGATGGTCTTCTGCAAGCGCAAGTGGGAGGAAGACCGCAAGACAGTCCTGAAGAGCCTGCTCAATCTCCGTGATTACCCTGAGAAATTTTTTGTACGTAAGATTCCACACCACCTCACTGGCCCCCAATATCACTCACTCCCACTAGGGGCACATCCTTACACGCTCCTAACACCTTCCTTGCCCACCTGTGTCCTCTCTAACTAAGCATAAACCAAACCCACTGCTGTCGAGTCGATTTCGACTCATAGCGACCCTGTAGGGCAGACTAGAACTGCCCCACAGTTTCCAAGGAGCGCCTGGCAGATTCATACTGCTGACCTTTTGGTTAGCAGCCATAGCACTTAACCACCAAGCCACCAGGGTTTCCACCTAACTAAGCATATTGGCTTAAAAGTAAATCCTCGGTGTGCTCCTCTCTCTCCCATCACACACACACTCACTCTCTCTCACACTCCAGTCTCCCTCTCTCACACACAGTCTCACAGTCTCTCACACTCCAGTCTTCCTCTCTTACACACCCGTCTCTCTCTCAACACGCAGTCCTTCTCACACAGTCGCTCTCTCACATGCCAGTCTCTCTCAGTCTCTTTCTCCCACACCAATCTCTCTCAGAGTCTCTCTCAGAGTCTCTCTCTGATGCACAGCCTCACATGATCTCTCTCCCACAGCCTCTCTCCCACATGTCAGTCCCTCTCTTGCACACAAGACCCTCTCGCACACCAGTCCCTCTCACACACCAGTCCCTCTCACACACCAGTCCCTCTCACACACCAATGTCTCTCTCGCACACCAGTCTCTCTCTCACACACACAATCTCACAGTCTCTCACACACATACACTCTGCCTCACACACTCCTCTACTTTTCATGTACCAGCAGATGGGAAGCGCAGTGTGTACAGCTCCTAACAATCTTGAACACATGAAGCACCAGGCTGCCAGAAGGGCCTGCCCTGGGAAGAGCAGCTGGTTACAGAGGAAGCCCTGACCTCTGGGCGGGCGCGCGCAGAGAGGGGCCCGGGCGGGCATAGAGGGGACGGGGCGGGCGCCCGCATAGAGGGGGCGGGGTGGGCATGTGCATAGAGGGGACGGGGCGGGTGCCCGCACAGAGGGGGCGGGGCGGGCATAGAGGGGGTGGGGTTGGCATAGAGGGGGCGGGGCGGGCGAGCATAGAGGGGACGGGGCGGGCGCGTATAGACGGGGTCGGAAGAGCGCGCAAGGAGGGAGGCCGGCGCCCCGTGCCTCGTTGACTCAGCCCCTGTCCCCGCAGTTCCTGATCCACTGCGAGGGCACTCGCTTCACGGAGAAGAAGCACCAGATCAGCATGCAGGTGGCCAAGGCCAAGGGGCTGCCCAGCCTCAAGTACCACCTGCTGCCGCGCACCAAGGGCTTCGCTGTCACCGTGCGGAGTTTGAGAAATGTAGGTAAGGAACACCCCGCGCCTCCCTGTCCCCGCGCCGGAAAGGCAGGACCCACCTGATACTAACAGCTTTTACTTGGCAGTGGCCCCCTGGCACATAGCAAGTAGCCAGGAGAGGCTGCTAAGTTAGGTCCGAGGGAACCTGAAGCGGGGACAGTGTCACACGCGCACACCCGTCCCCCGGGGACCGGCCCGCCGCGCCGATTCCGCTCTTCCGGGCCAACACTGCCCTCTGCTGCCCAGCGCAGGTACTGCAGGGCTGGGGGGCGAAGGTGCTGGAATCGGGCTGAGCACCTGGGCTGGGCCCGGCCCTCACCTGCAGACCCTCACCTGCAGGCCCTCACCTGCAGACCCGCGTTAGCCGTCCCTCCGCCCCCCACACGTCTTTGCAATGGCTGCCGAGCTGTCGGCCTCAGCTGCTTCCAGATGATGAACTCTTTGGCCTTGTGATCTGTTGCAGCGGCCCCTGAGTTTGGAGCCCTAAATTACTACAGATAAAATAAGACTACAACAGAAAATAGCTGTTAGAACAGCAACATCCAGCCTCCTTCCTCGTGGAATGGTTTTCTCCGTCTTATTTCTAACCTCTCTTTAGTTCAGAAACACCACTCTTGCCCCGCATGCAGTCAGCCCTCCTCCCACGGCCCCTGCCCCCATTGTCTCTAAAGGGGCTTGACCCTCGTGCGTCCTAGCTGTAGGGACTCCATGTAGCTTTGAAGCCCTGGAGCCGCCCCATGGGTTAACGGGCCTCCCTCGCCCTGGGCCAGCGCTGGCTGGGAGGGTGGTGGTGGAGGCTGAGTCTCTGCAGAAGCGCCCCTCATTCTCCTTACGGCAGAGAGGAGGGAAGCCCCTAAAGAATCGACTTCTGCACGCACAAGGTTGTCTTTGCCCTGATCCTCAGCCCTCCGCTCCTGAGGCCAGAAGAACAAGCATCAACAGAAGCCTGTCTACAGCAAACAAAACCTGTGGCAATTAGTTTTAACCCTTTCAAGACCCAGTTATTTTCTCCTTCGAACTTTTTGATACTATGTGTTTTCACCAACCAAGGCATGCTGGGTAAATTGCTGAATGATCTCACAGCTGGTGATGCAAACGGTGAGAGCCAGTAGAAGCTGCTGGTTGGAACCCTCCTCAATCTCGCCTAGGCCCCCACTCAACCTGCCTGCCATACCTAAGTGAGTCTCTGGACGGGACAGGGGGCTGCCAGCCCTTCCTCCTCTCTCCCTGGGCCTTGGCAGCATCAGAGATTTAGGAAGGAAGGAAGGGCTAGCAAGGTGTCTTCTGCTGCCCCCTTGAGCTGTCAGAAGCAGGAGGGAGGTTTGTGAGCAGTGGCCCAGTCCCACGCAGCCCACTGGCCCTCAGCAGGCCCACAAAATGAGCCTCTAGAGAGGGGCCTAGACTCTTCACCTTCCACTGTCCCCAGGTGAGTGACCCACATCCACAACCACTGCACTTGGTGGGTTCAGAGCCCACAGTCAGTGCTCCCTGCCCAGCCCCTTAGCCCCCACCCACCCTCAGCCCCTAGGCCTGGAACCAACCCTGCTAGTCTGGCTTCAGGAGCCCCAGGCAGGCTGCCGGTGCTCCAGCCCACTCTCCCTCAGGGTCAGGCTCTGGCCGTATCCTGGTTGCTGGTTGCCTGCCTTCCTCTTGCCCACATTCTACTTTGCTTCCTTGCCCCAGCCCCACCTTCTGTGTCACTGTCGCTCCTGCCTGCTTCTCACTGGCATAGGCCTGGTGCTGCACACAGATAGTATCTACTGTCGGCTAGCTCTCGCTCACAGGCAGAGCCGGAAGGTTCTGGAGAGGCAGCAGCTCACTCAGCTTGCAGGACCTCTGCCCACCAGATGTGGCTGCCTCCAAGCTCCTCCTATTCTGCAGGTGTCTCCCAGGGGGAACCATGTTCCAAAGACCCCTGTTGTCTGCAAGCCTGTTTGGCTTTGGATTGAACCCAGGGGCCAGAAGCCACCCAGCTGCCCCAGCCTCCACTCCTCACCCCAACAACCAGGTCCAAGGATATTCACTTGCCTCTTGTCCTCATCTGCCCTCCCAGACACAAACCATTTCCCTTCCAGATGTACAATAGAGTCAAGGATAGCTTGGGCTGTCAATTCAGAAGATCTAGCATTGAATCTCGCTTCACCCTCACCTGCTGTGTGACCCTGGGCAAGTTACTTCACCTCTCTGATCCTCGGTTTGCTCTTCTGTAAAACCTCTTAGGGGTGCAATGAGGATTAAATGACAAAGTACGATACGTGTGAACCATGCAGCATAAGGCCTGGAACACAATCAGCATTTAATAAGATAGTGGCTGTTATTACCAGCCATCTACTGACCCCAGGTTTATCTTACCTTTTCTCCCTCTCCCCCAGGGGGTGGGTATCCAACTTTCAGCTCTGATTTTCCTGTTCTGATCCATCTCGCCTGGGGTGACAGATGAGACGCCATGGCTGATGTTGGCCTGTGAGCAGCAGTGAGGAAGGCTTCCGGCCTCAGCAGGCTGCCCCCCACATCCCAACTGCCCTCACGGAGGGAATAAAAATGTCCAAGAACAATTTGGGCTGACAGGCATAGGGCTCTTCTGATGGACCAGGCGGTCCTATACACACTAGACATACAGTATCCCCTCACCACACCAATGCTGTAGATTCTGTTTTACTTCCAGTCTATAGGGAACGAAATTCGGCTCAGAAGTTAAGCAGCTTAGCTGAGGTCGCTCAGCTACTACATAGCAAGCCGGGATCCAGGCTGCCTGGCTGTCAGGAGCAAGGGCACCCTGTCCTGCTGACGGGCTCTGCAGGCATGCCCAGCGGGATCACTTTGACACACTTCTTGGGGTTTTTCCTCTGGAAAGTTAGAAAATAAAATTTTTTTTTAATATTTATTTATTTATTTTTAGGGAAGGGACAAATCACTGGTTTGTCTTCTGTTCCCAGGGAATCCCCAGGGGCTGTCCCCAGCCTTGTCAACCAAAGCAGCTCCACATCTGTCTCTTTTATGGTCTGCACACCTGGATAAGAGTAGGGTGCAGGAAAGATGTTTAGGAAACCCCAAAGTAGATGATCCCTATGGCCCTTATTGCTCTCAAGCATTATAACTGTAGTCCAGCCCCTCATAGCCTGAATGGCTTTTCCTCTATGGATGTAAAACATTGTGCTTAAAAACACCTGCAAAGTGTAATAAACACCAAGGTTATTTCCCAACAGCCCTGACCGGGCAGCTCCTCGCTCATGGCAGAGGGTGAGGCCTGTCCCTACAGCGAGGACAGCCCTAGCAGCAGTTCCTGGCCCAGGACAGGGGAGCAGGTCTCGGGTGCCCAGGACCCAGCTCCCAGACTCCCTGCCAGCCCATATGGCTGTGATGCCCCAGAGCTGTGGCAGCACCCCTAGCATAGCATCCATGGTGGTCGAGCCACAGGTGGAAGACATGGACAGTGGTCTTTGAATCTTGGTGCTTCATATTCCCAAACGGACAAGGTGCCTCTCCTGGTGTCCTCCCACTCCTTGTATTAATGTAACTGAACGTACATGAAGTGCGCAGCAGTGTCAGCACAGAATTTTCAGAGCACACACAGGCCCTAGGTTCATGCCGGCCACCATCTCAGACCAGGTGGAGAAGGTAAGAGTCCCACTTCATAGGAGAGGAACTCGGCCCGGGGGGGCTGAGTGTGGCCAAGGGGAGACCATCTGTGTCCACTGCAAACTTCTCTTCTGCTCTTCTTTCATTTATTCACTCATGCACTTTTCATGCATTCATGCAATAAGCGTTTACTGAGCCATGGGCTCAGGCTCACCCCTGACTGTGAAATTGTGGCACACCTTCAGTATGCTCACAGGCAGGGCCGGAGTACCCAACAAGCGAGGGACGCACCGGCCCAATTGTGCTTCCCACCAGTCTGCAGTACGCTGTTTCACTGTCCCCACCACATCACCGACGTGGTGAAACCCATGTGAAATTGCCCAGCACAGATTAGCAAGGAAACACAATTAAGCCTATGCGTACCTTGCGCAGTGCAAACTGGTACATACCGTGCTTGCTGGCTAATCCGCCCCTGGTCACAGCCTGACTCACCACGTGGTAAACCCACTGATCACAGAGTCTGTTTGTTTCTCAGCCACATTTCAACTGGCTACAGTTCAGTTCCTTATGGAATTTCCAGCCAGTGTCTTACCCTAGTTGTGTAGCAGTCTTATTTTTCTAGAGGAAAAAAATGCTCACGGAATGGTTATGGTGCTGTAACTTAGACACATCTTTAGCTAGCATTAAAAAAAAAAAACACCAAACCCATTGTCGTCGAGTCCATTCTGACTTATAGCGACCCTGCTTTAGACTAACAGATCTCTCTGTGAATACTTATTTGAATATCAGTATTTGTTGACCGAGATAGGCTGTGCATATCAGAAAGCTGTGACTCATGATTGTAGTATATCGAGACTGGACATTGCCGTATTGCTTCAGATTGGTCTGGCCTCAGTAATAACTCGGTTTTCAGTTACTGACTTACAGTGTGACTTTCTGATTACAAAAGGTAACACGTGTCCAATATGGAACATTTGGACAATACAGAAAAGCACGAAGACGAAATCCGTAATCCCACCATCCCACAATATGCAGTTAGCAATCTGATAACTGTGTTCCAATGTGTGTATCTACAAGACAAAATTGGGTTCACACGCTATATACTGCTTTGTATTTGTTTTATTTTTTATAGTTTCAGCTGTATATGACTGTACACTCAATTTCAGAAACAATGAAAACCCAACACTGCTGGGAGTCCTAAATGGAAAGAAATACCATTCGGATTTATATGTGAGGTAAGCCAGCTCATTTTCTTCCAGAAAACAGGGTGCACATCTCAAAGCAAATAAATCACAAATGGCCCCCGCCCCCCAGAGGCCAGGGCTTCAAAAGGGTTCACTCTGGTTCAAAACCCTGTCGAAAACTTGCGTTTCTACCAAGTTCCCCCCGCAAAGGAAAATTGCTTTCAAGTTCTCGTAGCAACCCTATAGGGCACAGTAGAACTGTCTGTCCCACAGGTTTTCCAAGGAGTGGCTGATGGATTCCAACTACTGACCTTTTGGTTAACAGCTGTAGCTCTTAACCGCTGCACTACCAGAGCGCCAACAAGTTCCCAGGCAACGTTAATACAGTTGGTTAGGGACTAATTCTGGGAACCATTAGTACAGCAGTGGTTCTCAAATTTTGTTATACATAAGGATCACTTGAGGATCTTGTGAAAATGTAGATTCTGATTCAGTATATCTGGGATGGAAAGGCAAATTCTCAGCAGGGGTCCAAACTGGAATGAACTGGTTAGAAGCCCTGCCTCAGACCTCCCTCCAGGGAAGACTGGTTCATGTCTTCTTGTTTACAGTCTGTATCAGGCTTGGTAAAGTACAGGGTCAGTGAAAAAGAGGAAAACCCTCAACAAGATGGACTGACACAGTGACTGCAACAATGAGGTCAAGTATAACAACAATTATGAGGATGGCCCAGGACCAGGCAGTGTTTCCTTCTGTTGTACATGGGGGTCGCTATGAGTCAGAACCGACTTGATGGCACCTAACAACAACAACTGAGTCATTTGTATCATGCCCAAGAGACATGTCCCTCATTTGAATAATCAGGGGAGCCTCCTTTCCTCTCAGCTGCTTCCTGGTCCTCTTAGACCAGCTTGTGCTTAAAATAGAGCTCGAGCTGGATGCATGGAAGGCAATATTTTGCCACCATTTTGAGGTTAAGTGTGAAGAGCTTTTTAATTGACCCCCTTTCTTGGAAGATGGGTCTGCTATGTAGCAATATATTCAGATAATATACACCTTTTGCAGCATCTCATTTATGTGTTATATTCCAGGGGATTATTGATTTTATTGAAAACACTTTCATAAGATACTAGACAAACCTATTAGCCCTGCCTGTTTACTGAGAGAACCGGTCTAACAGCTCGTCCTCCAGGATGCCATAAAGCTCAGGGGAAGCAGAACTGAAAGGTGCTGCAGATGGTAAACATAATGGCACCTGCCGCACTGAAACCCAGTGTGGCACGGGGTCGGAATGGCATTGGTGTCTTATGCCCTGCACCGTCTTTGCTGAAGGCTCACAGAAAGAGTCTGAAATGCCCGCTAATGGGGACCTAGTGAAGCGGTGTAGAACTTTCTGATTTTTTTTAAGACTTCACGGATGCCCGTGAAACTTCAGTGGCTGAATGAAAAGCCTGGATCCTCCTGGAAGGCATCTTGTGGACTGACAAAATTAAATAGAGCCTTTTCTACCTGAAACTCTTCTGGCTTCCCTATAAAATGTGGGAAAGCAGCATCATGATTGTTAATTGTTTCCTCTCCTAACGGACACATTGCAGTGGGCAAATCTGCTGCAAAGGACCTCTTTAAAGTGTTACAGAGCAAAGATGTCACCTTGAAGACTAAGGTGCGCCTAACCCAAGCCATGGTGTTTTCAATCACCTCATACGCATGCGAAAGCTGCACAATGAATAAGGAAGACCAAAAACTGACGCCTTAGAATGTGGTATTGGCGAAGAATACTGAATATGCCACGGACTGCCAAAAGAAGGAACAAATCTGTCTTGGAAGAAGTACAACCAGAATGCTCCTTAGAAGCAAGGATGGCGAGACTATGTCTCACATACTACGGACATGTTAGCAGAAGGGACCAGTCCCTGGAGAAGAACATCATGCTTGGTAAAGTAGAGGGTCGGCAAAAAAGCAGAAGACCCTCAACAAGATGAATTGACACAGTGGCTGCAACAATGGGCTCAAGCATAACAACGATTGTGAGAATGGTGCAGGACGGGGCAGTGTTTCATTCTGTTGTACAAGGCGTCACTATGAGTTGGAACCGACTGGATGGCGGCACCTAACAACAGCACCAATGGCACAGCCAACAGTCTGCCTATGACTCAATTACACCGCAGAGGAGAAGGAAAATGTCCCACCTTCCCAAAGAAGACCTGTCCCAGAAGCAAAGCCAGGTTCTGTCCCCTGAGTTCCTGCAACTTTGGCAATGGCTCCACCTGTTGCCGGCTGGGCCCGAGTATCTGGGGAAACCCTGGGCAGTGTGCAAGATTATTTTCCTACTACAGGTTACTTATCAGGTGACTTGAACTCTCTGGAGTGTATATGAGAATTAGGGAGTAAACAGCCAAAAAAAATCGTATTGTCAAGTTCACCCACTAAAAAGAGCTTCCTCTCCCTTTCTTACAGAGAGATTACATACATCTTCTCATTACCATTAAAAATATTGAGGCATTTTTCTGTACAGGCCATCCATCAATACAAAGCGTTAAGACATTAAGGGCAATCATGGTAAACGAGTTACTGAGAAGAGCAAAATCCCACTACCCACATAAAGAAAGAGCACGCAGGCTTTTGAACCCTTTTCAGGAAATACATCTGGAGATCTGGTTTCCAAGGCAAAGTCCATCAGAAAGAGCAAAGAAGCAGAGGGAGCAAGGAAGAGTACGAAGAATGGGAAGGTGGACGAGTGTGGCCAGAGGTGCCTACGTAAGAACCAGCTGTAGATTTTTCTGTGAGTTTTAATTCTCACGGCATTGTGTTTTAGCTATGCAGAAAACACACCTTTGTACCACTCTGCCTCTGAAAGGAACCTCTTATTTAAATGGAGACGGCTCATTATAATCTATTGTAAGATTATATCCCAGTTTACTGTTCATTCTCTTAACAGGTTACGGTGTGACGGATACATACTAGATACGCATCTTCTTAGGGTCTCAGGGTTCTTCTCCAGAGAAACAGAGCCAGTGATACACAAACAGAGAGAGAGATTTAGTCTAAGGAACTGGCTCACACAACGGTGGGAGCTGGCAAATTCAGACGGAGATCAGGCAAGAGGCTGGAGGCAGAGTCTTTCTCCCTCAGGAAACCTCTTTATTTTTGCTCTGAAGGCCTTTTGACTGACTGGATGAGGCCCAACCCCACTGTGGAATGAACCTACTTGAACACTAATCACATATAAACACCTTCACAGCAACATCTAGACAGCGTTTGACCAAACAGCTGGAAACAAATGCAGGCCAGCCAAGTTGACACCTAGAACGAACCATCACAGGAACGTGTTCCTGGGGCACAGTGGGGAGGGAAATGGCAAGAGGACAGCGGTGACAGGTACAGAATTTTACCTGGACATTCTCTGACCTCACCAAAGCCAGCCACCTGGGACCACACAGAAATGAATGGGAACTGGCAGCACTGCACGTGACTTCTCCCCTTGTCCAGGATGGTGCGGCACACGAAGGAGCCTAAGCCCTTGCCAGCCCAGCCCAAGCCCCTCTTCCAATCTCTGCTCCACCCCTGGTGAGGGAGGTGAGGCTCAGGGAAGCTCCCCCAGACGTGATCCCTTCATTTGATGCAGAAAGTGCTGCTTACCAGGCCGAAGGAGTCGCTGGTGGGGACACTTTGCTGTTGACATGAAGTCATATCTCCTGGGCATTCGTGCTGTGTGCTGGGTTGTCTCAGCTGGAAACTGACCATGGTGGGCAGTGAGCAAGGAAACTGCCAGGTCTGGGAGCGTGGGGCAGGAGGACAGAGAAGCAGGTGTCCTGTCTCCAGGGGCCCTTTGCACTCGGGCTCTGCTTCCCCAGTGTGGATGTGGGGAACCCCCTCCCCCCATCCTCTCAGGTCAGTGGCCCCGGTCACTGCACGTTATTTCTGCTCCCTAAGTACCGGCTGAAAAGCCGCCAGCAAGTTGCTACTTTGGAACGATCTGTCGGGCACCTGAGTTTGCCTCTCCCTGCCAGCTGCTGTCTTGCAGGCGGATTCCCCTGGAAGACGTCCCCGAGGACGAGGACAAGTGCGCTGCCTGGCTGCACAAGCTCTACCAGGAGAAGGTAAGTGCGCGGGAGGGGGGCGGGGGGCGGGGCGCTCTGGTGGGGGCCGCTGTGTGGGAGAGGGGTGCTGGGGGCGGGTGTGCGGGGGAGGAACGCGGGGGGGGGCCGGTGTGCGGGGGAGGGGCGCTGGGGTAAGGTGTGAGGGGGATGGGCAGGGGGAAGGGTGTGCAGGGGATGGGTGCTGGGAGCGGGGCGCTCCAGTGGGGGCCGCTGTGCCGGGGAGGGGTGCTGGGGGCTGGTGTGTGGGGGAGGGGCGCTGGGGGCGGGGTGCTCGGGTGGGGGCCGCTGTGCGGGAGAGGGGTGCTGGGGGGCGGGTGTGTGGGGGGGCTATGGGGGCGGGTGTGCTGGGGAGAAACGCAGGGGTGGGGTGGGTGTGCGGGAGATGGGCGCTCCCCTTCCAAGATTTTCGTGGCCCATACCGCCTGCGCTGGTGGAGCAGTGGTTAAGCGCTGGCTGCTAACGGAGAGGTTGGTGGTTCGAACCCACCCAGCGGCTCAGCAGAAAAGCCTGGCGAACTGCTCCCCGGAAGCTGACAGGCTATGAAAACCTATGAGGCAGTTCTGCTGTGTCACAGGGGTGGCCATGAGTCGGAATGAACTCCAGGGCACACAATTACGGACCCACTGCGGGCGTGTGGGCTTGCAGAGCGGTGCCAGCCGGTCCCATCTGGTGAGAGCACACAGCTACCACCGATCCCGCAGATGGCGCTGCCCTGGGCGATAGAGGAAGGAACGGAGCCGAGTATTTTTACAGCGGCTAACGGAAGGAATGAAACCCTTTTGTGGGTGAACAGGACGAGAGGAAGTAACCCCTTCCCGTAGCCCGTGCCCCTGTTTTCCAGCCTGCCTTAAGGCACCACATCCCTGGGGGTTCCGGCTGAATTCAAAGGGGTCCCCCACCTGCTCTGACCTCCCCTTAAGGCGGCAGCCTCCTCGGGAGGGCAGGTCCGCATGCCCACCTCCGTCTGTGGCGAGGACCCCAGGCTCCCTTCTGTCCCCCCAGGACGCCTTCCAGGAGGAGTACTACAGGAGAGGCGTCTTCCCGGAGACCCCCATGGCGCCACCCCGGCGGCCCTGGACGTTGCTTAACTGGCTGTTCTGGGCCTCGCTGCTGCTCTACCCTTTCTTCCGGTTCCTGGTCAGCATGGTCAGCAGCGGGTCCTCCCTGACGCTGGCCAGCTTCGTCCTCGTCTTCTTCGTGGGTGAGTGGGGGCGGCGGTCAGGACTGGGGGTCAGTGCACCACGGCTGCTGTGCCGTCCCGACGAGGAAAGCTAGATTCTAGGACGCAGGGCGGATGTGGCTGAGACGGCCTTGCGCTGGCCGGAGCCGCCTCCCTCTCAGGCCTGACCGCTCCTCACCATCCTCCCGTCCTCAGCCTGAGGAAAACCTGCCAACTGGTAGGACGCCAACCCCCTGCGAAGTCCCAGCGGGAGCTAAGGAAGGACTCAGTGCCCAGCAGGTCCAGGCCCGGGGAGAGCTGTCAGCTTCTGCCTTATTGCTGGACTGCAGCTGAGTGGACGCGCTGCCTGCATTCGTTTTTTGTTTTTTTCATTAATTCACACTGGCTGTGTTTGACCAGTGATTTCAAACTGTTGCTGCTTCTTTATGGCACACAGGCTTTCCTGCACTTTGCCACTTATTTTTTGAAGTGGGGAAGCTAGGTGTCATTGCTCAGCGTCCTGCCCTACAGATTGGGGAAACCTGCGAGGTCCCCCTGTGAGAGGAAGTCCCCTCAGGCCCCTCTCAGGGACCCTGTCTCCTGAGTCTTTGCACGGTGTGGGCAGAGTCTAAACTACCTTTCCGAGTCTGAGGAGAAGGCGTGTGGTCAAAGACACGTGGTTACCTGTGTACTTGATTCAAATGGACATATCTTGATTATGTTTGCAAAAAGTAACAATTATGCTCATTGTAAAAGACTCAAGCAATGTAAACACATGTAAAATTTTAAGTGTCTCAGGGCAAAATCCTCCTCCTTCCCAGAAAGAACCATTATTAGCAGCCTGGTGCCTGTTCTTCTGGCCTCAGGTATATACACATATAGAGATCTACGCACATGGAGTTTCTCTAACTTACTGTTTTTCACCTAATAAATTGTGGCCACCTAAGCACGTCACAGCACATAAACCTACCTCATTCTTTTGGATCGAGGCAACCAGTTCTAGACAATTGGGCTACAATAGGCAACCCCAGGCCCTGTTCCAGTTCAGGAACTGGCCCTCGTTCCTGTAAGAGGCCCTAGTGCAGTCTTGTTTAAAATTAAGAAATACACTTTAATGTTAAAGAAATAAAATATTAAAACAAACCCCACTCCTGGACGGGAAAGAAAAGAACAGAAAGAATAAAACGAGAAGAAGCCATCCTCATCTAAGAATTCCATTCCCCAAAGACAAGGCCTACACAGACCCCGATCCTGGCCTTTCCAGGGGAGACTGTAGGTGTGTGGGGTTGGCTGGGCCAAGGGGGCAGGAACAAATGCAGCCTTTCTGCCTTAAATAGCCTGGTACCCAGTAGAAGACTTTCTGCTAGAAGGAGACCCTTGGCAGGAAGGCAAACGGAGACTAGTGTCCACCTGGAGCACACGGGCAGCTCCTTAGAGCTGAGAAAGTTGGGGATAGGGCCTGCCTGGGTGTGTACTGAGGCCCAAAAGACCTGATAGCGCTCCACTCAGGAGACACAGATGGCATCTCCAGGAGCCTTTGAGGAACCTGCTACCCTGGGTCACCCTGAGCACAAGGCTCACATTTTGCCCTGAGTTACTTACTTTGTGTGTGCGTGCGTTGTCTCTCATTCCAAGGTCTTGGAGGAGTGGAGTCTGCATTTCCTCCCCTGCTGAGGACCCACTCTATGGAAGTTCTCCTGTCGGGGCAGCTGTTCGCCTCCAAGCCTCCTTAGGTTTAGCCCCAAGAAGTGCACCCATTTTTACATGACTGTGGGATGTGGGATCTTGGCACCCCAGGCTGCCCCACTGCTGCCTCTGAGGTCTGAGGAGCAGATTACAGACCGCAGTGCTAACGTTTTGTCAACACGCAGGTCTGATTTGGGAGTTTTCATTCATTTATCCACCTGCCCATTCTCGAACATTCCTGCCAAAATGGCTGTTTGCCAGGCATTGTGGTTGGTGCTGGGTGCAACAGGACAACAAAGACATGGTCCCTTTCCCCAGAAGCTCACAGAGCCCACCCTCCCCAGAGGGAGTAGCTAGCTTAGATTCTAGTTCTGGGCGTCAGGCTCCAGTTTCTACTTTTTATTAGTTTCTCATTAAACAATACACATTTTTTTTTGTGACACTGGTGGCCAACCCCACAACATGTCAACACTCTTCCCCCTCTTGACCTTAGGTTCCCCAATACCAGCTTTCCTGTCCCCTCTTGCTTTCTTGTCCTTACCCCTGGGTTGATATGTCCGTTTGGTCTTGTTTTGTTTTATGGGCTTGTCTAATCTTTGGCTGAAGGGTGAACCTCAGGAATGACTTCAGTACTGAGGGTTTCTCCAGTCTCTGCCAGACCAGTAAGTCTGGTCTTTTTTTGTGAGTTAGAAGTTTGTTCTGCACTTTTCTCCAGCTCTGTCCAGGAACCTCTATTGTGTTCCCCATCAGAGCAGTTGGTGGTGGTAGCTGGGCACCATCTAGTTGTACTGGACTCAGTCTGGTGGGGGCTGTGGTAGTTGTGGTCCATTAGTCCTTTGGACTAATCTTTCCCTTATGTCTTTGGTTTTCTTAATTCTCCCTTGCTCCCAGCATGGGATCAGTGGAGCATCTTAGATGGCTGCTCACAAGCTTTTAACATCTCAGATGATACCACAGTAGAATGTAGAACATTTTCTTTATAAACTATGTTATGCCAATTGATAGGCGCCAGTTTCTAGTTCCCCAGAGGTAAACCAGGCTCACATGCTGCCCGAGCTTCCTCTGCTGTGGGTCAAATCCCGCTGCTGGAGAACAGGCTGACAGTGAGGCAGGGACTTCATTTTGCTCACAGATACTTGCACTAAAGCAGCATGGGAAAACACTGGGCACTAAGCAGATGTTTGTGCCCTCGCACTGTGCAGACTCCTGCTGCGTTCTGTGTCATTACTGCAGGGTGTCTGGAAGTTCCTTCCCCCACCCACAGAGGAGTCTTCTGAGCCTTGGGGGCTGGCAGAGGAACCAGAAGGATTTTCTGAGTCCTCATGTACAGCTGGGTACAGCTTACCAAGTTCTGCTTGCCTCCGAGTGTCAAAGGGCTAAACTCCCGGCAGAGCAGCCTTGGTCTATTCATTTTAATGCCAGTTAGTCCAGTAAGTCCCCTGCCATAAAGCTGGGGTGATGACACCAGACACTGGCTGGCGCTGTCAGCTGGCTCAGTGGTGAGCGTCAACAGCCACCTCCCGCTTCTCTGTGGGTCTGCACAGGCTCCCCCTAACACTGCCCTCCCGTGTCCCCTTTCTGCAGCGTCCGTGGGAGTGCGATGGATGATTGGTGTGACAGAAATCGACAAGGGCTCGGCCTATGGCAACGCCGACAACAAGCAAAAACCATGACTGCTAAGGCATCTTCAGAGGGACCTTGGGGACTGGTGACTGTGTGTGAATCTGCTTGTAGGGCACGGTGACACAGCCGGCCGACCTCCGCTGAGAAGAGCCACGTCAGGACCTGGAGCAGCCTGGTCTCACAGCCCAAGGGGAGCAAGATGTGCGGCGTCTCTTGTGCCCACTCGCTTTCCTGGGTTTAGGTTTTCTTCCTTTTCCTGTGTGTGTAAGTGTGTTTGCGTGCGCGTGCCCGCAAATGTGACGGGAGTGAGTGTGTGCTGAGTGTGAGCCTTGTTTAGTGAAAATCCACAGGGATTTAGGCCACAGGGGGAGGGCAGGGATGGGGAGCGAAGGGGGAAAGGGTTCCCCTTCGTCCTTGGTGCTGAGTTTTCTGTAACCCTTGACTGCCAGGAGAATGAGGAGCGTGCTTTAGGTGAGACGGCAAAATTACACCTCCAAAAAAATTAAAGTCTTTGTCTGGCTCATCTGTGATGTGTGTTTACACAGACTGCCCATCCTTCTATCCTGTCCTTCCTCCAGGTGTTTGGTGTCCTTGATGGGAGTGACTGGACAGTGGCCACATGGAGAGAGCAGCCAGGTGAATGGCAGGGAGCCTGTGGGCTGAGGGGGACCGTGCATGCCAGTGGGGGAGCAGCAGCAGTCGTGACCCCCTGGCAACAAAGATGTGCGAGCCTGCCAGCATCTGTGTAGGGAAGTCAGGTTGGGACACAACACAGGGAAAAGCCCTCGGAAGGCAGCTCTTACATCTCAGCCTTTGCTTTGCCCAGTCCTGCGGCAGTGGCAGCCTCCCCTGCATACATCTTGAGGATGAGCCCAACTCCCTGAAGAAACAGATCTTGAAAGTGGACATAAAAAATGTACAAAGCAAGCCTGGGAATCCGATAACAAGCTGAGGGGTGGTCTTACACCTTCTTTGACCTCGGCAGTAAGAGAAGTCAGTTCCCCCAAAATGCAGTTGTACTTTATGAAGACACGGTGTCCTTTCCCCAGCACTCACTGAGATGGCCGGGGCCAGGGTCTACTGGGGCAGACATCCACTGCAGGAGAAAGCCCTGGGCTGTTACTTCAGGTTCCTAAACCACTGGAGAGTCCTGCACGTTAAAGTCTAGAGTGGCCTCTGGATAATAGCCACGATGGAGGACTTCTGCAGACTTGCTAGTCATCAGAGGCCAAATGCCAAAAAAAGGGGGACATTAATACTCACTATTCAAATGAGAACAATTCAGTACCAGACACTATCATCTTAGGCTGAAATGCCACATCAGTTGCCTTGATGGTATCTGTGGGCATGACAGCAGAGGGAAAGATGTCTCCTCCCCTGTGCCCGGTGGTGTCTGTGAGCAGGAGTGTGGAGGGGGGCATTGCCTCCGCTGTGACGGGTGGTGTCTGTAAACAGGAGTGTGGAGGGAAGGCATCGTCACCCCTGTGGTTGGTGGTGTCTGTGGGCATGAGTGTGGAGACATTGTCTCCTCCCCTGTGCTTGGTGGTGTCTGTGGGCATGACTGTGGAGGAGGTGTCTCCTCCCCTGAGCATGGTGGCGTCTGTGAGCATCAGTGTGGAGACGGTGTCTTCTCCTCCTGAGCTTGGTGGTGTCTGTGGGCATGAGTGTGAAGAAGGTGTCTTCTCGTCCTGTGCTTGGTGGTCTCTGTGCACATGAGTGTGGAGACTGTGTCTCCTCCTCTGAGCTTGGCGGTGTCTGTGGGGATGAGTGTGGAGACGGTGTCTTCTCCTCCTATGCTTGGTGGTGTCTCTGAGCATAAGTGTGGAGACTGTGTCTCATCCCCTGAGCTTGGCGGTGTCTGTGGGAATGAGTGTGGAGACGATGTCTTCTCCTCCTATGCTTGGTGGTGTCTTTGGGCATGAGTATGCAGATGGTGTCTCCTCTCCTGAGCTTGGTGTCTGTAAGCATGAGTGTGGAGACAGTGTCTCCTCCCCTGAGCTTCGTAGTGTCTGTGGGCATGAGTATGGAGGAGGTGTCTCCTCCCCTGAGCTGGGTGCTGTCTGTGAGCATAAGTGTGGAGACGGTGTCTCCTCCCCTGAGGTTGGTGGTGTCTGTGGGCATGAGTGTGGAGGAAGTGTCTCCTCCCCTGAGCTTGGTGCTCTCTGTGAGCATGAGTGTGGAGATGGTGTCTTCTCCTCCTCAGCTTGGTGGTGTCTATGGGCATGAGTGTGGAGACGGTGTCTCCTCCCCTGAGCTTGAAGGTGTCTGTGCGCATGAGTGAGGAGATGGTGTCTCCACCCTGAGCTTGGTGGTGTCTGTGGGCTTGAGTGTGGAGGAGGTGTCTCCTCCCCTGAGCTTGGTGGTGTCTGTGAGCATGAGTGTGCAGATGGTGTCCTCTTCCTGACCTTGGTGGTGTCTGTGGGCATGAGTGTGGAGGAGGTGTCTCCTCCCCTGAGCTTGGTGGTGTCTGTGAGCATGAGTGTGCAGATGGTGTCCTCCTCCTGACCTTGGTGGTGTCTGTGGGCATAAGTGTGGAGACGGAGTTTTCTCCTCCTTTATATATGTGCTTGGTGGTGTCTGTGGGCTTGAGTGTGGAGATGGTGTCTCCTCCCCTGAGCTTGGTGGTGTCTATGGCCATGAGTGTGGAAACGGTGTCTCCTCCCCTGAGCTTGGTGGTGTCTGTAAGCATGAGTGTGGAGGAGGGGTCTCCTCCCCTAAACTTGGTGGTGTCTGTGACCATGAGTGTGGAGATGGTGTCTTCTCCTTCTGAGCTTGGTGGTGTCTGTGGGCATGAGTGTGGAGGAGGTGCCTCCTCCCCTAAGCTTGCTGGTGTCTGTGGGCATGAGTATAGATACAGTGTCTCCTCCTATGCTTGGTGGTGTCTGTGGGCATGAGTGTGGAGGAGGCGTCTGCTCCCCTACCCTTAGTGGTATTTGTTAGCATGAGTGTGGAGACAGTGTCTTCTCCCCTGAGCTTGGTGGTGTCTGTGGGCATGAGTGTGGAGAAGGTGTCTGCTCCCTTGAGCTTGGTGGTGTCTGTGGGCATGAGTGTGGAGAAGGTGTCTCCTCCCCTGACCTTGGTGGTGTCTGTAAGCAGGAGTGTGGAGGGGAAGGCATCATCTCACCTGAGCTTGGTGGTGCCTCTGGGCATCAGTGTGAAGAAGGTGCCTTCTGCTGTGCTTGGTGGTGTCTGTTGGCAAGCCTATGGAGGAAGTGTCTCCTCCCTGAGCTTGGTGGTGTCTGTGGGCATGAGTATGGAGGAAGTGTCTCCTCCCCTGAGCTTGGTGGTATCTGTGGACAAGAGTGTGGAGACAGTGTCTCCTCCCCTGAGCTTGACGTTGTCTGTGAGCATGAGTGTTTAGAAGGTGTCTCCTCCCCTGAGCTTGCTGGTGTCTGTGAGCATGAGTTTGGAGACGGTATCTTCTCCTCCTGTGTTTGGTGATGTCTGAGCATGAGTGTGGAGACAGTGTCTCCTCCCCTTAGCTTGGTGGTATCTGTGGACATGAGTGTGGAGACGGAGTCTTCTCCTCTTGTGCTTGGCGGTGTCTGAGCATGTGTGTGGAGACAGTGTCTCCTTCCCTGAGCTTGGTGGTATTTGTGGGCATGAGTGTGGAAAAGGTGTCTTCTCCTCCTGTGCTTCGTGGTGTCTGTGGGCATGAGTGTGGAGACAGTGTTTCCTCCCCCGAGCTGTGTGGTTTCGGTGGGCATGAGTGTGGAGGTAGTGTCCCCTCCCCTTGCTTGGTGGTGTCAGTGAGCATGAGTATGAAGGATGTGTCCTTCCTTGAGCTTGGTGGTGTCTATGGACATGAGTGTGGAGAAGGTGTCTCCTTCCCTGAGCTTGGTGGTATCTGTAGGCATGAGTGTGGAGACGGTGACTTCTCATCCTGTGCTTTTGGTGTCTCTGAGCATGAGTGTGGAGATGGTGTCTCCTCCCCTGAGCTTGGTGGTGTCTTTGGGCATGAGGGTGCAGGAGTTGTCTCCTCACCAGTGCTTTTTTTATCTGTGCACATGAGTGTGCAGCAGGTGTCTCCTCCCCTGAGCTTGGTGGTGTCTGTGGGCCTGAGTGTGGAGGAGGTGTCTTCCTTCCTGTGCTTGGAAGTGTCTGTGGGCATGAATATGGAGGAAGTGTCTCCTCCCCTGGGCTTGGTAGTGTCTGAGGCATGAGTATGGAGGAAGTGTCTTCTCCCCTGAGCTTGGTGGTGTCTGTAAGCATGAGTGTGGAGACGGTGTCTCCTCCCCTGAGCTTAGTGGTATCTGTGAGCAGGACTGTGGAAGGGAAGGTAGCTTCTCCCACAAACTTGGTGTTGTCTGTGGGCATGAGTGTGGAGATGGTGTATCCTCCCCTGAGCCTGGTGGTGTCTGTGGGCATGAATGTGGAGAAGGTGTGTTCTCCTCCTGTGCTTGGTGGTGTCTGTGGGCATGAGTGTGGAGGAGGTGTCCCCTCCCCTGAGCTTGGTGGTGTCTATGGGCATGAGTATGGAGGAGGTGTCTCCTCGCCTGAGCTTGGTGGTGCCTGTGGGCATGAGTGTGCAGACGGTGTCTCCTCCCCTGAGCTTGGTGCTGTCTGTGGGCATGAGTGTGGAGACGGTTTCTACTCCCCTGAGCTTGGTGGTGTCTGTGGGAATGAGTGTAGAGACAGTGTCTTCTCCCCTGAGTTTGGTACTGTCTGTGAACAGGAGTCTGAAGGGGAAGGCGTCATCTCCCCTGAGCTTGGTGGTTTCTGTGAGCATGAGTGTAGAGAAAGTGTCTCCTCCCCTGAGCTTGGAGGTATCTGTGGCCATGAGTGTGGAGACGGTGTCTTCTCCTCCTGTGCTTGATGGTGTCTGTGAGCAAGAGTGTGCAGAAAGTGTCTCCTCCCTTGAGTTTGGTGGTATCTGTGGGCATGAGTGTGGAGGAGGTGTCTCCACCCTGAGCTTGGTGGTGTCTGTGGACATGAGTGTAGAGACAGTGTCTCCTCCTGTGCTTCACAATGTCTGTGGGCATGTGTGTGGAGGAGGCGTCTCCTCCCCTGAGCTTTCTGGTGTCTGTGGGCATGAGTATGGAGGAAGCTTCTCCTCCCCTGACCTTGGTCTTGTCTGTGGACTTGAGTGTGGAGGTTGTGTCTCCTCCCCTTATCTTGGTGATCCCTGTGGGCAAGAGCGTGGAGAAGGTGTCTCCTCCTCTGAGCTTGGTGGTGTCTGTGAGCATGAGTCTGGAGGAGGTGTCTTCTCCCCTGAGCTTGGTGGTGTCTGTGAGTGTGAGTGTGGAGATGGTGTCTTCTCCTCCTCAGCTTGGGGGTGTCTGTGGGCATGAGTGTGGAGAAGGTGTCTCCTCTATTGAGCTTGGTGGTATCTGTGGGCATGAGTGTAGAGACAGTGTCTCCTCCTGTGCTCCATGATGTCTGTGGGCATGAGTGTAGAAGAGGCACCTCCTCCCCAGAGCTTAGTGGTGTCTGTGGGCATGAATATGGAGGAGGCGTCTCCTCCTCTAACCTTGGTGGTGTCTGTGGAGTTCAGTGTGGAGACGGTGTCTCCTCCCCTGAGCTTGGTGGTGTCTGTGGGCATGAGTGTGGAGAAGGTGTCTTCTCGTCCTGTGCCTGGTGGTGTCTCTGGATATGAGTGTGGAGACGGTTTCTCCTCCCCTGAGCTTGGTGGTTTCTATGGGCTTAAGTGTGGAGACGGTGTCTTCTCCTCCTGTGCTTGGTGGTGTCTGTGAGCATTAGTGTGGAGAAGGTGTCTCCTACCCTGAGCTTGGTGGTGTCTGTGGCCATGAGTGTAGAGACAGAGTCACCTCCCCTGAGCTTGGTGGTGTCTGTGGGCATAAGTGTGGAGACGGGGTTTTCTCTTCCTGTGCTTGGTGGTGTCTGTGGGCTTGAGTGTGGAGGTGGTGTCTCCTCCCCTGAGCTTGGTGGTATCTGTGAGCATGAGTGTGGAGAATATGTCTCCACCCCTTAGCTTGGTGGTGTCTGTGGGCATGAGTGTGGTGACTATTTCTCCTCCCCTGAGCTTGGTGGTGTCTGTGGGCATGAGTGTAGAGACAGCGTCTTCTCGTCCTGTGCTTGGTGGTGTCTGTGAGCATGAGTGTGGAGATGGTGTCTCCTCCCCTGAGCTTGGGGATGTCTGTTAGCATGAGTATGGATACCGTATCTCCTCTCCTGAGCTTGGAGGTGTCTGTGAGCCGGATTGTGGAGGGGAAGGCAACATCTCCCCTGTGCTTGGTAGTGTCTGCGGGAATGAGTGTGGAGATGGTGTCTCCTCTCCTGTGCTTGGTAGTGTCTGGGGGCATGAGTGTGGAGAAGGTGTGTTCTCCTCCTGTGCTTGTTGGTGCCTGTGGCATGAGTGTTCAGACAGTGTCTCCTCCCCAGAACGTGGTGCTGTCTGTGAGCAAGAGTGTGCAGGGGAAGGCAGTATCTCCCCTATGCTTGGTGGTGTCTGTGGGCATGAGTGTGGAGAAGGTGTCTTCTCCTGTGCTTGGTGTTTGTGGGTATGAATGTGAAGACGGTGTCTCCTCCCCTGAGCTTGGTGGTATCTGTTGGCATGAGTGTGGAGAAGGTGTCTACTCCCCTTAGCTTGGTGGTGTCTGTGGACATGAGTGTGGAGATGGTGTCTTCTCCTCCTGTGCTTGGTGGTGTTTGTGGGCATGAATGTGAAGATGGTGTCTCCTCCCCTGAGCTTGGTGGTGTCTGTGAGCATGAGTGTGGAGACAGTGTCTCCTCCCCTGAGCTTGGTGGTGTCTGTGGGCATGAGTATGGAGACGGTTTCTCCTCTCCTGAGCTTGGAGGTGGCTGTGAGCAGGATTGTGGAGCAGAAGGCATCATCTCCTTTGTGCTTGGTGGTGTCTGTGGGCATGAGTGTGGAGACAGTGTCTCCACCCTTGAGCTTGCTGGTATCTTTGGGCATGAGTGTGGAGAAGATGTCTTCTCTTCTGAGCTTGGTGGTGTCTGTGGGCATGAGTGTGGAGGAGGTGTCTCCTCCCCTTAGCTTGGTGGTTTCTGTGAGCATGAGTGTGGAAAAGGTGTCTTCTCCTCCTGTCCTTGGTGGTGTCTGTGGACATGAGTGTGGAGACAGTGTCTGCTCCCCTGTGCTTGGTAGTGTCTGTGGGCTTGAGTGTGGAGACGGTGTCTTCTCCTCCGCTGCTTCGTGGTGTCTGTGAGCATGAGTGTGGAGAAGGTGTCCCCTCCCCTGAGCTTGGTGGTATCTCTGGCCATGAATGTGCAGACGGTGTCTCCTTCCCTGTGCTTGGTGGTGCCTGTGGGCATGAGTGTGAAGGAGGTGTCTCCTCCCCTGTGCTTGCTGGTGACTGTGGGTATGAGTGTGGAGGAGGTGTCTCCTCCCCTGAGCTTGGTGGTGTCTGTAAGCAGGAGTATGGAGGGGAAGGCATCATCTCACCTGAGCTTGGTGGTGCCTCTGGGCATGAGTGTGAAGAAGGTGCCTTCTCCTCCTGTGCTTGGTGGTGTCTGTTGGCAAGATTATGGAGGAAGTGTCTCCTCCCTGAGCTTGGTGGTGTCTGTGGGCATGAGTATGGAGGAAGTGTCTCCTCCCCTGAGCTTGATGGTGTCTGTGAGCCATGAGTGTTTAGAAGGTGTCTCCTCCCCTGAGCCTGCTGGTGTCTGTGAGCATGAGTTTGGAGATGGTGTCTTCTCCTCCTGTGCTTGGCGGTGTCTGAGCATGAGTGTGGAGACAGTGTCTCCTTCCCTGAGCTTGGTGTTATCTGTGGGCATAAGTGTGGAAAAGGTGTCTTCTCCTCTGTGCTTTATGGTGTCTGTGGGCATGAGTGTGGAGACGGTGTTTCCTCCCCTGAATTTGGTGGTTTCTGTGGGCATGAGTGTGGAGGTAGTGTCCCCTCCCCTTAGCTTGGTGATGTCTGTGAGCATGAGTATGGAGGAGGTGTCTCCTTTCTTGAGCTTGGTGGTGTCTGTGGGCATGAGCGTGGAGACGGTGTCTCCTCCCCTGCACTTGGTTGTGTCTGTGTGCAGGAGTGTGGACGGGAAGACATCATCTCCCCTGTGATTGGTGGTGTCTGTTGGCATGCGTGTGGAGATGGCGTCTCCTCCCCTGAGGTTGGTGAAGTCTGTGGGCATAAGTGTGGAGACAGTGTCTCCTCCTCTTAGCTTGGTGGAGTGCGTGTGCATGAGTGTGGAGAAGGTGTCTCCTCCCCTGAGTTTGCTGGTGTCTGTGGGCAAGAGTGTAGATACAGTGTCTCCTCCTGTGCTTGGTGGTGTCTGTGGGCATGAGTGTGAAGGAGGCATGTCCTCCCCTGAGCTTAGTGGTGTTTGTGAGCATGAGTGTGGAGATGGTGTCTCCTCCCCTGAGCTTGGTGTCTCGGAGCATGAGTGTGGAGACAGTTTCTCCATCCCTGAGCTTGGTGGTGTCTGTGGGCATGAGTGTGGTACGCTGTCTCCACCCCTGAACTTGGTGATGACTGTGCGCAGGAGTGTGGAGATGGTTTCTCCTCCCCTGAGCTTTGTGGAATCTGTGGACAGGAGTGTGGAGGAGGTGTCTCCTCCCGTTAGCTTGTTGCTGTCTGTAGGCATGAGTGTAGAGACAGTGTCTTATCATGCTGTGCTTGGTGGTGTCTGTGAGCATGATTGTAGAAATGGTGTCTCTTCCCCTGTGCTTGGATGTGTCTGTGAACATGAGTGTGGAGACAGTGTCTCCTGCCCTGAGCTTGGTGGTGTCTGTGGGCATGAGTGTGGAGAAGATGTCTTCTCGTCCTGTGCTGGGTGGTCTCTATGCACATGAGTGTGGAGACGGTGTCTCCTCTCCTGAGCTTGGTGGTGTCTCTGGGTATAAGTGTGGAGATGGTGTCTCCTCCACGAGCTTGGTGGTGTCTGTGTGCATGAGTGTGGAGGAAGTGTCTCCTCCCTTCTGCTTGGTGGTGTCTGTGGGCATGAGTGTGGAGGAGGTGTCTTCCTCCCCTGAGCTTGGTGGTGTGTGTAAGCAGGAGCATGGAGGGGAAGGCATCATCTCCCCTGAGCTTTCTGGTGCCTTTGGGCATGAGTATGGAGAAGGTGTCTTCTCCTCCTGTGCTTGATGGTATCTGTGGGAATGAGTATGGAGGAAGTGTCTCCTCCCCTGAGCTTGGTGGTTTCTGTGGGCATGAGTGTGGAGACAGTGTCTCCTCCCCTGAGCTTGGTGGTGTCTGTGGGCATGAGTGTGGAGATGGTGTCTCCTCCCCTGAGCTTGGTGGTGTCTGTGAGCAGGAGTGTGGACTGGAAGGCATCATCTCCCCTGTGATTGGTGGTGTCTGTGAGCATGAGTGTGGAGAATGTGTCTCCTCCCTTGAGCTTGGTGGTGTCTCTGGGTATGAGTGTGGAGATGGTGTCTCCTCCTCTGAGCTTGGTTTATTTTGTGGGCATGAGTGTGGAGAAGTTGTCTCCTTCCCTGAGCTTGCTGGTGTCTGTTAGCATGAGTGTGGAGGAGGTTTCTCCTCCCCTGAGCTTGGTGGTGTCTGTACGGATGAGTGTGGAGACGGTGTCTTCTCCTCCTGAGCTTGGTGGTGTCTGTGGGCATGAGTGTGGAGGTGTCTTCTCGTCCTGTGCCTGGTGGTTTCTGTGAGCATGAGTGTGGAGATGGTGTCTCCTGCCTTGAGCTTGGTTGTGTTTTTGGGTATGAGTGTGGAGACAGTGTCTCCTCTCCTGAGCTCGGTGGTGTCTGTGGGCATGAGTATGGAGACAGTGTCTCCTCTCCTGAGATTGGAGGTGTCTCTGAGCAGGAGTGCGGAGGGGAAGATATCATCTCCCCTATGCTTGGTGGTGTCTGTGGGAATGAGTGTGGAGACGGTGTCTCCTCCCCTGAGATTGGTGGTGTCTGTGGGCATGAGTGTGGAGAAGGTGTCTCCTCCCCTGAGCTTGGTGGTGTCAGTGGGCATGAGTGTGGAGAGGCTGTCTCCTCCCCTGAGCTTGGTGGTGTCTGTGGGCATGAGTGTGGAGACGGTGTCTTCTCCTCCTGTGCTTGGTGGTGTCTCTGAGTATGAGTGTGGAGGAGGCATCTCATCCCCAGCGTTTGGTGCTGTCTGTGAGCATGAATGTGGAGACGGTGTCTTTTCCTCCTCAGCTTGGTGGTGTCTGTGGGCGTTAACGTAGAGAAGGTGTCTTCTCGTCCTGTGCTTGGTGCTGTCTATACACATGAGTGTGGAGACTGTGTATTCTCCCCTGAGCTTGGTGGTGTCTGTGGGCATGAGCGTGGAGACAGTTTCTTCTCCTCTTGTGCTTGGTGGTGTCTGTGATCATGAGTGTGGAGACGGTGTCTCCTCCCCTGAGCTTGCAGGTGTCCCTGGGCATGAGTGTGGAAAGGTGTCTTCTCCTCCTGTGCTTGTTGGTGTCTGTGGGCATGAGCGTGGAGACAATGTCTCCTCCCCTGAGGTTCTGGTGTCTGTGAGCAGGAGTGTGGAGGGGAAGACATCATCTCCCCTGTGCTTAGTGGTGTTTGTGGCCATGAGTGTGGAGACGGTGTCTCCTCTCCTGTGCTTGGTGGTGTCTGGGGGCATGAGTGTGGAGAAGGTGTGCTCTCCTCCTGTGCTTGGTGGTGTCTGTGGGCATGAGTTTGGAGAAGGTGTCTTCTCCTCCTGTGCTTGGTGTTGTGTGTGGGCATGAGTATGGAGACATTGTCTCCTCCCCTGAGCTTGGTGTTATCTGTGGGCATGAGTGTGGAGGAGGCATCTCCTCCGCTGAGCTTGGTGTCTCTGAACATGACTGTGGAGAAGATGTCTCCTCCCCTGAGCTTGGTGGTGTCTGTGGGCATGAGTGTGGAGGAGGTGCTTCCTCCCCTGAGCTTGGTGTTGTCTATGAGGATGAGTGTGGTGACGATCTCTTATCCTCCTCAGCTTGGTTGTGTGTGTGGACATGAATGTGGAGAAGGTGTCTTCTCGTTTTGTGCTTGGAGTTGTCTGTGCACATAAGTGTGGAGACTGTATCCTTCCCTGAGCTTGGTGGTGTCTGTGGGCATGAGTGTAGACACAGTGTCTTATCATGCTGTGCTTGGTGGTTTCTGTGAGCATGAGTGTGGAGATGGTGTCTTCTCGCCCTGTCCTTGGTGGTGTCTGTGCACATGAGGATGGAGACGGTGTCTCCTCCCCTGAGCTTGGTGGTGTCTATGGGCATGAGTGTGGAGACGGTTTCTTCTCCTCTTGTGCTTGGTGGTGTCTGTGAGCATGAGTGTGGAGGAGGTGTCTCCTCCCCTGACCTTGGTGGTGTCTGTGGGCGTTAGTGTGGAGACAGTGTCTCCTCCCCCGAGCTTGCTGGTGTCCCTGGGCATGAGTGTGGAGAAGGTGTCTTTTCCTCCTGTGCTTGGTGTTGTGTGTGGACATGAGTGTGGAGACGGTGTCTCCTCCCCTGAGCTTGGTGGTGTCTGTGAGCAGGAGTGTGGAGGGGAAGGCATCATCTCCCGTGTGCTTGGTGGTGTCTGTGGTCATGAGTGTGGAGGAGGTGTCTCCTCCCCTGAGCTTGGTGGTGTCTGTGAGCATCAGTGTAGACACAGCGTCTCTTCCTGTGTTTGCTGGTGTCTGTGGCCATGAGTGTGGAGGAGGCATTTTCTCCCCTGAGCTTAGTGGTGTCTGTGGGCATGAGTGTGGAGGAGGCGTTTTCTCCCCTGAGCTTAGTGGTGTCTGTGGGCATGAGTGTGCAGACGGTGTCTCCTCCCCTGAACTTGGTGTCTCTGAGCAGGAGTGTGGAGGCAGTGTCTCCTCCCCTGAGTTTGGTAGTGTCTGTGAGCAGGAGTCTGGAGGGCAAGGCATCATCTCCCCTGTGCTTGGTGGTGTTTTTGGGCATGAGTGTGGAGACGGTGTCTCCTCCCCTGAGCTTGGTGGTATCTGTGGGTATGAGTGTCAAGACGCTGTTTACTCCCCTGAGCTTGGTGGTGTCTCTTGGTATGAGTGTGGAGACGGTGTCTCCTCCCTTGAGTTTGGTGGTGTCTTTGAGCGTGAGTGTGGAGAAGGGGTCTCCTCCGCTGAGCTTGGTGGTGTCTGTGAGCATGAGTGTGGAGGAGATGTCTAGTCCCCTGAGCTTGGTGCTGTCTGTGAGGATGTGTGGAGACGATGTCTTATCCTCCTGAGCTTGGTGGTGTGTGTGGGCGTAAGTGTGGAGAAGGTGTCTTCTTGTCCTGTTCTTGGAGTTGTCTGTGCACATGAGTGTGGCTACTGTGTCTCAACCCTGAGCTTGGTGATGTTTGTGGGCAGGAGTGTAGAGATGGTGTCTTCTCCTCCTGTGCATGTGGTGTCAGTGAGCATGAGTGTTGAGATGGTGTCTCCTCTCCTGAGCTGGGTGGTGTCTGTGGCCTTGAGTGTGAAGCCCGTGTCTCCTTCCCTGAGCTTGGTGGTGTCTGTGGGCCGAGTGTGGAAACGGTGTCTCCTCCACTGAGCTTGGTGGTATCTGTGGGCATGAGTGTGGAGAAGGTGTCTTCTCCTCCTGTGCTTGGTGGTGTCTGTGGCCATGAGTGTGGAGACGTTGTCTCCTTCCCTGTGCTTGGTGGTATATGTGGGCATCAGTGTAGAGGAGGCGTCTTCCCCTGTGCACAGCTGCAGTTGTCCAGCACATACCTAATGTTCTGCTGTGGAGATAGCAGAAGGGATGGGCTGTTTCAGATACAATTTGGCCAAATATTACTTAAAGACATATTGTACTCATGGTTTCATGTGTTTTCTCATTTAGTCAGTAAATGTTTACCAAGCACAACGGAACTCGTTAAGCCACGGCGTCGTAAAGAAGGTTGAAGAAAAGCTGCCTCTGTTGAAAGGGGAGTAATGTACAGCAGATAAAAGTCAGTTTGGGTCTGCAGACGTAGAGGGACCAGCGTGGCTGACTTGTGAGGAGAGCACAGTGAGCTGGTTTGTAAAGGTTCCCTTGACCCTGAGTGCCGTGGTGCTAGGTTACTGTTCCCCCGCCTCAGGCCCATGTTCCCATTTCAAAGCAGTCTTTCAGCTTGTACAAGCACAGGGGTTAGGGGACAACAGCCTGGGACCACGACCTAAGCCACATAGGGGCCCTGGTAGGAGCTTAGGTAGGCATACACGACCCATAGGCTGCTCTGAAGTAGCGCAGTGTACCATCACCAGGCGCTGAGGCAAATCTGCTGTGAGAGGTTGGGCAAACCTGTTCCTGCCCCTGCAAAGTGGAGATGGTAATTCCTGCCTTGGGGACACACTGAGGATCCTCATGCAGGAGATAGGTGAGGGTGGGAGAGCAGGACGCCGCCTCCGTGCTGCCCCTTCTCAGAAACGCTCAGCAATTAGCTCGAGCTTCTACAGCCGTGTTGTGTCCTCGTTGTCACTCTTCCTCTGGATAAGGTGGTCCTCTGAGGTCTAAACCTGCACCCTCCTCCCACCCTGCTCTTGAACGCAGCCTGCAGACATGTAGTTTTCTGAATTGGCCCTGGCGCTGAAAACCAAACACAACCAGCAAACAAAGCAAAACTAAGCAGGGGAACAGAGGCAAAGGAATTCTGTGAGGTAACCGGGCGCTAGGCTTTGAAACTGCCTGAGAACAAGACTGTGGTGCTGGGAGAGATCCCTTCTCATCAGCGTGAGGAAGCCTGCCCCCTGCCTGGGGACCTGCTGCTCCTTTGATCCTAATTCAGACCTTGGGGTGCAGAGCCAAGCACTGGTGCACCTGGACAGATGCCCACCCTCCTGTAGTCTGTGACTTGAGTTCAGGGCTCCAAAATGCTGCAATCACATCAGCAAAGAACTGTTTTGGCTCCCAGGGTACTGATTTTCCTAAGAATTGAAAGTCTATGGTGTGTAAGCCCCCTCCCCGCATTAGTGCAGCGAGGACGAGGAGGAGCTCACTTCCTGTCTGCCCAGCACTTCCGTCTCATCACCTAGGTCGCCTCTGAGAGCCTGTCCTGAGCTTATCGTGGCAGGGAAACGCGCACACGCTCACTCAGCTGGCATTGCAGGGTCCTCGGGCTGAGGGGCTTGAAGGCCGGCCCAGCCCTGTCTGTCTGAGAAGATGCATCGAGGATTGGGAAGGCAGACTCTTGGTCAGGTCTGTTCATAGAAGGATTCACCGTGGGAGAAGAACCACCGTGCTCACGTTTAGTCTACGTCCTTGTTTGTCTCCAGGGAGCCCACGGATGTCTCCTGTGACCAGAGTGACAATGGAATCTCCCTTGAACACCGAATTCTCTAAGTGCATGGAAAACCTTATGCAGTGTAGCTGATGATGCTTAAAAAAAAAAAAAAGTTTAATATATTCATAAGTGGACCTGAAAGAACTGACAAGTAAAATCCAATGCCAATTAGATGTCTAGCCCAAACTTAGACACAGTGTGTGACAGACACAAAGGGGGCCCAGGCAGCTCTTGGTTACCTCTCCTAGTTGGGGGGCAGTGGTCTCGTTAGTCCTGGTTACCTCTCCCAGTGGAGGGGGCAGCGGTCTGGTTAGTCCTGGCTACCTCTCCCAGTGTAGAGGACAGTGGTCTGGTTAGTCCTGGCTACCTCTCCCAGTGTAGAGGACAGTGGTCTGGTTAGTCCTGGCTACCTCTCCCAGTGTAGAGGGCAGTGGTCTGGTTAGTCCTGGCTACCTCTCCCAGTGGAGGGGGGGCAGTGGTCTGGTTAGTCCTGGCTACCTCTCCCAGTGGAGGGGGGGCAGTGGTCTGGTTAGTCCTGGCTACCTCTCCCAGTGGAGGGGGGGCAGTGGTCTGGTTAGTCCTGGCTACCTCTCCCAGTGGAGGGGGGGCAGTGGTCTGGTTAGTCCTGGTTACCTCTCCCAGTGGAGGGGGCAGTGGTCTGGTTAGTCCTGGCTACCTCTCCCAGTGGAGGGGGGGCAGTGGTCTGGTTAGTCCTGGTTACCTCTCCCAGTGGAGGGGGCAGAGGTCTGGTTAGTCCTGGCTACCTCTCCCAGTGGAGGGGGAGGCAGTGGTCTGGTTAGTCCTGGCTACCTCTCCCAGTGGAGGGGGGGCAGTGGTCTGGTTACTCCTGGTTACCTCTCCCAGTGGAGGGGGCAGCGGTCTGGTTAGTCCTGGCTATCTCTCCCAGTGGAGGGGGGCAGTGGTCTGGTTAGTCCTGGCTACCTCTCCCCGTGGAGGGGGGGCAGTGGTCTGGTTAGTCCTGGTTACCTCTCCCAGTGGAGGGGGCAGCGGTCTGGTTAGTCCTGGCTACCTCTCCCAGTGGAGGGGGGCAGTGGTCTGGTTAGTCCTGGCTACCTCTCCCAGTGGAGGGGGGGCAGTGGTCTGGTTAGTCCTGGCTACCTCTCTCAGTGGAGGGGGCAGTGGTCTGGTTAGTCCTGGCTACCTCTCCCAGTGGAGGGGGCAGTGGTCTGATTAGTCCTGGTTACCTCTGTGTTGGGGGCAGTGGTCTGGTTAGTCCTGCTTACCTCTCCCAGTGCAGGGGAGCAGTGGTCTGGTTAGTCCCCGAGCAAATACACAGGGCTTTGCAGAGGACAAAGTGGTGAATAAAGGTAACTGGGGCAGATTCTCTAGTCTGCCTATTCCCTACCCAAAACGAGACTACTCCAGCTCGCTCTCAAGCACTGGTGCAGACTTTTCACAGATTTTCTAGGTTAAAGCTGAAGTAAGGAAAAATAGCAGTCTGGGTTGGACAGGTCTCCTGGGCGACCGACCGCAAGCTGTCTGGGGGTGTATTTAGCGCTACCACCACCTGCTCTGTGTGCTTCCAGGAGCTGGGACGCAGGCCCTGCCACAATTCTGCCGTGTCTGCAGCCCCCAGAAAGGCAGCTGCCAAAGTGTAACCCTCGGTTTACCGTCCTCTCAGGTACCGGTGTTCACCCCCCACTGCAGTTGTGTTCTACAGTGCTTCAACTAGTCCTTGAGTTTTGTCTACAGACTAAAATAAAGGAAACGTAAACATTCAACTTGCTGGCTGGTGTTGGCCTTGTCTCACTTTCTGACACCTCGAGTCTGGGTTGTGACACAGCTCCGTGGGCAGAGGAGACACTGAGCTGGGGTGACAGGTGCCAAAGCGCATCCCTTCAGTATTCAGTAAAGTCACTGATGGAGTCTCAGGAATGCCGTTCTATCCGTATCTTAGCAAATGGTGAGGAAGGAAAGAGGTAGAGAAAATTAATAAAGCTGACCTGAAGTAGAGGGTAGCTGAGATTTTTAGTGGATACAAAATAAGATCACAGAACTACAAAACCCTCAGACTGGTAACAAGTGTCAAAATGGACCTCTGCACCTAAAATGAGCTATTGCTCAAGCAAGGGAACCCCTTTAGTTGCCCTGAGGCAAAGAGCAAGACCGGCCAAGGCCTCCCATGTGTCAGACAGCTGTTCATGGAGACAGAGCAACCCCTCTTTTGCTTTCATCTTGTTTATCAGGAGGATGGAAAATGGGAACTGGCAGAACCAACCCCGTTATAGCTGGGTAATGAGTTGCTCTAAGCGAAATGCCCACCTCTCAGCATCAATCGGTGCCGCAGTTCAGAAGATTACTGCGAGCCACTGGGACGGGGGGCAGAGATTGGTGAGGAAACAGACTTGGAGGGGGGTGACTTACAGAGGGAAGATGGGTGCACTTTATGAGCTGTTCTGGAACAGATCACTAAGTGGGTGGTTTTGGAGTACAGAGAATAAAGCAGCAATGGTAGGAGACAGCCCAGACGCCCCAGGAGTGATGCAGACTGACTAAACCTGCCTTCTCAGATGAGCTGCGAGAACCAGTGGTTCCGAACTTCAACAAGGTGGGTGGCAGGCCCAGGCCAGTCTGACAGATGGGGAGGTGTGGTCTGAGGAGTGGGAGCTTTTCAGTGCAGCAGGACAGAGCGCTGACAACGGGCTGCGAAGTCAGACTGGGTCCTGTCTCTCCGTCATGCTGTGTAGCAATCCCTTCATATTTCTACTGATGGTCTGAACAAAGGAAGATAAAATAGTGTGGTTGACACCAGTAAGGCCCAGCTTAATGGACGGGGTGAACTAAAACACGGAACCTTAATGTGGGGAAAGCAGCTCTCTCCAGCAGCTGCCCATGGTCTTGAGGGAGAGAAGGCCCTGCAGCCACCCTGCCACCCCTGTGGCCTCATCGTGGCCAGGGGTCCTTTGCTGCCAGTGCCCCACGTCACCCACCCCCATGCCTCATCGTGGGCCAGGGGTCCTTTGTTGCCAGTGTCCCACATCTCCCGCCCCTGTGCCTTGTCATGGGCCAGGGTCCTTTGCTGCCAGTGCCCCACGTCTCCCACCCCCGTGCCTCGTTGTGGGCCAGGGGTCCTTTGCTACCATTGCCCCACGTCTCCTACCTGAACACACGTGTGCACTCCTTCACTCTCCTCTATCCTAGCTTACTACTCCATTCCCAGGTCAACTATCACTTCCTCGGATGGGCTTTCCCTTCACTTCCCTAACAGGTCATCTCCCCCATGGAAGCCCCCAAGATGAGAGGCAGACACACTTTCTTACATGTGACCACTTGTTCTGATCAGGCCACATGTGCCACGAACACTGGGCAGACCTGTTTTGCTGCTCTCACGTCAGTACAGATCTCCAACATGGCACATGACATTCCTGCCAGTCAGATCGCACGCAGAATCACAATCAGTTCCGACACTCTTTAAAGGGGCTGTTGACAAACCACAGTGGGGTCTGGGAGAGGCGAGATGGTTTTAGAATTAGAAACTATTACAGAAGGAACCTGAGAGGCTTAGCCTAGAGATGAAGGGCTTGAGAGTGGGGAGGGGGGAGACGTGGCTATGTTCAAACATGTGCAGGAACCGTTGTGTACGTACGGCATAAATTAGCAACAGGAAGAGGTTGATTTTAGATCAAAGTAAGTATTTTTTAGTAATTAAAATGATCCTGAAATGGAAAGGGGTGATCAGGGAAGATGACAACTGAAGAAGAGAGGACACTGCAAACAGTGCCTCCTGGAGCTGTGCCACACGGCCACCTGGCACCTGGAGGAGCAGAGATGATGCAAAAGGGAAGGTGGTGAGAAAATCACCAAAGCTGCGCATGGACAAAGCCAGCGTTACCCTGATGCTAAAACCAAAGACGTCACAGCAGCACATCGACAGGGAGCGGCCCCAAATTCAGGCCGGATTCAGAAGAGGACGAGGAACCACAGCTATCACTGCTGATGTCAGATGGATCCTGGCTGAAAGCAGAGAGTACCAGAAAGATGTTTACCTGTGCTTTACTGACCATGCAAAGGCATTCGACTGTGTGGATCATAATAAATTATGGATAACACTGCAAAGAATGAGAATTCCAGAACACTCAATTGTGCTCATGAGGAACCTGTACACAGAGCAAGAGGCAGCTGTTCAGACAGAACAAGGGGATACTGCATGGCTTAAAGTCAGGAAAGGTGTGCATCGGGGCTGTATCCTTTCACCATACTTATTCAATCTGTATGCTGAGCAAAAAATCCAAGAAGCAGGGCTATATGAAGAAGAATGTGGCATCAGGACTGGAGGAAGACCCATTAACAACTTGCCATATGCAGATGACACAACCTTGCCTGCTGAAAGTGAAGAGGATTTGAAGCACTTACAGATGAAGATCAAAGACCACAGCCTTCAGTATGGATTGCACCTCCATATAAAGAAAACTAAAATCCTCACAACTGGACCAATAAGCAACATCATGATAAACGGAGAAAAGACAGAACTTGTCAAGGATTTCATTTTACTTGTATCCACAATCAACAGCCATGGAAGCAGCAGTCAGGAAATCAAAAGATGCAGTACGGTAGTGTCTTAGCCATCTAGTGCTGCCGTAACAGAAATACCGCAAGTGGATGGCTTTAACAGAGGAACATTTATATTCTCACAGTCTAGTAGGTTACAAGTCCAAATTCAGGGCTTTAGCTCCAGGGGAGGGTTTTCTGTCTCTGTTGGCTCTGGAGCAACGTCCTTGTCCTCAATCTTCCCCTGTCTCCCCCCTCCCCACTCTCAAGCCCTTCATCTCTAGGCTAAGCCTCTCAGGTTCCTTCTGTAATAGTTTCTAATTCGAGGAGCTTATCAGGAGCAGGGACCCTGTGTCCAAAGGAGGCGCTCTGCTCCTCGTGCTGCTTTCTTGGTGGTATGAGGTCCCCAACTCTCTGCTTGGTTCCTTTTCATCTCTTGAGAGATAAAAGGTGGTGCAAGGCCACACCCCAGGGAAAACCCCTTTACATTCGATCAGGAATGTGACCTGGTAAGGCGTTACAATCCCACACTAATCCTAACATAAAATTACAATCACAAAATGGAGGACAACCACAGAATACTGGGAATCATGACCTAACCAAGTAGATACACATTTTTTGAGGGAGATAATTCAACCCGTGACAAGTGGGAAAATCTGCTGCAAAAGACCTCTCTGAAGTATTAAAAAGCAAAGATGTCACTTTAAGGTCCAAAGTGTACCTGTTCCAACCCACGGTGTTTTCAATCACCTCATATGCATGCAAAAGCTGGACAATGAATAAGAAAGACCAAAGACGAGCTGATGCCTTTGAATTATGGCGTTAGCAAAGAGTATTGAATATACCATGGGCTGCCGAAAGAACAAACAAATCTGTCTTGGAAAAAGTACAGCCAAAATGCTCCTTAGAAGCAAGGGTGGCAAGACTTCAACTCTCATAATTTGGACATGCTATCAGGAGGCACCAGTCCCTGGAGAAGGACATCATGCTTGGTAAAGTAGAGGGTCAGTGAAAAAGAGGAAGACCCCCAACGAGATGGACTGACACAGTGGCTGCAACATTGGGCTCAACCCTAACAATCGTGAGGATGGCGCAGGACCAGGCAGTGTTTCATTCTGTTGTGTACAGGGTCGCTATGAGGTGGGACCAACTCAATGGCACCTAACAACAACAACAAATGAAAGAAGCCAAATATATAAAAGATTATCCTATAAGATTCTATTTATATGAAAGGTCTAGAAGAGGCCAGCTTACAGACACAGAGAGTTTAGCGATTGCCTAAGGTGGAGGGTAGGAATGGGAGGTGACTGAAGATGGACGTGAGGTTTCTTTTTAGGGTGACGGGATCTTCCAGTTTGTGTGTGGTGGTGGTTGCACAACTCCATAAACACACTGAAAGTCATTAAACTATACAATTAAAGTATGTAAATTATATCTCAAAAAGTTGTTAAAAATCTTGAAAAAATTCTAGGTGTTCCTAATAGCCCTACTGTGACACCCACATTCCCTGAACACTGATTTCTTGGGTGCACGGTCCACTGCACTGGAGGGAAGGTGAACAGAAACCTGCTTGAGAAATGACTTGCCCACCGTCGGCTGCTGTGTGTAAGGAGTGAGGCAGTAGTCTTCTAATAAGACTTCAGGAAGCCTTGATGTCAATCGTTAGAAAAACCTAATAAAAAATAGCAAACACTAAATAAACAAAAACAAAGGAATACCAATAACGTAGCATTTGGACTATTTAGAAGGCTATGTGCTAAAATGTTTACATTCTGAAAAAGATGCTTTCTTATCAACGCGGCAGCACTTATATTTACCTAGCACCTATCCATTGGGGCTTAAAAATAAACTGAGCTGCAATATGTGACAGCAAGGCCTAACTTTTGTCTGCTAGGCTGTGCTGGTTAACGTAAGAGAACTAAAGAGGTACCTTATATCACCAGTGCTGCGTCATCTCCTCCTTCCCTCCTTGAGGAGCCTGCGGCTGAGGCGCCCGCGTCCAGTGCCTGCTGTGAGCACAAGTCCTTGGGCTCCTCTGTTGAGGAGGATATGACTGACCATGACAGACCGCCACACGATCTGGTGTGTTGGCTTATAAGCTGACAACCATTGAAAGACACTATCACCCAGCTTTCCTAAAATAAACCATTTATTGAAAAAAGAACCTTTTTCTTAAATTTCATGAATCGGCCTTTCGAATAACAAATCTGAAGCTTGCCAACAACAACAAGGGAAGGTATCACAGTCAGTGCACTCGACAAACATTAAAAAACAAGGTCCGGAACACCTGATAACACTACGACGTCTTTTGAACCTAAGAAGGTCAAAAATACTACAATGATGGTACAGTTCTCGTCACACGAGAAACCGAGGACAAGGCGATGGTCCGTGTACAGTAGTAATGGCACTTAACATGCAGCTTCTTCAACCTCGAAGACACCCTCGCACAGGAGGGCCCCGTGCCAA